>NC_082718.1:33261286-33589619 GCF_030144855.1 Hypanus sabinus
AAACAAGTCCTAGAGCCCTGATGGATTGCCAGTGCGCGGACGAATCAGGACATGGGTAAGGTTGGTGGGCCACTGAGGTTAAACTCTCTCACCCTGAAGTACAGTACACAATCATTAAACATCTTTCTACACTCCGTTTTTCAGGAATGTCAGCTGGAGCAACAGCCTCTGCTGCTTGTTTGACTCACTGACTCTTGTCCGTGACTGTTAATCCCCAGTCCTCAAACCCAGTGCACTCCCTTACTTATAAAACACTGTGCCAAAGTCACAGGATGTGTGTGGACAGGTGGAAGAGAAAGGGAGTGCCAAGGGGTGGCATATATACGTATATAGCTAGGGTGCCTAAGAATGTTGCACAGTACTGTAGTACAATTTTACATATTGCACCGTACTGCTGCCACAAAAAAAATTCATTACATCTGTGAGTGATGATAAACCTGATTCTGATAGGCGTCTCTTTTGTGGACTGAGAGTGGGAAGAGGGCAGGGAGAGGGGAATCATGGTTGTGAAAAGCCGAAGGGAGTGGGAAGCACCAGGGAGACACTCTGTAACGATCAATAAACCTTGAACTTTGGAATCAATAACCTTGCCTGGTGTCTCAGTGTTGGGTGTGTCTGTACCTATGCCACCCCTACCTCCAGCCCCAGGTACTCCCTTCTCTTCCACCTGTCCACACCCATTCTATGATGCTCCACCCTCACCATTCCCAACATCCTTTGCTCCCATTGTAGATATATTTCCTAACACAAAGTACACTGAAGATGCTGTGGTCAAATCAAGACATACAAACAAGCTGGATGAACTCAGCAGATCGGGCACCATCAGTTGAAAGAAGCAGTCAACGTTTCGGGTCGAGTCCTTTCATCAGGACTGAAGAAGGAGGGGGCAGGGGCCCGATAAAGAAGGTGGGGGGAGGGTGGAAAACCAATCAGAGAAAAGATCAAGGAGTAGGGGAGGGGAAGCCAGGAGGGGATAGGCAGGAGAGGTGAAGAAGGAATCTAAGGGGAAAGCACTATGGGTAGTAGAAAAAGGCAGAGTCATGAGAGGTGATAGGCAGATAGAAGAAGAGACAGAGTGAAGGTGGGATGGGGGAAGGGAGAGGGAGGGAATTACTGGAAGTTGGAGAATTCGATGTTCACACCAAGGGGCTAGAGAATTCCCAGACGGTATATGAGATGTTGTTCCTCCAACTGAAGTTTGGCCTCATCATGGCAGTAGAGGAGGCCATGTATGGACATATCCGAATGGGAATGTGAAGCAGAGCTGAAGTGAGTGGCAACAGGGAGATCCTGTCTGTTGTGGCGGATGGAACGGAGGTGCTCGACGAAGCGGTCCCCCAATCTGCTTCTGGTCTCGCCAATGTAGAGGAGGCCGCACCGGGAGCACCGGATGCAATAGATTACCCCAACAGACTCACAAGTGAAGTGTTGACTCACCTGGAAGGACTGTTTGGGGCCCTGAATGTCGGTAAGAGAGGAGGTGTAGGGACAGGTGTAGCACTTACGCTTGCAGGGATAAGTACCAGGTGGGAGATCTGTGGGGAGGGACGTATGGACCAGGCAGTCACTGAGGGAACGGTCCCTGCGAAAAGCAGAGAGGGGTACAGAGGGAAAGATGTGCTTAGTGGTGGGGTCCTGTTGAAGTTGACAGAAGTGGCGGAGGATAATATGCTGGATCCAGAGGCTGGTGGGGTGGTAGGTGAGGACAAGGAGAACACGGTCCCTGTTGTGGTGACAGGAGGATGGGGTAAGGCCAAAGTGCAGGAAATGGAGGAGATGCGGGTGAGGGCATCATTGATGACGGCAGAAGGGAAACCACGATTCTTAAAGAAAGAGGACATTTGGGATGTCCTGGAACGGAAAGCCTCATCCTTGGAGCAGATGTGGTGGAGATGGAGGAACTAGGAATAGGGAATAGAATTTGTGCTTTTGGTAGGGTGGGAAGAGGTATAATCAAGGTAGTTATGGGAGTCAGTGGGTTTATAGAAGATGTCAGTAGACAGTCTATCTCCAGAGACCGAGAGATTGAGAAAGGGGAGAGAAGTGTCCGAGATGGACCAAGTGAATTTGAGGGCTGGGTGAAAGTTAGAGGCAAAGTCGATGAAGTTGACGAACTCAGTATGGGTGCAGGAAGCAGCACCAATGTAGTCGTCAATGTATCGAAGGAAAAGTTGGGGTCAGTACCAGTATAGATTTGGAGCACAGACTGTTCCACATAACCCACGAAGAGACAGGCATAGCTAGGGCCCACGCGAGTGCCCATTGCTACATAGATATATTTCCTTCTTTTCACTCTTCTGCAAAAGCCCTTAGAGTATTACCAGGAAGTATCTAATTCTTGCAATTTTTTTCGGAGTTGGGAAATAGGAGGCTGGCCGATTACTGGAAACAACACACAGAAAACACATGCTCTTGGTGTGAAATATCCACTGTTTGCTCTTTTTCATAGATGCTGCCTGGCCTACTGAGTTCCTCCAGCATTGGATTTTCAGCAGTTGCTGATTTTCTTCTGTTTGTACCGGAAGGAATGATCGGTGCAGAGTACTAGCTGTGTACAGCAGGCAAGGCGAATTACCGGCAACAGTATCAATATCCTGAATATCTCACCCAGCTACTAATCATTCATCTGCTATTTCCTTCTGAGCAGTCAATTCTGCATTTCCCGCACAAGGAATCTTGAAACAAACCTAAAGGTTAACTTGCAGGTTGAGGTGGTGGTGAGGAAGGCAAATGCAATGTTAGCATTCATTTCAAGTGGGTTAGAATACAAAAACAAGGATGCAATGCTGAGGCTTTATAAAGCATTAGTCAGACCACACTGGGGGTAGTGTGTGAATTTTAGGGCCCTTTATCTAAGAAAAGATATGCTGGCATTGGAGAGGGTCCAGAGGAGATCCACAAGAATGATACCTGGAATGAAAGGCTTATCAGATGAGAAGAGTTTGATGGCTCTGGACCTGTACTCGCTCGAGTTTAGGAGAATGAGGGGGGATCTCATTGAGGCCTCGAGTGAGTGGATTGGAGAGGCTGTTTCCCGTAGTAGGTGAGTCCAAGATCACAGAGCGCAGACTCAGAACAGAGTCCATTTGAACAGAGATGAGGAACAATTTCTTCAGTCAGAAGGTTCCGAATCCATTGAAATCATTGTCACAGACCACTACAAGTCATTAGCAACCCGGGTTCAATTCCCACTGCTGCCAGTAAAGAGTTTGTACGTTCTTCCTGTGACTGCATGTGTTCCCTTTGGGTGCTCTGGTTTCCTCCCACAATCCAAAGATGTACCACTTGACTGGTTAGTTGGTCATTGTAAATTGTCCTGTGATTAGGCTAGGGTTAAGTGTAGGCAAAGGCATTGGGTATATTTACGGCAGAGATTAATAGGCTCTTGACTAATCAGTATCAAAGGTTATGGGGAGAAGGCAAGAGACGGGTTGAGAGGGATAATAAATCAACCATGATGGAATGGCAGAGCAGACTCGATGGGCCAAATGGCCTAATTTCTTATGGTCTTATGGCATGACAGTGGTTATATCTCATTCAGAGCTTGAGGAGATTTGGTTTGTCAACTAAAACACTCGAAAACTTCTACAAATGTACCGTGGAGAGCATTCTGACTGGCTGCATCACCGTCTGATATGGGGGGAAGCAGGGCTGCTGCACAAGATCAAAATAAGTTGCAGAAACTAGTAAAATTAGACAGCTCCATCAAGGGTACCAACCTCTGTAGTATCCAAGACATCTTCAAGCAGTCGTGCCTTAGGAAGGCAGTGTCCATCATTAAAGAACCCCACCACCCAGAATATGCCCTCTTCTCATTGTTACCATCAGGAAGGAGGTACAGGAGCCTGTTGGCACACACTTTGTGATTCAGGAACAGCTTCTTCCCCTCTGCCATATGATTCTTGAATGGACATTGAACCCATGAACACTGCCTCATTACGTCTTTAATTTCTGCTTTTTTGCACTACTTATTTTAACATAACTATTTAATAGACATATATATATACTTAATGTAAGTCAGGTTTTTTCTCTATTCTTATCATGTATTTCTTTGTACTGCTACTGTAAAGTTAATAATTTCACGGCATATGCCAGTGATTTTAAATTTGATTCTGATTGTTCTGATTCTCTCAAGCTCTTTTGTCTTGCAAATATATAACCTTTGTGAATAATCTTAAATCACGGACTCATTGTACCATACATGAACAAGCTTTCTGTGCTTCTTTGGCATTGTCAGAATTTGCAGAAATCGACTTATAGAACTCAGACAGCTGAGGTCACTTCCTGATGGTTTCTCCGCACTGTCTGACATCGCTCCGAATTTATTTTTCTCTGATGGTTCTGCTTCACAGTATTATGAGCAGGAACAAAGAAAACAACAGATTGTTTGAGGTTAAATCATCACAGTTACACATTGAAACTCAAAGCACACCATGCACTCAATTTCCCATTATGTTTTCAGAGCTTTGTTTTTAAAAGCAAATGTATGCCTGAACAAATTTCTCCTTTATATTAAAGCAAAGTAAACTGGATTACAAAAAAAACTACTTTTTATTGCTCCAGGCACTGACATATTTATTTATTTACTTATTGATTAACAAATGAGGCAGCGTGTTGTGTCCTTGAGCAAGGCACTTAACAACACATTGCTCTGTGACGACACCGGTGCCAAGCTGTATGGGTCCTAGTGCTCTTCCCTTGGACAACATCGGTGGTGTGGAGAGGGGAAGGCTTGCAGCTTGGGCAACTGCCAGTCTCCCATACAACCCTGCCCAGGCCTGTGCCCTGGAAACCTTCCAAGGCACAAATCCATGGTCTCTCGAGACTAACGGATGCCTATATATATTGAGTAACAGGCTGGATTAGACCCTTCCAGATCTTCAAGCTGTGCCACCCAGCAGTCCCCCAGTTTAACCCTAGCCTAATCACGGGACAATTTACAATTATCAATTAACCTACTAACTGGTATGTCTTTGGACTGTGAGAGGAAACTGGAGCACTTGGAGGAAACCCATGCGGTCACGGGAAGAACATGCAAACTCCTAACAGGCAGCGGCAGGAATTGAACCCAGGTCTCCTGTACTGTAAGGCGTTGTGATAACCACTACACTACTGTTCTGCCCCTTCTGTGAAGTGCCATTTCAGCTTTCTGGCGCAGCTTGAATTGTTATTGAACCGTGTTCGTGTTGCTCATGAAGTAGGAAGCTGATGACAATAATCCTAATTCCCTGTTGATTTAACATCATTCTTGTTAACTGAGGCACAAGTGTGCAGGCAATGCAAACTGGAACCACAATTAAGAACCCAATGGAACTCCTTTATTTAAGGGGATTCTTATTCACCTGTTGGTTTGTTGGGAGTTAATTTAGGAGGCTTCTCGTTACTTTCTTCTGGAATGAAAATTTGTACTGCATGCATTGTTTTGAATTGAAGTATTAACCGCCTCTTTTTTACCTCCAACAGAAAGGTGATTTTGCTGAGATCCTGCTGGGCGTGTGACACGATTGGGAATGAAAGTGGAGGCCCTAAGTCACAGCATCCTTTCCAGAGGCAAAATGTGGAAAGAGAGGATGTGTCAGATTTATGCAATTGGATCATCCCTGTTCCCCGGTTAGCAGTCAATTAATCCCATCCATAGCTTCACAAAAATGATTCCGGGATTGAAAGGCTTGTCATATGAGGTGAGTTTGATGGCTCTGGGCCCCTACCCACTGGAATTCAGAAGAATGAGGGCTGACTTCATCGAAACCTGTCAAATGGTGAAAGGGGTCAATAGATGTGGATGTGGAGAGGATGTTTTCAATGGTGGGAGAATCTAAGACCGGAATATACAGCCCCAGAATAGAGGGACATCCTTTTAGAACAGAGATGAGGAGGAATTTCTTTAGCCAGAGAGTGCTGAATCTGTGTAATTCTTTGCCACAGGCAGCTGTGAAGGCCAAGTCTTCATGTATATTTAAGGCACAGGTTGATATCCTTCAGATTGGTCAGGTCGTGAAGGGATACGGGGAGAAGGCAAGAAATTGGAACTGAGAGGAAAATTGGATCAGCCATGATGAAATGGCAGAGCAGAATTGATATCCCAAATAGCCTCGTCCTGCTCCTGTATCTTATGGTCTTATTAATCCCATGTTCCCTCTCCTTAATTCTCCGTATCTATCCAATTTATTCTCTCTCAGACCATCAGCGTTATGTGCCATATCATATGACTTGGGCAAACATGGTCTTGTGACTGTGACTATTCTTGGCAAAGTTTTCTACAGAAGTGGTTTACCATTGCCTTCTTTTAGGCAGTGTGTCTTCAGAAGAGGGGTGACCCCAGCCATTATCAATACTCTTCAGAGATTGTCTATCTGTCCTCTGTGGTTGCATAACCTGGACTTGTGATAAGCACCAGCTGCTCATACGACCATCCATGGCTTCACTTGACCCTGATCGGGGAGGGGGGAATGGGGGGCTAAGCAGGTGCTACACCTTGGCCAAGGGTGACTTGCAGGTTAGCGGAACTTTAGAACTTTAGACCAGTTAGCCTGAAAGAGCTGGAATCTGTTATGAAGGCTGCAGGTACATTGAGAAGGTTGTGGTGAGTGTAATGGGGCTGTAGATGAAGTCCTGCTGAGAATGGAATATTGGAAGTGATGGTAGGTAATACCGGAAGTGTCTATGTAAAAGTTTTTGAGAAAGAGGTTGAAGGTGGTGGATTTGAAATGGAAAATGATAATGTCTGAGGGGAGTTTCTCCCCTCCTCCTCCTCACTCTTCTGCTATCCCCCACTCTGACCTTTTACCTCTCCTCACCCGCCTATCACTTCCCCTTCTCTTATGGCCCACTCTCCTCCCCTATCAGATTCCTTCCTCTCTAGCCCTTTATCTTTCCCACCTAACTGGCTTCACCTATCACCTTCCAGCTAGCCTCATTCCCTTCCCCCCACCTTTTAATTCTGGCATCTTCCCCTTCCATTTCATTCCGATGAAGGGTTTCAACAACTGTTTATTCATTTCCATAGATGCTCCAGCATTTTGTGTGTGCTGCTTTGGATTTCCAGCATCTGCTGACTTCCTCATGTTTAACAATAGGATACCTGGGAAGCAGGAAGAGAACTGATTAGCATGTAGTCCACTGGGAATGTTGAAAGAGCTGATGGTTGGTCTTCTGGGATGGCTGAGCCCAGAGAGAGCATGTGAATGTTACTTTACCAACAGCATGAAAGTGAGAATAAATAAATTCTGGTTCTCAGCCGAAACCTGTGAAACAAGCTCTCCACACCTTCACCTCTCCTTCCTTGGGTTTGGAAGTAAATTACCTGAATAGACCTGAACGAGACTATTCATTTACTCCTGAGGCACCCAGAACTGGAAACCGGTGCTGTGGCATGCAAGCCAGCCAATGGGAATGTGCGGCCACATCCTTTAATCAATAACCAACCTGGCAGAAGTGGCTTTGAACCGTCAAGTAAGCTAACTTCTCACATAACAAACCATATGCTTTCTTAACCACCTTATCAATTTTCATGTCAAATTTGGGAGATCTGTAGACTTGGACCCAAGATCCATCTGTTCCTCTACATTGCTAAGAATCCTGCCATTGACCTCGTATTCCACCATCAAGTGTGACCTTCCAAAGTGAATCACTTCAAACTTTGTGAGATTGAACTCCATCTTGCACTTTGTGTCCACTTCTGCATTCTATCCTCTTGTAATCTATGGCAATCTTTCACACTATACAACCTTCACGTCATCTGTGAGTGTATTAACCCACTTCTCCACTTTCTCATCCAAGCATAAGACTACCAGGTCTGTGCCTTCAACTACTGTTTACATTAGCCTTTTTTTTTTGAGTTTTCCCTATATTCTCATTAACTCTGCCGGGATTCAGTGATTCACAATGCACTAGGGACAATTTACAATGACCAATTCACCTACCGGCCTGTATGTCTTTGGGATGTGCCAAGAAGTCAGAGTACCCGGAGGAAACCTACACTTTCACGGGGTGGATGTGTGAGCTATACGCGTTACATCTGAAGTAAGGACTGAACTGAGGCAGCACCTGAGCCACTCAGCTGTTAGTTTCAAGCAGATATGGAGCTAATTTCATGCAAGATGGAGGCATAGGAGCTCTCCAAACATGGAGAAATGGTGCTTTGTGGAGGATCTTTACATGATGCATCACCCAGGACTTGTCCTCTTCTCATTGTTGCCTTCAGGAACAAGGTACAGAGTCCTGAAGGCACACAGTCAAGAACAACTTCTTCCCCTCTGCCATATGATTCCTAAATGGCCATTGAACCCATGAACACTAACTCACTTTTCAAATATATATTACTTCTGTTTTTGCGCTATTTTTAACCTGTTCAGTCTGCACATATATATATACTCACTGTAATTGATTTACCTTTTGCTGTTCCTATATTATCAAGTATTGCATTGAACTGCTTCTGCTAAGTTCACAAATTTTATGACACATGCTGGTGACAATAAAATGATTCTGATTATGTTGCATTTATAATGCTGTAAGTGTTGCATGTAGTGAAAAAGGCAAATTCTAACCTTATTCCTTGCTGGACCACACGTTGAGCCTTTTGTCCATGGTCTTCCGTGGAGAGAAGAAGTGGAGAATAGCAGAGAAGAGGATCGGCATGGGCAGGAAAAGCATTTGGAGCAGCCTGAGTAGAAGATCAAGTGATCTGAGGATGGCTTGGTGGCAGACGTGCTCAGATGACTGGAAAGGAGGAGGCTGGACAAGTGTATGGGGAGGAGATGATTATGGAGTGGAAATTAGATCACATGGGCTCAGGGCGAAGATGGAAAATATGAGGAGTAAGATAAGTGCGGGGCCTTGGGGAAGGGATTCCCCAGTATCTGAAGCTGAACTGAGGGATTCACTTAATCAGAAGAGTGGAGTGGAGACCCTAGAGGAGTGTCTTGATTGGGAGCTGACCCCCCCCCCCCCACTCCTGTCAGTGCTGCCATCTAGTGAATGACAAGATGTATTGCATGTGTGTATGTATACGTTTGTCTGCAACCTGCTGAGAACTGCTTGTTCTTGCTGTGCACCATCAAGTTACAGGACATGTCACTCAGGGACTTGGGCTATATGCCTGTTGTCTGACTGTATGTTTACTTGCTATCTTATACGTGCACAGTAGCAGAGCAGATAGCACAACCCTTTACAGTACAAGTAACCCGGGTTCAATTCCTGCTGCTGCCTGTAAGGAGCTTGTACGTTCTCCCTGTGACAGTGTGGGTTTCCTCCAGGTTCTCCAGTTTCCTCCCACAGTCCAAAGACGTACCAGTTAATTGGTCATTGTAAATTGTCCCATGATTAGGCTTGGATTTAATTGGGGGACTGCTGGGCGGCATGTCTCAAGGGGTCAGAAGACCCATTCCGCATTGTATCTCCTTTATATATTTTTATTATTTTTTTCTACAAAAAAATACAGCACATCCACAAAAACCATGACCTTAACAAAATCAAATTAAATATTGAGCAGCAAAAGGGAGAGTAGTATAAAGGCAAAAGTAAACGTACACAGCAGAGGGGTAGTGCACCAAAAAAACCTCAGTCCTCACCCCGTAAGAAAGCCCAATACTGAGCCCCATATCCTTTCAATGATGTCCCCTCCATCCTCATTACGTAATCTCAGCCTCAACAAATGTAGAGTATTTGCCAGTTCTCTCAGACACCGATCGTACGTAGGCACAGAGCCCATTTTCCATATTTGCAGGATTAACTTCCTAGCAACCACCATTCCAAACAATACAGCCATTGTATCTCAATAATAATAATAATAAAAACATGCTGTATGTACCCTGTGTTGTGTACGAATGTTGGTTCTGTGTTTTGCACCTTGGCCCTAGAGGAGCACACTTGTTTGGCTACATTCACGGGTATTCATATATGGTTGAAAGATCAGCAGCACAATAAGGTTTAATATCGCTGGCAAATGCTGTGAAATCTGTTCCACTGCAGCAGTACAATGCAATACATAATAACAGAAACTGTAAATTACAGTGAGTATATATATTAAAAAGTTAAATTAAGTAGTGCAAAAAGAGAAAAAAAAACAGCATGAAGTCGTGACCTTGCGTTCAATGTCCGTTCAGAAATCTGATGGTGGAGGGAATCTGTTCCTGAAACTCTGAGTGTGTGTCTTCAGGATCCTGTACCTGCTCCCTGATAATTATACGTGAACTATAGACCTGAGCTAAAAGCCCACAGTCTGTGAAAAAAATGACCCAATTCTTTTAGCAATCTGATGTTAGATTTTTTTTGGGTGGGGAAAGGGAAATATGCAAGCAAAATTCTAGGTCATATTTAATTTGGTTCTCCGTGTGGAACCTATAGATAATAAATCTAGGTCAGAGCTATTTAGAATAGATTCCCTGAGCAAGTTACACGAACAGTAAGATACAGTGTTTGTGTGCAATTCTCTACTAAATCTATTGTTCATTCTTTATGAGCCGTGTTGCATGATGTGGTCGATCTTTGTCTTTCTGTGACCATGATTATTCTTGGCAATTTTTTCTGCAGAAGTGGTTTGCTATTGTCTTCTTCTGGGCAGTGTCTTTAAAAGTTGGGTGACCTCAGACATTATCAATACTCTTTCGAGATAGTCTGCCTGGCATCAGTGGCCTCATATTCAGGACTTGTGATATGCACCAGCTGCTCATAGGACTATTCACCCACCTGTTCCCATGGCTTCATGTGGCCTGACTTGGGGGTGGGTGCGGGTGGTTAAGCAGGTGCTGCACCTTATCCAAGGGTGGCCTGCAGGCCAGCAGTGGGAAGGAGTTCCTTACACCTCCTTTGGCAGAGAAATATCTCCACCCTACTACCCGTATCAGATCTATAAGACTTTAATTAATATGAAAACTATATACAGTGGATTCTGGTTAATTGGGGCAGCCACTTATTTGGTGCAACTCTTGAAGAACAAACACTAATTGAGAGAATTGCTGGGGTTCCCTTCATTTATCAGTGGAACTATGCTGCTTACATGGCGCAGGAAACTGTTGCAGAACAGGTTCTTACTTCCATCAGTGATGCACCATCAATAACTCACACTGAGACGTAAGGCGAGATATCGGCTTTTATTGACTGGAAGAAGGAACCAGGAGTGAGTGACCATCATACTACGTCCTGGAGACTGAGGCCGAGCGTCAGGCCTCAGATCGCCTTTATACAGGGGTCTGTGGGAGGAGCCACAGGAGCAGTCAGCAAGGGCATGTCCAGACAGGCACACGTAGTTCACCACAATCAGTCACACGTATTTGTGAGGCTGTTAGATACTACACCATGCTTGGATTGAAAAGATTTAAAATTGCATCAATTACGTGTCCTTGTGTTCAAGAAGAAGTGATTTTTGTCAAGGATAGCTGATGAGAGATAAACAATTCGGAACTCTTTTTCTCACTACGGTTTCAAGCATTCAAGCTTGGAGATGCCAGAAAAGGCCGGGAGTAAAAATTAAACAATTTCACTACTTCAACGAGTTAGAAACTGTGAAGAATTTGAAAGTATCAACAATTATCTTGAATGTTACAATGAAAATGAAGTTTTGGAAGATGCAGTTGTCAATAGTATTGTATGAAGGCAAGTCCATTATCTGCACTATGCATCTGTGCTGATATTGTTCACTGGATTAATTCCTCCATTAATAAATATTAGGAACTAATATACAGTTTTATAATACTATGGAACTCTTGGTAGTGTTCTAATTTGTTCTTTATTTTATTTAAATGTGTAACTTGTTACTCAGTTTGTCTTTTTTATACTTTTTTAACTATGTCCATGTCACTTCTGCTAATTGGTGCAGCCACCCAATTGGACAAAAATTTACTTATCCCAATATGTTCCAATGAACCTGAATCCACGACATTTATTTTGTCATTGATTTTGTTCTCATTTTCCACTGAGTTCAAGAACAATGGTGCATAAAGTTATAAGTGAAGGTGGCTTAGATTAAAAACAAAACCTGTTCTATATTTAGAAATGTTTACTGAATACAGAAACAGCATTAAAAAGCTCTGTTTGTTAAGTGACAGCTGATATTGGGCGAGTTGGAATTGCAGGGTTTCTGTGGGCAGAGCAGGAAACAGTGATCTTGGCACTGTCTCTGCAAATTGTACCAATCTGGCTTTGCATCGGGTGTGAGTCACCTGCAGGGCACTTAGTTCAAAGATTAGAAAACCGCACCTCAAGGAAATAAACTAATAATGCTTAAGTTGATGCAATGCATTCCAAAAGTACTGCTTTCAATTACTATTTGCTAACTTCAGCGTTTGAATTGGGCCCTTTTCTGACCAGCTTCCTGTACAATTTCACCAGCTTTCAATTTTGGTTAGAGGACATTTGCTTCTGTGCCTGTTTGCACACATATAAGGTGCCATAAAAGAGATTATTAGGTATCTTTGGAGCGTAGAAGGTTGAGGGGGGACTTAATAGAAATATTTAAAATTATGAGGGGGATAGATAGAGTTGACGTGGATAGGCTTTTTCCATTGAGAGTAGGGGAGATTCAAACAAGAGGACATGAGTTGAGAGTTAAGGGGCAAAAGTTTAGGGGTAACACGAGGGGGAACTTCTTTACTCAGAGAGCGGTAGCTGTGTGGAACGAACTTCCAGTAGAAGTAGTAGAGGCAGGTTTGATTTTGTCATTTAAAAAAAAATTGGATAGGTATATGAACAGGAAAGGAATGGAGGGTTATGGGCTGAGTGCAGGTGGGTGGGACTAGGTGAGAGTAAGCGTTTGGCACGGACTAGAAGGGCTGAGATGGCCTGTTTCCATGCTGTAATTGTTATATGGTTATATGGTTAAGTAAAATTGCTTTTTGCAAACTCTAAATAAAAACAACTTTTCATAGATGGTGGAGCTTTTTTGAATCAGCCCCTTTTCTAACCAACTTACAATTTCAGCAGCTTTCAATTTTAGTTAGAGGAGATTTATTTCATCTCCAGTTTGTACACATATAAGGTAATTATTAAATGATATTTGACATATTATAGAAGGGATGATTGAGGGCACAGTATGGAAACTACTGTAATAGATTGATACTGAGTTAGTGAACAACAAGGGGTAGTTTTCAGATTGGAAAATATTGCTAAGTTAAGTGCTCCAGGGATTGGTGTTGGAAACCTAGCTGCTTATAATCTGTACAAAATGATGTGGATGATGAGATCAAGTGTAACATCTCCAAGCTTGCTAGTGATGCAAAAGGGGCTCTATGGTAACGTAAAGCTCAGGGTTCAATTCCGATGCCCTCGGTAAGGAGATTGTAAGTCCTCCCTGTGGTAATGTGTGAGTTTTCTCTGAGTTATTCCCTGCAATGTAGAAGATTGAGGGGAGATTTGATAGAGGTATACAGAAGTATGAGAAGTATAGATTGGGTAAATGCAAGCAGGTTTTTTCCACTGAGGTTGGGTGGGACTACAACTGGAGGTCGTGGGTTAAGGGTGGAGGGTGAAAAGTTTAAGGGGAACATGAGGGGAAACTTCTTCACTCAGAGAGTCATGAGAGTATGGAATGAACTGCCAGTACAAGTGGTGCATGCGAGCTGGATTTCAATGCTTAAGAGAAGTTTGGATAGGTGCATGGATAGTAGGGGTATGGAGGACTATGGTCCCAGTGCAGGTCGATGGGTGTAGGCAGTTTAAATGGTTTGGCACAGACTAGATGGGCTGAAGGGCCTGTTTCTGTGCTGTACTTTTCTATGACTCTATGCTCTGGTTTCTTCCCACAGTCCAAAGTCGCATTGGCTAGTTGGTTAATTGGTCATTGTAAATTATTCCGTGATTAGGGTAGGGTTAAATTACGGGTTGCTGGGCACAATGGCTTAAAGGGCCTTTTCCGCACTGTATCTTCGCAAGTAAATAAATAAATGGTGGTGTGTCTGCAGGGAGGATGCAGAAAGCCTTTAAGGTGATTAAAGTCAGGCTAACCAAATGTGCAAAGATCTGGCAGGTGGAATTTAATGTAATATTTTGGTAGAAAAAAGCCAGTGTATTTTTAATGGGGTTTGGTCACATTTGTCTTCTTACGTTGCGACTTCAGCATGCAAAGTTGCAGCTGTACAAAATGGCGGCTAGGTTGCACTTGGAATATTGTCTACAGTTGGGGTGTCACATTATAGGAAGGAAGCAGTAGCAATGGAAAGAATTCGGAAAAGACTCTCTTGAAATGGATGGCTTTACTTATGAGGAAGGACTGTATTGTGTCTGTTACTGAGGGAGAGTGCAGAACACACCAGGATGCCAGCATGCAGGATGCTCAACTCAACTTTATTGACATCCCTGTTTGTACAGCATGGGAACTCCTCCCATGTGGGATTGGCTGAGTAGCATAGGATTAATGCTATTAATTACCACAACATCTCCTCTTCTTGAAAGAAGGTAAAAAAAAACAACTAAATACTTCTTGTCTATAGAACTGTATTGAAATTATAGCCACTGAAATTTTGTGATTCGATTCACTTTACCCATAGCACGTAATTTATCCTCCTTGCATTAACATAAAGAGAAATGCCAACATTATAACTGTCTTTCTCTTGGTTTTAATGGTCTCTCTCTCTCTCTTTGTTTACTGTAATGGTAGTTAATGGAGGAGTTCCCATACTGTACAAGCAGGGTTGTCAATAAAGTTTAGTTGGTTATCCTGCATGCTGGTGTCCTGGTGTGCTTCGCACTCTCCATCACTAATGGATGAGACAGAATGATTGAGTCATAGAGCAATGCAGCATGGATACAGGCCATTCGGCCCAATGAGTTAATGCAGACGATGGTGCCCACCCGGTTAGTCCCTACATCTCTCTGAGCCTCATCCCTCCACGCACTTATCCAATTGCTGGCTGATTTATTTTAGAAATAATTAATACAAGGGTCTCATCACTGATTCCTGCAGCACATCCCTGTGTGTCATTGTCCTCCATTTTGAGAAACAACCTGATTTACTTTCACTGGAATGTAGAAGATTGGAGTGTGACCTTCTAGGAATTTGTAAGATTATGAGGAGAACTGTTAGGGATAAGAGTCCTTTTAAAAATTGGAGGCATTGGTTTAAGTTGAGAGATAGCTTATCTGCAGGAGAAGATGGAGCCAGTGAACAATGGACCAAAGGTGACGTCATTCGGACAATTCACAAAATGAATTTCTTTACTTCCTTTACCTCTGTTTCTTCTTTCTGCTACTATTGGAACCAGTGATCTGTACTTTGAAGCTGTTTTCAGACCAATTGAGTGACCTCATGCTTGCTATCTCCAAGGGAGTTTTGTGAGGTTTTGAGCAAAGTGTGTGGCTTAGAGGCCAAGAAGCTTGGAGATAGGCTGATCTCTCCAGTTAAAGCATCTGAAATCAATGAGGACAAGAGCAGAGGGCCACTGGGTCTTCAGCGCTGTCTACCTATGAATGACCGGTCTCTCTCTCCCTCTCACTTGATGCTGCTGGAGGAAGGTGCCAGAGCTTTGGGTCCTGTGCTAGGTTTAATCAATACTGTTTGTGGATTGAACCCTGTAGCACATGTTATGTGTGCCTCTGGTTTCTGGTTACCCCATTTTTATTTCTACTTTGTGCCAATTTGATCGAGGCGGACTGGCTCTGTGGCCTGCAGTCAACAAACAACACAGCTCTACTTTGAACTGAACTAAACTAAGCTGAGCATTCCTGTTTTGTTGACTTTGTGGCTTGACGTTTTATATTCTTCATTTTTTTTGCCATTTTTGACGTTGCATGATTTGTTCTTTATTTTTAATGCTTTCCTTTAAACGGGTTCCATAGTATTTCTTTGTTTTGTGAGAAATCTCAGGTTTAAAGACTGCAGGCCTGCTTTCATAATAAATGCACTTTGAATCCCGAGGAGAAATACTTAACGGGGATCTGAGGAGCGTTTACTACACAGTGGGTGCTGGCTATATGGAATGATTTATCAGATTCGAAGCAAGAGGCGGAGAGTGAAGAAGTAAAGGCATCTCGAAGAGAAGCCATTATTTTTTAACAGATTGGGGAAAAGAGGCTAGTCTGTGCAGGCGCATGCCAAAGGTTAAAAAGAAAGACTGCCATATATAGCGGCCATCGTCGGAGTGGACTGAGTCAGAGTGGGATGGCTTTGGCTCAACAGGCAGAGGCGAGGGTAGGTTCTGGTAAGTTTTGTTTAGAGTAGAGAGAATGCCAGGCAGAATGTTGGGATGCTCCTCTTGCAGGATGTGGGAAGTCAGGGAGACCTCTGGTTTCCCTGACAACACCTGCAAGAAGTGCATCCAGCTGCAGCTCCAAACAAACTGTATTAGGGAACTGGAACAGGAGCTGGATGATCTCCGGATCATTCGGGAGAATGAGGAGTTTATAGATAGTAGCTTCAGGGAGGCAGTTACGCCAAAGGAGCAGTGTACAGGTAATTGGGTTACCGTCAGGTGAGGGAAGGGGAAAGGGCAGGAGGAGCAGGGCTCCCCTGTGGCCATTCCCCTCAACAACAAGTATGCCGATTTGGATACTGTTGGGGGGGATGACTGACCTGGGACAAGCTGTGGAAGCCAGATCTCTGGCACTGAGTCTGGTTCTGCAGTGCAGAAGGGAGGGGGGAAGAAGAAAAGAGCAATAGTGATAGGGGACTCGATAGCTAGAGGTACAGACAGACACTCCCGGATGGTTTGTTGCCTCCTTGGTGCCAGGGTCAGGGATGTCTCTGATCACGTGCACTGCATTCTGAAATGGGAGGGTGAGCAGGCAGATGTCATGGTACACATCGGTACCAATGACGTAGGAAGAAAGAGTGAGGAGGTCCTGACGAGTGAGTATAGAGAGCTTGGTAGGAAGTTAAAAAGCAGGACCTCGAGGGTAGTAATCTCCGGATTGCTAACTGCGCCACATGCCAGTGAGGGTAAGAGTAGGATGCTCTGGAGGATGAACACGTGGCTGAGGAACTGGTGTAGGGGGCAGGGTTTCAGATTTCTAGATCATTGGGACCTCTTCTGGGGCAGGTGGGACCTGTACAAGAGAGACGGGTTACACCTGAACTACAGGGGGACCAATATCCTTGCAGGGAGGTTTGTTAGTGCTATTGGGGAGGGTTTAAACTAGATTTGCAGGGGGATGGGAACCAGAGTGCCAGAGTAGATAGTGCTGCAGGATCGACTCTGCAGTTATAATGATGTTAAATAAATGATGTTGAAGTTTCATGCAAAGTCACAAATAGAAGAGTTGTGTGTGGTGGTAATAATCTTCTGATGTGTGTCTATTTCAATGCAAGGAGTATCGTGGGGAAGGCTGACGAGCTGAGGGCGTGGATTGACACATGGAATGACGACATTATAGCCACTAGTGAAACTTGGCTACAGGAGGGGCAGGACTGGCAGCTTAATGTACCAGGGTTCCGATGTTTCAGACGCGGTAGAGGCAGAGGGATGAAGGGTGGGCGGGAGTGGCATTGCTTGTCAAGGAAAATGTTACAGCAGTGCTCAGGCAGGACAGATTAGAGGGCTTGTCTACCAAGGCCATATGGGTGGAGCTGAGAAACAGGAAAGGTATGACCACATTAATGGAGTTGTATTATAGACCACCCAATAGTCATCAAGAATTGGAGGAGCAAATCTGCAGAGAGATAGTAGACAACTGTAGGAAACATAAAGTTGTGATAGTAGGGGATTTTAATTTTCCACATATTGATTGGGACTCCCATATTGTTGAAGGTTTAGGCAGGTTAGAGTTTGTAAAATGTGTTCAGGAAAGTTTTCTAGATCAATATATAGAGGTACCAACTAGAGAGGATGCAGTATTAGATCTCTTATTAGGAAATGAGTTAGGACAGGTGACGGAAGTGTGCGTAGGGGAACACTTTGGTTCAAGTGATTATAACACCATTAGTTTCAACTTGATCATGGATAAAGATAGATCTGGTCCTCAGGTTGAGTTTCTAAACTGGAAAAAAAGCAAAATTTGAAGAAATGAGAAAGGATCTAAAATATGTGGTTTGGGACAGGTTGTTCTCTGGCAAGGATGTTGTTGGTAAGTGGGAGGCCTTCAAAGGAGAAATTTTGAGAGCGCAGAGTTTGTACGTTCCCGTCAGGATTAAAGGCAAAGTGAATAAGAATAGGGAACCTTGGTTCTCGAGGGATACTAGAACTCTGATAAAGAAGAAGAAAGAGATATATGACATGTATAGGAAACAGAGAGCAAATAAGGTGCTTGAGGAGTATAAGAAGTACAAAAAATTACTTGAAAGAAATCAGGAGGGCTAAAAGAAGACGTGAGGTAGCTTTGGCAGTCAAGGTGAAGGATAATCCAAAGAGCTTCTACAGGTATATGAATAGCAAAAGGATAGTTAGGGATAAAATTGGTCCTCTTGAAGATCAGAGTGGTCGGCTATGTATGGAACCAAAAGAAATGGGGGAGATCTTAAATGGGTTTTTTGCGTCTGTATTTACTAAGAAAACTGGCATGGAGTCAATGGAAATAAGGCAAACAAGTAGTGAGGTCATGGAACCTTTACAGATTGGAGGAGGAGGTGCTTGCTGTCTTGAGGCAAATCAGAGTAGGTAAATCCCCAGTACCTGACTGGGTATTCCCTTGGACCTTGAAGGAGACTAGTGTTGAAATTGGTGGCCCTGGCAGATATACTTAAAATGTTGGTATATACGGGTGAGGTGTTGGAGGACAGCTCATGTTGTTCCGTTGTTTAAAAAAGGCTCTAAGTGGAATCCAGGAAATTATAGGCTGGTAAATTTGACATTGGTAATAGGTAAATTATTTGAAGGAGTACAAAGAGATAAGATCTACAAGTACTTAGATAGACAGGGACTTATTAGGGGAAGTCAACATGGCTCTGTGCATGGGAGGTCATGTTTAACAAATCTATTAGAGTTTTCGAGGAGGTTACAAAGAAAGTGGATGAAGGGAAGGCAGTGGATGTTGTCTACATGGACTTCAGTATGGCCTTTGACAAGGTCCCTCATGGGAGGTTAGTTAGGAAGATTCAGTCACTAGGTATACATGGTGAGGTAGTAAATTGGATTAGACATTGGCTCAATGGGAGAAGTCAGAGAGTGATAGTGGAGGATTGCTTCTCTGAGTGGAGGCCTGAGACTAGTGGTGTGCCACAGGGATCGGTGCTGGGTCCATTGCTATTTGTCATCTATATCAATGATCTGGATGATAATGTGGTAAATTGGATCAGTAAATTTGCTGATGATACAAAGATTGGAGGTGTAGCGGACAGTGAGAAAAGTTTTCAAAGCTTGCAGAGGGATCTGGACCAGCTGGAAAAATGGGCTGAAAAATGGCAGATGGAGTTTAATATAGACAAGTGTGAGGTATTGCACTTTGGAAGCAAAAACCAAGGTAGAACATACAAGGTAAATGGTAGGGCACTGAGGAGTGCAGTAGAACAGAGGGATCTGGGAATACAGATATAAAATTCCCTAAAAGTGGTGTCACAGGTAGATAGGGTAGTAAAGAGAGCTTTTGTTACATTGGCCTTTATAAATCAAAGTATTGAGTATAAGAGTTGGAATGTTATGGTGAAGTTGTATAAGGCATTGGTGAGACCGAATTGGAGTATTGTGTGCAGATTTGGTCACCGAATTACAGGAATGATATTAATAAGGTTGAAAGAGTGCAAAGAAGGTTTACAAGGATGCTGCCGGGACTTGAGAAATTTGAGTTACAGAAAGAGGTTGAATAGGTTAGGACTTTATTCCCTGGAGCATAGAAGAATGAAGGGAGATTTGATAGAGGTATATAAAATTATGATGGGTATAGATAGAGTGAATGCAAGGAGGCTTTTTCCACAGAGGCTAGGGGAGGAAAAAAACCAGAGGACATGGGTTAAGGGTGAAGGGGGAAAAGTATAAAGGGAACATTAGTTGGGGGCTTCTTCATACAGAGAGCGGTGGGAGTGTGGAATGAGCTGCCAGATGAAGTGGCAAATGCAGGCTCACCTTTAACATTTAAGAAAAACTTGGACAGGTAAATGGATGAGAGGTTTATGGAGGGATATGGGCCAGGTGCAGGTCAGTGGGACTAGGCAGAAAAATGGTTCGGCACAGCCAAGAAGGGCCAAAAGGACTGTTTCTGTGCTATAATGTTCTATGATTCTATGCTTCTAGGAGGTAGAAGAAGCAGAAATACCTTCAATAATTAAAAGATGTTTGGACACATCCTTGGATAGATGGGCGGCAGGGTGGAGATACGTCTCTACCAATGGAGGTGTAAGGTGCTCCTTCTCTCTGCTAGCCTGCAGGTCGCCCTTGGGCAAGGTGTAGAAGCTGCTTCGCCCCTCAATCAGTGTCATGTGAAACCATGGGAGCAGATGGTGAATGGTCGTATGAGCAGCTGGTACATATCACAAGTCCTGGTTTTGCGACCGCAGATGGCAGGCAGACAATCTCCAAAGAGTGTTGATAATGGCTGGGGTCACCCATCTTGTAAAGAAGGCAATGACAAACCATAACTGTAGAAAAATTTGCCAAGAAGAATCATGGTCATGGAAAGACCATGATCATCCACGTCATTCATCACAACACATAACAAATGAACTTGGATAGAAAAGGAGTGAAGGGATGTGGGCCAAATGCAGACAAATAGGATTAGCATAAACACAAGGGATTCTGCAGATGCTCAAAATCCAAAGCAACACACACAAAATGCTGGAGGAACTCCGTGTCTATGGAAATGAGCAAACACTTGACGTGTTGGGCTGAGACCCTTCTTCAGGAGTAAGAAGGAAGGGGGGAAGATGCAAGACTGAAAAGGTGTGGGAGGAGAAGGTGGACTAGCCAGAAGGTGATAGGTGAAGCCAGATGGGTGGGGAAAGTAAAGGGTTGGAGAAGAAGGAATCTAATAGGAGAGGAGAGTGGACCATAGAAGAAAGTGAAGGAGAAGGAGGACTCAAGGGGAAGTGATTGACAGGAGAGATGTAGAGGTAAGAGGCCAGGGTGGGGAATAGAAGAAGAGGGGGAAGGGAATGGATTTCTTTTACTGGAAGAAGAGATCAATGCCATCAGGTTGGAGGGTACCCAGATGGAATATAAAGGGTTGCTCCTCCATTCTGAGGGTGGCCTCATCTTGGCTCAAGAGGAGGCCATAGACCTACATGTCTGAATGGGAATGGGGATAGGAATTTAAATGGTCGGCCACCAGGAAAGCCTGCTCTTGGTGGATTTGCATAGACAGACATCATGGTCAACATCTGCTGACCTGGGCCAATGTTCCACTTCCATCTTGTACAAATCTCTATTCCATGATAGTTCCACTCCCATTGTTTGTATGCAACAGTGACTGACCCTACTCGATAAAATTAAACAAAATGTATTCCAAAGAAATATAAATTATTCATATCTGACCTGTAAACTTTGTATGTAAACTTGAGGCTAGTAACAGTAGCTGTGTCACATTGCAGTGATGGATATCGACTGTCATTGATTACGCCTCTGGCATTGAGGGCAGTGATGAAAGTCCTCCACCTTGGGCAGTGTTCAAGACTTCCTTCTTCATGTCAATAGCTTCCTGTCAGTTTTCATTACTGTCAGTTAAGCAAGTCTTGGGTTGAGACACAGGAATACCCCTTCAAACTCAGTGTATAGTCTATACAGATCAATTGTTTACTTCCATGTGGAATATTGACCTTTGGCTACTTACTGCCACTGGCACTTAGAGTAGCAATGAAGGTCCTCCATCTCTGTCTGTCCTTGGGTACACACAGATGCAGAAGGATTATTCATTGCTGTTTCTGTAACAATTTTGTTTAATTAACCAGTCAGGATTATTAGCCCTGAGCTGAACCCTCGAACCTGGATGTCCAGTGGACCACTCTTAGTCTGGCCTTTACTTTTTGACCTGTTTGGCATGGGTGATCCTGCCAACACCCAAAGCATAAAGCACTGACTCTAGCCAGCATAGCTCTCCAGGTCATTGAGACACACTAATCTCCAAACCATGGATAGAGTCCTCTTGGAGGAATGATGGACAGTAGCAAGTGTAAAATAAAGGTGCTTAGGCAGGTTAAAGAAACATGTGAGACATTTTGTAATCTATGAAGAACTTATAATTTGGACTCTCTTGATATAAGCTCACATTGTTGAACTCTTAGCCGACTTTGGTAACTCAACCTGCTTGTGAAATGGTGTCCTTTCTGATGAATGGAGATACACAGTAGACTTGTAGCAGTTAGCGTAATGCTTTACAGTGCCGGTGATTGGAGTTGCGCTCCTGCCACTGTCAGAGAGAGAGCTTGTACATTCTCCCTGTGACTGTGCAGATTTCCTCCGGGTGCTCCGGTTTGCTTTCACTTTCCAAAGATGGACGGGTGAGGATTAGTAAGTAGTGGACTTGTTATGTTGGTGCCAGAAATGTGGTGACACTTTCAGGCTGATGCACCATCAATAACTCTGAGATGTAGGTTAAGGTAGGCTTTTATTGGCTGGAAGAAAGCACAAGCAGCAAGTGACTATTACACGGCATCCTGGAGACTGAGGAAGGGTCTGTGGCTCCAATCGCCTTTATACCGGGGTCTGTGGGAGGAGCCACAGGAGCAGTGTGGGGGGGGGCATGTCCAGACAGGTATATGTAGTTCACCACACAGGCTAAACCAGGCATGGGCAAACTACGGCCCGCGGGCCATATGCGGCCCGTTAATCTTTTTAATCCGGCCCGCAGAACTTGATGAAATTATATTAATAAACTTTGTTAACATTTTTTCCCCGCAATTCTGGCGTTTTCCCAATAGATGACACACTCTATATACATTGACCTTTGTTGAGGTGCAGCGTATTACTCCACATTTGCGCTTTACTCTTTGTTCGGCTCGACCTATTTGTGTGAACAGGCGTTCAGCGTCATGAACATCAACAAAGCCAGCCACAGATCCAAGTTAACTGACCAACACCTCAGATCCATCCTGAGAATCGCCACAACAAAACTAAATCCAGACTTTGATGCGCTGGCTAAAAAGGGAGACCAACAACACTGTTCCCACTAAAATTAAAAATAAGTTTCTTCGTTGTGTTATGTAAAAAATGCATTTGAAAATATTTTTTTCAATAAGCCTTACATGTTACATGTCATTTCTGTTAAGTGATGGACATGAGTAGTGCGCAGGTGCACGTACGTTCTCAAAATAAAAAATGCGCTCCAGATCAAATAACGCGCTCCGCATACTGGCCCGCTGTCACTGTTCTGTCCTTGTGCTGGTCGTTGTTGAGTTTTGGCACAGGGGACAATTGAATAAGAAGGAGCAGGACAAGTAGACCTGCATCTCCTACCGTTTTGGAAATAAAGACAGTCAGGAGGAGAGTGATGATGATAATATCTTGAAGGATAACAGAATTTTCAGTGCTTTAAAATAATAACTGTTACTATTTAAAAAAGCTGTATTTTATTCATTTAATTTTCAGTGTTTTAAAAGTCATTTCAATAAATAGCTAAATACCATGGGACTTCAAAGACAGATATTTTGTTGTAATGCATTTGTTCATTTTCAATTGAAATTAAAGCTCATGTTTTCTACATATCCCATGATATTTTATTTTCTCTTATGAGGTGTATTACCAAAATACTCTGTCCATCTGCTCCTGGTCTGGCCCCCCTGTCAAATTTTAGAACCCTTTGTGGCCCACAAGTCAAAAAGTTTGCCCACCCCTGGGCTAAACAGTCGGCGTTTTGGGCTAGGAAAGGTAAAGGGCTGGAGAAGGAATAGTCTGATTGGAGAGGGAAGTGAACCATAGGAGGAAGGAAAAGAGAAGGAGGAGGAGACCCAGGAGGAAGTAATAGGCAAGTGAGAAGTGAAAGTGAGTGGGGGATAGAGGAATGGGGAGGCAATTTATTCACTGCAAGGAGAAATTGATATTCATGCTCTCAGGTTGGAGGCTACCCAGATAAAATAGGTCTACTTTCCTCTCCTATCAGATTCCAACCTGTTATTTTGGCACCCTTCCCATTCCTTCTCCGAAATGTTAACCGTTTATTCCTCTGCCTGTCCTGCTGAGTTTCTGGAGCATTCTGTGTGTGTTGCTGTGGATTTCCAGCATCTGCAGACTCTCTGGTGTTTATAGTGTACAGAGGAGAGCAGCAATGAGGACGTAGGGGCCTGGAGTTGATTGGTGGGCCAAGAAAGGATCACCAGTTCCTTTCCTCAAAGAGAAGTTGTTTTACTCACTGACTTCCTTTAACAAATCTTTTGTTGCTCAAGATTTTACCACCTGTAGGCTCTTGAGTTTCTATTAAAGTTCCTTGTGGTAATTTCATTCAGCTTTTAGCTATGTCACTTTCTCATTCATCGATGGAACTTCGATGGAAGTTCATGAAGCTGGGTTAGGTACAGTAGACAGTGTTTTAAGCAAAGAGAGGAGGAATGGGCTAAGAGTTCTATACTTGAATGCGCGTAGTGTCAGAAATAAGACAGATGAGCTTGAAGCTCAGATGAAAATGGGGGACTACGATATTGTTGGGATAACGGAGACATGGCTGCAAGGGGATCAGGCCTGGGAATTGAGTGTACCAGGGTATACGTGCTATTGTAGAGACAGAAATATGGGAAGAGGGGGTGGGGTGGCCCTGTTGGTGAGGAATGAGATACAGTCCTTAGCAAGAGGTGACTTGGGAACAGGGGAAGTAGAGTCTGTGTGGATTGAGCTGAGGAACAGTAAGGGTAAAAAAACCCTAATGGGTGTTGTGTACAGGCCCCCAAACAGTAGCGTGGATATTGGGTACAAGTTGATTAGGGAGTTAACATTGGCATGTGCTAAAGGTAATGCAGTCGTTATGGGAGATTTCAACATGCAGGTGAACTGGGAGAATTAGGTAGGTGCTGGACCCCAGGATAGGGAGTTTGTGGAGTGTCTAAGGGATGTATTTTTGGAACAACTTGTGCTTAAGCCAACCAGGAACGAGGCTATTTTGGACTTGGTGATGTGTAATGAACAGGAATTGATAAGTGATCTTGAAGTAAAGGAGCCATTAGGAAGTAGTGATCATAACATGATAAGTTTTTATCTACAATTTGAGAGGGATAAGGGTAGATCAGAGGTGTCAGTGTTGCAATTAAATAAAGGAGGCTACGGAGCCATGAGGGAAGAGCTGGCCAAAGTTAAATGGGCGGATGCCCTGGCAGGAAAGACAGTGGATCAGCAGTGGCAGATATTCTTGGGCATAATACAAAAGATGCAAAAGCAGTTCATTCCAATGAGAAGGAAGGATTCAAAGAGGGGGAAGGGGCCACAGTGGTTGACAAAGGAAGTCAGAGATTGTATAGCATTAAAGAAAAAGAAGTATGACAGGGCTAAGATGAGTGGGAATACAGATGATTGGGAAAGTTTTAAGGAACAGCAGATCTTAACTAAAAAAGCAATACGGAGAGAAAAAATCAGGTATGAGCTCAGTCTAGCCAGGAATATAAAAGGGGATAGCAAAAGCTTTTTTAGCTATGTGAAGAGAAAGAAAATTGTTAAGAACAATGTTGGCCCCTTGAAGAATGAATTGGGAGAAATTGTTATGGGAAACAGAGAAATGGCAACAGAATTTAATGCGTACTTTAGATCTGTCTTCACCAGGGAGGACACAAGCAGTCTCCCAGATGTATGGATGAGCCAGGGTCATAAGATATCAGAGGAATTGAGACAGATTGACATTAGGAAAGAAACTGTGATGAGTAGACTGGTAGGACTGAAGGCTAATAAATCCCCGGGTCCAGATGGTCTGCATCCGAGGGTTCTAAAAGAGGTGGCTCAGGAAATTGCGGATGCATTGGTAATCATTTTCCAATGTTCCTTAGATTCAGGATCAGCTCCTGAAGATTGGAGAGTGGCTAATGTTATCCTGCTTTTCAAGAAGGGAGGGAAGGAGAAAACGGAGAACTGATTAGCCTAACGTCAGTCGTGGGGAAGATGCATGAGTCCATTATTAAGGACGAAATAGTGGTACATCTTGATGGCAGAAATAGGATTAGGTCGAGCCAGCATGGATTTACCAAGGGCAAGTCATGCTTGACTGATCTATTGGAGTTTTTTGAGGGTGTAACAAGGATGTTAGATGAGGGTAAGCCAGTGGATATTGTGTACCTAGATTTTCAGAAGGCATTCGATAAGTTGCCACATAGGAGATTGGTGAGTAAAATCAGAGCTCATGGCATTGGGGGCAGGGTTTCAACATGGATAGAAAACTGGTTGACAGATAGAAAGCAAAGGGTAGCAGTGAATGGGTTTCTCGGACTGGCTGGAGGTGACTAGTGGGGTACCACAGGGCTCTGTATTGGGACCACAGCTCTTTACGATTTATGTCAATAGTTTAGATGAGGGCAATGAAAACTATATCAGCAAGTTTGCTGATGATACTAAACTGGGTGGCAGTGTGACATGCGAAGAGGATGTTAGGAGAATACAGGGAGACTTGGATAGGCTGAGTGAGTGGGCAGATACTTGGCAGATGTCATTCAATGTGAATAAATGTGAAGTTATCCACTTTGGAAGCAGGAACAAGAGGGCAGAGTATTGTCTGAACGGTGTCGAGTTAGGTAAGGGAGAAATGCAAAGAGACCTAGGAGTCCTAGTTCACCAGTCAATGAAGGTGAATGAGCAAGTGCAACAGGCAGTGAAGAGGGCAAATGGAATGTTGGCCTTTGTTACAAGGGGAATTGAGTACAAGAGCAAGGATGTCCTTTTGCATTTGTACAGGGCCCTGGTGAGACCACACCTGGAATATTGTGTACAGTTTTGGTTTCCAGGTTTAAGGAAGGACATTCTGGCAATTGAGGAAGTGCAGCGTAGATTCACTAGGTTGATTCCTGGGATGGCAGGGCTGTCTTATGCAGAGAGATTGGAGAGATTGGGCTTGTACACGCTGGAATTGAGGAGATTGAGAGGGGATCTGATTGAAACGTTTAAGATAATTAAAGGATTTGATAGGATTGAGGCAGGAAATATGTTCCAGATGTTGGGAGAGTCCAGTACCAGAGGGCATGGAATAAGAGGTCAGTTATTTAAAACAGAGTTGAGGAAGAGCTTCTTCTCCCAGAGAGTTGTGGAGGTGTGGAATGCACTGCCTCAGAAGACGGTGGAGGCCAATTCTCTGGATGCTTTCAAGAAGGAGCTGGATAGATATCTGATGGATAGGGGAATCAAGGGATATGGGGACAAGGCAGGGACTGGGTATTGATAGTGAATGATCAGCCATGATCTCAGAATGGCGGTGCAGACTCGAGGGGCCGAATGGTCTACTTCTGCACCTATTGTCTATTGTCTATCTAGTTTAACACACTACTATGCGGGCATTGTCAAACAATTTCCTTTGTTAATGAATAATCTCATATAATGTAATACGTTATTTTTTAAGCAAGTCATCGTACCTTGGCGGATATTTCACTGACTTTTAAATTCCCCTTTACAAAAGTCCATTGGGCCAGTGAAGGGATTGGAGGAGCGGCGGGCGAGATGTGTGTGATTTGTGGGTGGGTAATTGGGGGTGAAAATGGTGGACTTAGAGACCATATTACCATAAAACAATTGGAGCATAATTAGACCATTTGGCCCATCAAATCTGCTCTTCCATTCAATCATAGCTGATCCTTTTTCCCCTCCTCAGCCTCACTCCCTGGCCTTCTCCTAGTAACCTTTGATGCCATGTCCAGTCAAAAGCCATCAAGCTCTGCTTAAAATATACCAAAAGACCAGGCCTCCACCGCTGTCTGTGGTAATAAATTCCACAAATTCATCACCCTCTGGCTGAAGAAATTTCTCTGCATCTGTTTTAAATGGATGCCCCTCTGTCTTGAGGCTGTATTCTCTTGTCCTAGACACCTCCATCACTGGAGATATCCTTTCCACATCTATTTTGTGTAGGCCTTTCAATATTTGAAAGGTTTCAATGAGATCACCCCTCATCCTTCTAAATTCCAGCGAGAACACACCCAGAACTATCAAACGTTTCTCACTTGATAACCCTTTCATTCCCAGAATCATCCTTGTGAACCCTCTCCAATGCCAGTACATCTTTTCTTAGATGAAAAGCCCAAAAGTGTTCACAATACTCAGGGTGAGGCCTCACCGTGCTGCATAAAGCCTCAGCATCACATCCCTCTTACAACAAATGCTAACATTGCATTTCCCTTCCTCACCGCTGACTCTACCTGCAAGTTAACCTTTAGGTCATTCTGCACAAGGACTCCCAAGTCCCTTTGTATCTCAGATTTTTGGATTTTCTCCCCATTTAGAAAATAGTCTGCATGTTTATTTGTTCTACCAAAGTGCATGACCATGCATTTTCCAACTTTGTATTTCATTTGCCACTCTCTTGCCCATTCTCCTAATCTGGCTAAGTCCTACTGCAGTCTATCTGTTTCCTCAACACTACCTGCCCCTCCACCAATCTTCGTATCATCTGCAAACTAGGCAACAAAACCAACTATTCCATCATCTAAATCATTGATACACAGCATCAAAAGAAGCAGTCCCAACACCAAGCACTGTAGAACACCACTAGTCACTGGCAGCTAACCAGAAAAGGATCCTTTTATTTCCATTCACTGCCTCCTACCAATCAGCCAATGCTCTAACCATGCCAGTGGGTTTCCTGTAATAGCATGGGCCCTTAACTTGGTAAGCAGCCTCATATGTGGCACCTTGTCAAAGGCCTTCTGAACATCCAAATATACAATATCCACTGCATCCTCTTTATCTGTCCTATGCGTAATCTCCTCAAAGAATTTCAACAGTTTCATTAGGCAAGATTTTTCCTGAAGGAAACTATGCTGACTTTGTCCTATCTTGTCCTATGTCTCTAAGTACTCCATAACCTCATCCTTAACAATTGACTTCAACACCTTCCATGCCACTGAGTTCAGGCTAACTGGTCTATAATTTCTTTTCTGCTGCTTTCCTCCTTCCTTAAAGAGGTGAGTGACATTTGCAATTTTCCAGTCCTGCAGCACTGTGCCAGAGTCCAATAATATTTGAAAGATCATTACTAATGCCTTCACAATCTCCACCACTACCTCTTTCAGAACCCTAGCGTGCAGTTCATCTGATCATTAACTTTGATTTTCCTTGTCAGCCATGGTTGTACTATTTTACCATTTGCTCTTGGAATATATCTATCTTGCACCTTCATCATTTCCCCCAGAAACTGACGTCATTGCTGCTCTGCTGTCATCCCCGCTAGCATCTCCTTCCAATTTACTTTGGTCAACTTCTCTGTCATACCAATGTAGTTACCTTTACTCCACTGAAATATTGCTAATTCTGAAACAATAGAAAATCTGCAGACACTGGAAATCTGAGCAACACATACAAAATGCTAGAGGAACTCAGCAGACCAGGCTCTTTTCTACGGAAAAGAATACAGTTGGCGTTTTGGGCCAAAACCCTTCAGCAGGATTGCTAAGTCAGACTTTGCTTTCTCCCTATCAAATTTCAGTTGAACTCAATCATATTGTGATCAATGCCTCCTAAGGGTTCTTTTACCTTAAGCTCCCTAATCGCCTCTGGTTCATTACATAACTCCAAATCCAGTGTAGCTAATCCCCTGGTAGGTTCAATGACAAACTGTTCTAAAAAGCCATATGGCAGGCATTCAACAAACTCACTCTGTTGAGATCCATTACCAACCTGATTGTCCCAATTAACCTGCATGTTGAAATCTCCCATAACTATCATAACATTGCCATTTTGACACACCTTTTCTATGTCCTCTTGTAATCTGTGGTCCACATCCAAGCTACTGTTGGGGGGCCTGTGTATAACTGCCATCACAGTCCTTTCACACTTGCACTTTCAAGATCATCCACCAAATTTCTTATAGTCCATGCATTGAGATATAACACTGAGTGCTGTATTTGCTACCCTTTTTGATTCTGCATGCCTAATGTACTGATACTCACCCTGCCGGCTGCAATTTTGTCTTAACATCTGCCTACTCTTCCTGACAGTATGACTGCATGCTATCTTTGCTTTTTTACAATCCATCCTATGCTGAGTTCTTTCACTCCAGTTTCCAACCCCTGCCAAATTAGTTTAAACCCTCCCCAACACCTCTAAAAAACCTGCCTGCGCGTACATTGGTCCCCCTCGGGTTCAGGTGCAACCCGTCAATTTTGAACAGGCCAAACCTCCCCCAGAAGAGATCCCAGTGACCCGAGAACCTGAAACCCTGTCCCTGCACCAGCTTCTTAGCCGCGCATTAATTTGCCAAATCATCCTGTTTCTACCCGGGAGGTCCTGTTTCTCAGCTTTCTACCTAGCTCTCAAAATTCTCTTTTCAGGATCTCTTTGCTTTTCCATCCTGTATTATTGGTACCAATATGTACCAAGACATCTGGCTGCTCTCCCTCCTTCTCCTAAATGTTGTGGAACTGATCCAAGACCCGCCTGACCCTGGGAGGCAACATCATACTATCGGGGTGTCCCACTCACATTTATAGTATCTCCTGTCTGTTCCCCTGACTACTGAGCCTCCTATCACTACCTGTCCCCTCTTCTCCCTCTTTCCCTTCTGCGCTACGGAGTTGTGCTCAGTGCCAGTAACCTGGTCCCCATGGCGTTCCCCTGAGAGGTCATTCCCCACAACAGTGTCCGATGTGGTATGCTTACTTGCGAGGGGAATGACTGCAGGGGTGACCTGTGCTATCTGCCTGTTCACGTTTTCATTTCTCCAGTCACCCAGCTACTCACCTCCTGAAATGTTGGGGTGACTTGTGGGTGTTCAGAATGATATTAATGGAAAGAGAAGGCTTGAGCGGAAGTCAATAGTAGGTGTGGGTGTGGGTTCAGGGGGAGAAAAGGTGAAGAAAGGCGTTCGGGATGATCGGGGAAGAAGGGGGTTCGAGGGAAGGTGGAGGATCGGGGAGATCAGGGGAAGGAGGGGATTCAGGGTAAGATTGATAGGTGAGAGAGATCAGAGTGACACATGATGAGGGATGGAATCAGATTGGTGGGTTTGTTATTTGTCATTTGGTGGGCAGGGGTAAAGAGAAATAAAAGAAGTCCAGGGCTTAGTGAGTGAGGAGGTCCTTGTCGGGGGGTGTTCCTGGGAACTACATAACTGGTCATCTGGTGGCGAAACGGCACCAGAAGTACAAACCGGCCAAAGCTGGGCCACGCAGAAGCAGCTATCTGGTGAGGCAAGTTAAGGACATAATCTAATTTTTGACCATCTTCCTACCAAAAAGCGAATTTTGCTTCACCACTATCATAGTTAGAAAATGGGAATGCCCTATCTAAACAGCAAACTTCTCATTTCCGTGTACCTAAGACAACTGGCTGCAATTCAGTGGTAAAGCAGTGTTTGTGCAAAAGTCTTAGGCACATATATACTGTACATCTAGGGTGCCTAAGATTTTTGCACAGTACAGTAGTACTTATAAGCATTGCATTCTAGTGCTGCAGAAAAAAGAACTAATTTCATGATGTATGTGAGTGATGATAAACCTGATTCTGATATGGGTCTCTATTGTGGACTGAGAGTGGGACAGGGGCAGGGAGAGGGGAATCATGGCTGGGGAAAGGGGAAGGGAGAGGGGAGGGAGCAGGAGGCAGCTGAGAGACATTCTGTAATGATCAATAAGCGAATTGTTGGCATCAAGTGTTCTTGCCTGGTGTCTCAGGGCTGGGTGTGTTTATACCCGCACCACCCACCACACCTGGTACTACTTCTCTGCCACCTGTCCTACGATGCTCCACCCCCGCCATTCCTAACCTCTTTTGTTCCCGCCGGATTTACAAACTAGCTCTCAGCTCCACATTGGCAAATATAGTACTGTGAAAAAGCACCCTAGCAATATCGTGTATGTGCCTAAGACTTTTGCACGGAACTGCGGGGCATGGTGCTTTTTCCTGTCCAATGTAGGCCACAGAAGATAGAGGAATCTTCCTGGAAATTTCTCCTGCCGATGTTGCATCTAGTGTCGCAGTTAGCGTGATGCTGCTCTTGCTTGGAGTGTCGGAGCCCGGAGTTCAATCTTGGTGCCGTCTGTAAGGAGTCTGTACGTCCTCCCCATGGAAGGTGTGGGTTTCCTCTGGGTGCTCCGGAGTCCTCCCACAGTCCAAAGGACATATTGGGTAGGTTACTCAGTCGGTGTAAATTGTCCAGTGATTAGGTTATGGTTAATCAGGGTGGTGTGGCTCAAAAGGCAGGAAAGGCCTATTCTGCACTATATTGCTGGATAAAATAAAATAAATCAAATTGCCATTAATAGGGCTGTCATAGGAAAGTAATAGGAAACACCACTGTTTATTATTTATCTGTGCTGCATGCATTTTGAATAATATTTTATTAACTTATTTGTGGTAATATTTTGTTCCATGTGCTGCGTATTGTGGGTGCACTGTGGTCATGAGGAACGTTGTTTTGTTTGGTTGTCTATCTGTACAGTCAGATGACAATAAACTTGAACTTGAATTTACTGATAAGTTTACAGAATATATACACGGGATCTCTTTTTGAGGAAGTACCAGTTTTTTGAGAAGTTGTTCTCAGCGGGTGTGCGTCACTTTGCAATGTTGTTTGTAAGTTAACAGGTAAGGGATAGAATCCTGCCTCCGCAGTCAAGGCTTGGATTGAAAGTCAGTGGGCTACAGCCATGTGCAGCTGGGTTCCAGTACTGCAGACTCACCCGTAATAAAATTTACCTCAGACAATATCCTGTCAGATTGTACAAGAATGGGCAAAAATATTTTCAAAGATTTCACAACAGTGATAATGTTGCTTCCTTCCTTTAAAAGTTCATTTCATAGAACAATCTACTTCCCCTCCTTCCCCTTCTGCTCTTTCACAATTGGACTTCTCTCACCTTGTGACACTTCATTTTATTTACCATTTTTCCTCTTAGAGAAGAACAACACACACAGGCCCTTCAGCCCATCTAGTCCACGCTGAACTATTTAAATTGCCTATTCCCATCGACCTGTAGATGGACCATAGCCCTCCATACCTCTACCATCCATTTACCTATCCAAACTTCTCTTAAATGTTGAAATCGAGCTTGCATCTACCACTTGCACTGGCAGCTTGTTCCATACTCTCACCACCCTCTGAGTGGTAAAGTTTCCCCTCATGATCCCCTTAAACTTTTTATCTTTCACCCTTACCCCATAACCTCTAGATGTAGTCCAATCCAACCTCAGTGGGAAAAAACCTGCTTGTACTTACCCTATCTATACCCCTCATAGTTTTGTATACCTCTAACAACTATCCCCTTAATCTTCTATGTTCTAAGGAATAAAGTCCTAACCTATTTAATCTTGCTTTATAACTCAGGTCCTCCAGTCCTGGTAACATCCCTGTAAATTTTCTCTGTACTTCTTCAATCTTATTTACATCTTTCCTGTAGGTAGGTGACCAAAACTACACACAGTACTCCAAACTGGGCCTCACCAACATCTTATACAACTTCAACATTACATCCGAGCTCCTGTACTCAATACTTTGATTCATGAAGTGCCGAAAACTTTCTTTACGGCCCTTTCTACCCATGACACCACTTTCAATGAGTTGTGGACCTGTATTCCCATATCCCATCACCATATTGACCGGTTAGCCTGATGTCAGTGGTGGGAAAGATGCTGGAGTCAATTATAAAAGAGGAAATTACGACACATTTGGATAGCAGTAGAAGGATCAGTCCGAGTCAGCATGGATTTATGAAGGGAAAATCATGCTTGACTAATCTTCTGGAGTTTTTTGAGGATGTAACTATGAAAATGGACAAGGGAGAGCCAGTGGATGTAGTGTACCTGGACTTCCAGAAACTTCTTGATAAAGTCCCACATAGGAAATTAGTGGGCAAAATTAGGGCACATGGTATTGGGGGCAGAGTACTGACATGGATTGAAAATTGGCTGGCTGACAGGAAACAAAGAGTAGCGATTAACGGGTCCCTTTCGGAATGGCAGGCTGTGACCAATGGGGTACCGCAAGGTTCAGTGCTGGGACCGCAGCTGTTTACAATATACATGAATGATTTAGATGAAGGGATTAAAAGTAACATTAGCAAATTTGCCGATGACACAAAGCTGGGTGGCAGTGTGAAATGTCAGGAGGATGTTATGAGAATGCAGGGTGACTTGGACAGGTTGGGTGAGTGGGCAAATGTATGGCAGATGCAGTTTAATGTGGATAAATGTGAGGTTATCCACTTTGGTGGCAAGAACAGGAAGGCAGATTACTATCTAAATGGAATCAAGTTAGGAAAAGGGAAGTACAACGAGATCTAGGTGTTCTTGTACATCAGTCAATGAAAGCAAACATGCAGGTACAGCAGGCAGTGAAGAAAGCTAATGGCATGCTGGCCTTTATAACAAGTGGAATTGAGTATAGGAGTAAAGAGGTCCTTCTGCAGCTGTACAGGGCCCTGGTGAGACCCCACCTGGAGTATTGTGTGCAGTTTTGGTCTCCAAATTTGAGGAAGGACATTCTTGCTATTGAGGGAGTGCAGCGTAGGCTCACAAGGTTAATTCCTGGAATGGCGGGACTGTCATATGTTGAAAGATTGGAGCGACTGGGCTTGTATACACTGGAATTTAGAAGGATGAGAGGGGATCTGATTGAAACATATAAGATTATTAAGGACCATTATTAAGGGATTGGACACGCTGGAGGCAGGAAGCATGTTCCCGCTGATGGGTAAGTCCAGAACTAGAGGCCACAGTTTAAGAATAAGGGGTAGGCCATTTAGAACAGAGATGCGGAAAAACTTTTTCACCCAGAGAGTGGTGGATATGTGGAATGCTCTGCCCCAGAAGGCAGTGGAGGCCAAGTCTCTGGATGCATTCAAGAGAGAGTTAGATAGAGCTCTTATAGATAGCGGGGTCAAGGGATATGGGGAGAGGGCAGGAACAGGGTACTGATCGTGTATGATCAGCCATGATCACAGTGAATGGTGGTGCTGGCTAGAAGGGCCGAATGGCCGACTCCTGCACCTACTGTCTATTGTGTATTATCTATTATCCCTTTCTTCTGCCACATTCCTCCGTGCCTTTTACATTCACTGTGTAAGACACACCCTGGTTGGTCCCACCAAAATGCTGTTTCACAAATGGATTTTTTCTCACCTTAGTCTGTCCCATTCAGTTGTCTTTGACTTAAAAACAGCTGACTTATTTTAAGCAAATCTTCAAAGCTGTAGGCACATCTTTTCTCCCCCTGTTTTGTACTGCAGGAATATGTCAGTGAGGTAAAATCCGGCTGCAATGAAATAGTAGTGGATGCATGGAATGTCAGGGATAGAAAACCTTGAAATTAAGTCCATAGTTTGTGGGAACAGTTCAGCGATGGCGCAAGACCCTACGGTTCAAGAGGCTGATGGTTGAGGGCTAGTAACTGTTCCTGAACCTGGTGATGTGAGTCCTGAAGCTCCTATACCTTCATCCTGATGGCAGCTTCGAGAAGAGAGCATGACCTTGGTGGTGGGTGACCTTGATGACGTATGTTGCTTTCCTGTGACAGCGCTGTTTATACGTGCTCAATGGCTGGGGAGAGCTTTATCCATAATGGCTGTATCTGCTACTTTTTGTAGGGTTTTCCATTCAAGGGCATTGGTGTTTCCGTACCAGGCTGTGATGCAGCCAGTTAATATACTCTCCACTACCCATCTATAGAAGTTTGTCTAAGTTTTAGGTGTCATGCCAAGTCTTTGCAAACTTTCAAGTATGTAGAGGGGCTGCCACCCTTTCTTCATAATTGTGCTTACGTACTGGACTCAGGACAGATCTTCTGAAATAATAACACTGAGGAATTTAAAGTTGCTGACCCTCTCCACCTCTGATCTCCTGATGAGGACTGTCTCATAGACCTCTAGTTTCCTCCTCCCGAAGTCAATGATCCTTAGTCTTGGGGTGTTGAGTGAGAGGTTGTTGTTGTGGCACCACTCTGTCGAATTTTCATTCTCCCTCCTACATGCTGATTTGTCACCATCTTTGACTCAGCCAACGACAGTGGTGTTCTCAGCAAACTTAAATATGTGCTTAGCCCAGCAGAGTCTTCCTATCTCTTTGATGGTCTCTATGGCGTGAAACCTATTTTGCTGCTGAGAACTATTGATTTAATACTGAACTGTATTTCCTGGGACACCAATGATCTTAAAATTAGTTCACAAAACTTTATGTGAGCAGTAAGATTAATTTTGGGTTAGAGTTGGATCATGGACTTCAAAACATTTTTGCACTCCTGCAAGAGATGTTTAAGTTAGTAAGTCAAAATCAAAACACCACAGATGTTGGAAATCAGAAATAAAGCAGAAAATACAAAACCTTTAACACAAATAAACTTAAATATGTAACAGCTGCTGACTTATAATAAATGATATGTTGCAATAAAGAAAAGTTATTAACTATAACACTGGCGAAGGTTGAAAACCCTCCCTAGAGTGAATGGGGCCGCATGAGATGTGTTTGCTGTTGGCATTGAGTTTCAGGATCAGTGCCAAAGTGTCTCTGACTTCTCAGCTCAGCAACATACAGAAAGCTCATGGAGTCTGGGGTGGGATGAGAGGTCGGGTATCAACACGTCTCACATCTACACTATTTTCCATTTCTATGCAAGTCAACAATTCTGTTTGGGAACTTTGTTAAAAAATGAATATATGGGACCACCTATTGGTAAAAGTGTGTAATTACATACCAGTAGATTTACATCAGTATTGCCCTTCCTCTCTCTCTCTATATATAATTATATCTCCTTCCAGTAAACTAGTTTTCCGTCTCCCCACTTCCTCTATACCATACTTTGATCTTTTATCCCCTCTCACCTGCCTATCATTTCCCCCTGGGTCCCTTCCTCCTCCTCCCCTTTCTCCTGTAGTCCACTCTCCCCTCCTGTCAGATTCCTTCCTCTCCAGCACTTTTCCTTTCCCACTGACCTGACTTCACCTATCACCCTCTTGCTATCCTCCTCCCCCACCCCACACCTATTTATTCTGGCTTCTTCCCCCTTCCTTCACAGTCCTGATGAAGGATCTTGGCACATAACATCGACTGTTTGTTCATTTCCATAGGTGCTGCCTAACTTGCTGAGTGTTCCAGCATCTTCTGCCTTGTTTCAGATTTCCAGCATTTAAGATAGCTTACAGCTAGAATTTTTCCATTGTAAGTTTTTATGTCTCAACATGGTAGTGTAACAGTCAGTATGATGCTATACAGTCCAGGGCATCAGAGTAAACATGTCAGGTAAAAGGATTTTTTATCAGACTATGAAAAAATTATTATGGAAAAAGTTAAAGCAAAAATATGAACAGGAAGATAAAAACAAGCAAGTAATATATTTTCTATGTAAGAAGTATTTGGATGTATAATGTTTTAAGTTTGAAATCTCAGATTTTCTTAAGGACAGTCAGAGAACAGATAAAATGTTCATGCAGCGTCAAAACTAATTGGGCCAATTACTGAGAATGTACAGATTCCAATAATTAAAACATAATTTTACAGTTGTTCTATATAAAAACAATTAAACAATAAATACGAAACTCTCTCTTCAACTGTGATGTAGTAAGTGAATTGCAGGACTTGTGAAAAACTGAGGCACATACTGTATGTATAGCTAAGGAGCCTCAGACTCTTGCAGAATACTGTAGTAATTTTATGTATTCCCCTGTACTGTTGTCACAATTAAAAAAAAAACAAATTTCATGACATATGTGAGTGATGATAAACCTGATTCTGATATGGGTCTCTATTGTGGACTGAGATTTGGGGGGGGGGGGCAGGCAGAGGGGAATCATTGTTGGGAAAAGGAAAAGGGAGAGGGGAGGGAGCAGGAAGCACCAGAAAGACATTCTGCAGTGACCGCTAAACCAATTGTTTGGAATAAAATAACCTTGCCTGGTGTCTCAGGGCTGGATGTGTCTGCATTCAAGCCAGGCCTCGCCCCGGGCACTCCTCTGTCACCAGTCTCACACCCCTCCAACTGCGCTCCATCTTTGTTATTTCCAACATCCTTTGCTCCTGCCAGATTAACAAACTCATTCCCGGCTCCACTTTGACAAATACAGTACTGTGCAAAAGTATTAGGCACCCTAGCTATATGTATGTGCTTAAGACTTTTGCACTGTACTGTATATTGGGGGGGGGGGGATGGGTGGTGGGAGACTTAACTGAAGTAGATACCAGTAGTTCTGGGGGGAGACATCCACTGACAATCTATATTTCCCTATTTCTGAGGCAACAGGATGAATTGTGCAAGTTAGAAGTGAGTTCAGTTCAGGCACCAGATTTCAGCAGCAGAACTTAAATGCACTGAAGAGAGCAGGTGGTTGTGAATTGTATCCAGTCCTCAGCTTTAAGACAAGGATGGCTGGGTCAAAAAAAAACAGCCCTCTTCACTTGAAATGGTGAAAATGGATCCTGTGGAATAACTTTGTTCCTTGGGAGCCATTTTCCTGTCCTGATTCACCAACAATGCAGCAGACAGCAGGTAAACTATTGTTGGAATTGCTTGTTTTTATGCTTTAATAAAGTATTAGTTGAATTAGTGATTTGTTAGCAATTGTAGTTAACTAACATTTTAAACTCGTATATTTTCACAATATGTGGTGTCTTTCGCCACCTCCTGGTGGAAACCTAGTACAGCAGTTACCTAAAGGTTTATCACCTTTCCATTTTTTTACTTGTGAAGTGTTAGTACCTGACACACGTGCTATGACTGTGTATCTTTTAAGTTGCCCTTCATTTATCTCAGGAGTTTGCCCTAACTCAGTATAACAGTGCTGGTTCCTGCAAAAATTTCTATCTTGTCTTTGTCTTAGTTCTTTAGTTTCATGTGTTCTATATCTGTTCCTTTGTTAAACTTAAATGATCATGAAACAACAAATATTCACTCATTCCTGGACTCTTCTCACCAGATCCTACACTGTGAGTGCATGATGCACAATCACCGACATAGTTGATATCCCTGTTCAGTTTATTGGATGAAGCAATAGCATACTATTCATTAAATCTAGTATTTTTTCTGTTTTATGAATTAGTTCGTTGAATGTGGAAATTGATGGCAATGCCGGCAATTTTTGTTCATCCTTAGTTATACTTGAACTAACAAAGCAGTGAAAACCAGCCAAACTGGTCAGTCTGAAGTTACATAAAGTTCAGAACAGATAGGATGGAAGGTGATAAACACAAGAGAATCTGCAGATGCAGCAAATCCTGAGCAACACACCAAAAATGCTGGAGAACTTAGCAAGCTTGACAGCGTCTATGGAGAGGAATAAACAGCCAACACTTCAGGCCAAGGATAAGAAGTGGGGTGGGGGAGAGGAGCAGAGACTGACAAGTGCTATGTGCCATGAGCCCTGTGGGCCGCAGAATGTCGGGGTTCTGGGTTTCTCGAGCACCTGTATTGTTGTCTTCACCAGAGTTGTTCAGCCCTTGTGCTTTCTGTTCAATCTTGTCAAGTTAATTGCGACTGGCACCGGTTTTCCACATTTTGTGGTTATTTAAAGCAGACCCCCAGTTAGTGCTCATTGTGGGGTCCTTGCGTGGAGAATGATTTGTCTCATGCTGTTGCTTGGTCATGTCACTGATGCTCGATTGAAAATCCTATGCATAGCCTCTTGTTTCTGTCTCTATGTGGGAGTCGGCAAATGGGTTCAGCTGTTGCCAGTGCTCATCATGACAAAAGGTGTGAGGCCAGCAGAGGGGGAAGGTGGGTGGACGGGGGAGGATGAAGTAAGAAGCTGGGAAATGGTAGGTGAAAAATGTAAAGGGCTGATGAAGGATGGAAGATTTCCTTCTCTGAGTGACATTACTGAAGCAGTTGGGTTTTTACAATTATTACTAAGATTTGATGAAGTATAAGGGTTAATAGTATATTTACAATTAAAATGCAGTTGTCTTCTAACAGCACCTGGGCTGAACAAGCAGGCTAACTGACGAAGGGTCTCGGCCCGAAACGTTGACTCTTCGTTTCCACGGATGCTGCCCGACCTGCTGAGTTCCTCCAGCGTGTTGTACGTGTAGGCTAACTTGAAAAACAAGTACATCTTGATGTCCTGTGTCATGTAGCTGTGAAATGTAGTGATTCTGTAAGATATGGTAAACTTGTTTATGACAAGGAAGAGAGATGCTTTTTAATGTGATTGACAAACGTGGGTGAAAATAGAAATGACTCACAGGCTTTGCTTGTAAGTCGGCTTATGAGCCTTCTCCGCAGTGTTCTCTCTAGTTTTTTTTTACAGTCGTGCAGACCAACCTTTTCTCTGAGCAGGAAATCTTTACATGGCCTGAAAATGGTGCAGCACTTCAAATGTCTTTTTTTGTGATATGCATACTATGAATGCACCACTTAGAATGAAAATAGAAGAATCACATGCTTTTGATTTAGTTGTCAATCGAAGGGTATAATGAAATACAGTACAATGAAGAAAGTCTTGCACACTTCTTTAACTTTTGCTTGTTGGGCTTTATTCCAGCCACGCGGCAACAAGGGCTATGTGCGCGGGGGCATTTTAGTCTCTGCATGGCCCGCACACCTGCACGGCTCAGAGGGAACAGCGATTCTCCCTCAATCAGGATCGCAAGTGGAGTTGGGACCCTGAAATTCTCTAGATCAGCTGTCACTGGAACCACTGAGAGGCAGAAGCTTTAATAATAATTTTGTACCTTGTTGGTTTGTTACTATTGGGTCATTGGTTAGAATTGACTCCAATCTGAGCAAGGACCTGGACCTGCTGGAATTTGTATACCTCCACTACGGGTCTACGGCAGATGCAGTCTTGCTGGATCTCTATTCGGCCTTGTGCCAGCTGGATAACAGCAAGCTGTTTATTGATTACAACTTGGTGCTCAAAGCCACCGTCCCCTCAGTACCAATCAACAAGTTTCAAAACATGGACCTCCATTCCTCCCTCTGCATGTGGGTCTTGTTTTCCTCATCGGGAGACCACAATGAGTGCAGATTGGTCATAATATTTCCTCCCCACTGATTATCCACACAGACACATTCAAGAGTACGTGCTTTGCCCACTGCTTTACTGTCTCGAAGCTCGTGATCGCATGGCTAGGCACAGCTCAAATGCCATTTATGGTTATAAATTTGCCAATTACACCACTGCTGCCAGAATCTCAGATGGCAATGATGAGGTGTACAGGCATGAGGTAGATTGGCTGATTCAATGGTATTGCAACAGCAACCTTGCATTCAATGTTAGAAAGACTAAGGAATTGAAAGTAAAAATTGGGAGAACACACACCAGCCCTTATTGAGAGCTCAGGAGTGCAAGAGTTGAGCGTCTTCAAGTTCTTAATTATCATCATCTCCAAGGGTGTATTCAGGGCCCAACAGTTGATGCAGTCATGAAGAAGGCATGCCAGTGGCTATGCTTTGTTATGAGTTTGTGGAGATCACCAAAGACACCAGCAACTTTCTACATCTGTACAATGCAGAGCTTTCTAACTGGTTACATTACTGCACAATGCAGAGCTTTCTAACTGCTTACATTACTGCCTGGTATGGAGAATCCAATGCACAGCATTGAAAGAGGCTGCAGAGCTTTGTAGACCCAGCCAGCTCCAACAAAGTCACAACCCTCCCCACCATCGAGAACATCTTCGAAAGGCGGCATCCATCATTAAGGACCCTCACCATCAGGACATGTCCTCTTCCCATTACCACCATCGGAGAGCACATACAGATTCCTGAATCATCTATAAACCCATGAATGGTCCTTTTTTTTGCAACTTTTAGTGACGTTTTATGTATTACACTGTACTGCTGCCACAAAACAACAAACTTCATGATGTATGTCAGTATTAATAATAAACCTGACTCTGATTCTGATAAAGTTCGTCTTTGTAACCTTGCATCTTTACATGCTTTCTCCATCATTGATCTGAATGCTCCGAATCCGCTTCCTTTCTATTACACCTGAGTTACTGAAATTTCAATTTAACTCTCTATAACCCTGTCCAAAACTGACTGTTAACCTAGTTACTAAATGTACCACTCTGATCTTCGCTGGAGTTTGGAAGAATGAGAGGAAATAACCCTAGGATGAGGGTTGATCACTTATGTTGCATTAACTGTCCGTCTTACCTGTTCATATGAAGCCATTCCCTGTGCCAGCCTCTGACTGACCTGTTTAAAGACCATTGCTGCCCTCCCACTAGTGTGCTGAAAGCATTCGCTCCCTTTTCATCCCTGAGTCACCACAGACTGGGGGTCTGATGCACCATCAATAACTCACTCTGAGACGTGAAGGCGAGATATCGGCTATTATTGACTGAAAGAAGGAACAAGCAGTGAGTGACCACCATACTACTTCCTGGAGACTGAGAGGCCGGGCTCAGGCCTCGATCGCCTTTACACAGGGGTCTGTGGGAGGGGCCACAGGAGCAGTCAGCAGGGGGCGTGTCCAGACAGGTATATGTAGTTCACCACATTCACCCCTGCTTTGTTTTAAAAAGAGTCCCCATGTGGCGAAGTTTCTTACAGGTTAAGTCTATCAGGTGGTCGAATCTGTCGCAGCGATCTACGTAGCACCGGCTGTGATCGCACAGGTGCCAGTGGTGCTCGCACCGGAGACGGAGGTTGTGCTGGTTCCGGCCTAACTGGAGGTGTCAGCCCACTAGGCGTCAGTGATCCCTCATGCATGTGCGAGGCACCTGGTATATACGCGTACAAAACACCCGGTATATGAGTGTCGTGAGGAGTCTGTGTAGGGCCTGGTGTGCGCGGTGTCACCTCGGGTACAGGGTTCATAGTTACCGGAGAGTGTTCGGGGTAGTGGTCTGCTGCTCCTGCGGGCGCCAGGTCGCGGACGGAGACCGTGGCCTCCCGCCCATCAGGTAAGACCATGTAGGCATACTGGGGGTTCGCATGTAGAAGGTGAACCCTCTCGACCAGCGGGGAGTATTTAGTACTCCTCATATGTCTCCGGAGCAGCACTGGCCCTGGGGACATCAACCAAACTGGTAGGGTGGTCCCAGTGACAGACTTCCTGGGAAAAGAGAATAGGCGTTCGTGAGGGGTGGCATTGGTGGACGTACATAACAGGGAGTGGATAGAGTGGAGTGCCTCGGGGAAGACCTCCTGTCATCGAGAGACCGGCAACCCTTTTGACTTAAGGGCTAAAAGTGTGGTCTTCCATACTGTGGCATTCTCCCTCTCCACCTGTCCATTTCCCCGGGGATTATAACTCGTGGTCCGACTGGTAGCAATACCCCTAGCCAGCAGGTACAGGCGCAGCTCGTCACTCATAAAGGAGAACCCTCAATCACTGTGGATATAGCAGGGATATCCGAACAGAGTGAAGAGCTGGCGCAGGGCTTTTATGATGGTCGTGGTAGTGGTGTCGGGGCAGGGAATGGCAAAGGGGAACCGCGAGTACTCGTCAATAACATTGAGAAAATAGACATTGCGGTCAGTGGAGGGAAGGGGGCCCTTAAAGTCAACACCCCGTCGCTCAAAGGGGCGGGTGACCTTGATAAGTTGCGCCGTTTCAGGACGGTAGAAGTGCGGCTTGCACTCAGCGCAAACTTGGCAGTTCCTGGTCATCGTCCTGATGTCCTCCAGGGAGTACGGCAGGTTCTGGGCTTTCACGAAATGGTAAAATTGGGTGACCCCCGGATGGCAAAGATGTGCATGGAGGGCGTATAGCTGGTCGAGCTGTGCGCTGGCACACGCTCCCCGGGATAGGGCATCAGGGGGCTCATTGAGCCTCCCAGGCCGGTACAGGATATCATAGTTGTAGGTGGAGAGTTCTATTCTCCACCTCAAAATCTTATCATTTTTGATTTTGCCCTGCTGTTGGTTGTTGAACATGAACGCAACCGAGCGCTGGTCGGTCAGCAAGGTGAACCTTTTGCCAGCGAGATAGTGCCTCCAGTGCCTAATAGTTTCCACTATGGCCCGGGCTTCTTTCTCCACCGCGGAGTGCCGAAGTTCAGAGCCTTGGAGGGTGCGAGAAAAGAATGCTACTGGCCTGCCTTCCTGATTGAGGGTAGCAGCCAGTGCGAAATCGGAGGCATCACTTTCTACTTGGAAGCGAATGGTCTCATCTACCGCATGCATCGTTGCTTTAGCAATGTTCCCTTTAATGCAGCTGAAGGCCGCGCAGGCCTCAGCAGAGAGGGGAAATGAGGTAGACTTGACCAGGGGGCGGGCCTTGTCTGCGTAATGGGGGACCCATTGGGCGTAATAGGAAAAAAAACCCAGGCACCGTCTGAGGGCCTTGAGAGTGGTGGGAAGAGGGAGTTCTAACAGGGGGCGCATACGTTCGGGATCAGGGCCAATAACCCCGTTTTCCACGACATACCCAAGTATAGCAAGGCGGGTGGTTCCAAACACACACTTGTCCCTGTTATAAGTAAGGTTCAGAGCTTCGGCCACTTGGAGAAACCGTTGGAGGTTGGCGTCGTGATCCGACCAGTCGCGACCACAGATGGTGGTGTTATCCAGATAGGGAAATGTGGCCTTCAGTTGGTACTGATCCACCATCCGGTCCATTTCCCTCTGGAAGACAGAGACACCATTCGTGACACCGCAGGGGACGCGCAGGAAGTGATAGAGCCTGCCGCCCGCCTCGAAGGCGGTGTAGGGGCGGTCCTCTGGGCGGATGGGGAGCTGGTGATAAGCGGATTTCAGATCTATTGTTGAGTACACCTTGTACTGAGCTATCTGGTTGACCATATCCGCGATGCGGGGTAGGGGGTATGCGTCAAGCTGCGTGAACCTATTGATGGTTTGACTATAGTCCACCAACATCCTATCTTTCTGCCCAGTCCGAACAACAACCACCTGGGCCCTCCAAGGGCTTGTACTTGGCTCAATGATCCCCTCCCTGAGCAGCCGCTGCCCGTCTGACTGAATGAAGGCCCTGTCCCCCGTGCTGTACCTCCTGCTTTTAGTTGCCACAAGTTTACAGTCAGGGGTCAGGTTGGCAAACAGCGGTGGGGGAGGGATCTTGAGGGTGGAGAGACTGCAAGTGGTGTCGGTAGCGCAGCTGTCGGCATGGTGCTGGATGGGATGTGTGGGCCCGTGTGTGTGCGCGGTCAGTGGCGGGGTATATGGCGAGGTCCCATCAAACTGAGGATTCCTGACAGTGAGTGGTGGGAGGGGCCCGTCATATGCCATAGTCACACTTTCGAGGTGGCTCTGGAAGTCCAGCCCCAATAGAACAGGTGCGCACAGTTGAGGCATGACCAGTAGTGCAAAGTTCCGATATTCTGTGCCCTGCACCACCGATGACACTACACAACCCACCTGGATGTCGGTGGAATGCGACCCAGAAGCCAAGGTGACCCTCTGGCTTACCAGCCTTGTCACGAGTCCGCAGCGTTGCACTGTGTCCGGGTCAATAAAACTCTCAGTGCTGCCCGAGTCAAACAGGCAGCTAGTCCTGTGCCCCTCCACCAGGATGTCCATCATTGACCTTGCAAGCTGGTGTGGGGTGCTTTGGTCGAGAGTTACGGTGGCCAGAGTTGAGCCGTCTTGGTGCCCGGTAAACACCGGTGGGTCAGGGGCGGGGCATGCTGACGCTGACAAAAATGGCCGCCCACATCCGGGCATGCAAGATGGCGGCCCCCATGTCTCACCTACAGCGCTGCATGCTGCTCGTAGTTTAGACTTACAGACCTTGGCGAGATGGCCCCGCTTTCCGCAGCTGGAGCAGGTCGCTTCTCGCGCCGGGCAGCGTTTTCGGGGGTGCTTTACGACTCCGCAGAAATAACACAGCTCGGGCTTTGGATGGGCTGCCGCCGTGGTTGGGTTCGGGGAGTTTGTGGAATCGCGACTGGCAGTGGCGTTGGCGAATTCGCTCGCGGGAACCGGCGGGGAATCGTGCGACTGGACAGCATCAGCGTTGTGCAGGGCAGCTTCCAGCATGTCGGCTGTCTCGATCGCCGAGCATAAGGTAAGATCGGCTTTTTCCAGCAACCTTTGATGCACGTACATTGACCTCAGTCCTGCAACGAAGGCGTCTCTTACTAGGAGCTCCGCATACTGTTCCGCCCTGAGCGTTTTGCAGTCACAAGTTCGGACGAGTGTCTGTAGGGCTTGGAGAAACTCGGCGCTTGACTCTCCAGGCTGCTGTCTCGCTGTCGATGCCTTGCATAGACCGTGTTCACTGGCCGCAGGTACTGTCTTTTGAGGGCATCCAGTGCCCCTTCGTAGGTCAACAGGTCCCTGATAAATGAATAAATTTTTGGGGTGACACTCGAGAGGAGAATTCTGTGCATAACGGCAGGGTCAGTCGCACGAACCTCCTCCAAGTATGATTGGAAGCATGCAAGCCAGAGTTCAAAGGCAAGAGCTGCTTCAGGGTGTTGGGGGTCCAAATCCAATTCTTCCAGACGTAAAACGGTTTCCATGTTTTAAAACTTCCAGTCAATAAAATTGATGCACCATCAATAACTCACTCTGAGACGTGAAGGGGAGATATCAGCTTTTATTGACTGGAAGAAGGAGCAAGCAGTGAGTGACCACCATACTACATCCTGGAGACTGAGAGGCCGGACTCAGGCCTCAATCACCTTTATACAGGGGTCTGTGGGAGGAGCCACAGGAGCAGTCAACAGGGGGTGTGTCCAGACAAGTATATGTAGTTCACCACAGGGTTGTGACCAGTGCCATGGAAACAATGAAGAGTGGAAGTGTGCTGCAGCAAAGAGGGCTCGGGAGCACACTTTAGTTAACTATTTGTAGCTGTGTGTAACTTGAAAGGTTCACTGAATATTTAGTGTCTGTCTTTTCCTGCCTCTTAATGTGCATGCTTCAGGTAAGTATTTGTAACTGAGTGTAATTTGAATAGTTTATTGAATGTTTAGTGTTTGTCTTGTCCTGTAAATAAAGAGGACCAAAGCCTTGTTGTGCTTTGGGGGCTTGTGTGCCTCAGTGGTCCAGAGAGCTATGTTGGCTGGAATCAGGGCATTATACTTTGGCTATTGATGGGGTCGCCCATGCCAAACAGGTCAAAGGGTAGAGGCCAAACTGAGCGGTCCACCAGTCCTCCAGGTTCAGGGGGTTCAGCTCGGGGCTAACAACCCTGACTGGACAAACAAAATTGTTACAGAAACAGCAATGAAAAACCCTTCTACACCTGAGCGTGATGGTATTTCTGAGCATTCTGACAGCGAGTGATTTTCTCTGTCACTGTTCTTGTGTCACAACGTCCTGTTGGACAGAGGTCCCCTGCAAGTCCTGTTCACTGGTTTATTAGTGGGACTGTTTGCTGAGGGGCAGCCTGGCCTCAATCATAACATGAACGTGACCTTAAGCTGCAGTGTCGCCTGTTTGCAGCTGTCCAGTGCTGGAATCAGAGCTGAAGGTGTTGTGGCATGGCATCCATGCTAGTATCAGTGCTGCCCTCCAGAGGTCACTCAGTGGAAGACAATCTGTGTTGTGTTCGACTGCAGACTGCTACAACATTCATTGGTCCAGACACTTGGACTATTTATATTTTTGTGACTTTTTTTTACTGCTGTCTTTTGTGTGCTATACTTGATGTTCTTGATGCTGTGTGTGACTGTTGGTGCTGTGTTTTGAACCTTGGCCCCTGAGTAACATTGTTTCATTTTGTATTCATGGGCATTCATGTATGGTTGAATGACAATTAAACTTGAACTTTAATACTTTAGTATTTTAGTATGAAAAGATATTTAAACGTAAGGGTCTCCTGAAATGAGATGGAATGAATTCAGTAGAAGTTAGTTTTCCACCTAGATGCATTGCCTCAGTGACCTGCAGCACCTTGGGCCAGGCGTAGAATGTCAAATAAGTCACACTCAGTGGCGAGGAGTCCTCATCGGGTGACAAGCTGCTGAGGACCCGTCCCTGGAACAGACTGATCAGCTTTGTTAGAAGGCAAGGCCGAGGGCTGGACACACCCCTTCATCCAAAGCCGGCAAGGCTTCGGTCTAGCTTTTAAATATCTCTGACAATGGAAGGTGTTTAGAAATTGCTTTGGATATTTGAAACAAGGTTCAAAGTAAATTTATTATCAAAGTACATATACCTCACCATATGCAACCCTCAGATTAATTTTCTTGCAGGTATACTCAACAAATCTGTGGAATAGTAACCATAACTGATTCAATGAAAGACTGGACATCCAGGGTGCAGAAGACAACAAACTTTGCAAATACAAAATGAAGAAGCAATACTAATAAATATATAAGCACTAAATATTAAGAGCATGAGATGAAGAGTCCTTGAAAGTAAGTCTGTAGGTTGTGGGAAAGTTTCAATAATGGGGCAAATGAAGTTGAATAAAGTTATCCCCTTTGGTTCAAGAGGGGTAATAACTGTTCCTGTGTCCCTGGTGGTTTGAGTCCTGAAGCTTCTGTGCCTTCGTCATGATGGAAGCAGTGAGAAGAGAGCATGACCTGGGTGGTGGGGTACCTGATGATGGATACTGCTTTCCTGTGATAATGCTTCCTGTAGATGTAATCAATGGTTGGGGGGCTTTATCCATGATGGACTGGGATGTATCCACTGCTTTTTCTATTATTATAGAAAGAAAATCAATTCATTAAAGTATTTTAAGAAGCCAAGACATAATTACCAACATTATATTTAAAAAAAAACAAATGCACACACCTCAACTATAGGGTGAGAAATCCATTCTTAGGAGATTTGGATAATTAGACTCCACTGCTTAACTCTTTGTGGAGTCTGCTGAGGAAGTGGAGTGTTTGTCATTCTGCAGTCTCTGGATGTACGACAGTGTGCTGCCAGAGTCTTGGGTCCTGGGCAAGGTTTAATCAACATAGATTGTGTTTTGGACTCTGTAGTTCATGTTATGATGCATTTCTGGTTACTCTGTTTTTAATCGCTATTCTGTGCCATTTTTGATTGGGGTAGGCTGGCTCTGCGGCCTGCAGTCAATGAATGACACAGCATTAAATTGAACTGAACTAAACTGAACACTCCTGGACTGCTTCAATGACTCTGTGGTTTGATGTTTTATATTTTGTGTTTTTGGCTCCTATTTGCCCTTGCGTAATCTGTGCTTTTGTTGCATGTTCAGTGTTTGATGTTTTCTTTGAACGAGTTCCAAGGAGTTTCATTGATTTATGGCTGTCTGCAGGAAGATAAATTTTAGGGTTGGATAATGCATGCACACCATGAAACCATATCAGGGATTTAACAGCCAGTGCTTGAGTGCAGGAGGATCCCGACAGAACCACTGGCCACTGCCAGCTTGACTTGATAAGATTTAAGATGCTCAGCAATTTCAACTCAGCAAACTCCATTTGCTGCTTGATGCTTGGTCAGGGATTCCCATGAGTCAGCGAGGATGTTAGCTTTGTAAGGAGAATTTGAGAAAGCTGTCAAAGCACATTTCCTGTCCTTGTGTGAACCAAATGCAGGGATACAGATTAGAGTGTTTGTTTCACGCTGTAGGTGATGCTACTGTGGTCTGCCCAGTGGAATTGAGTATGGTCAGGACCTCGAACTACAGACACTGACCAGGGGAAGGACACTGACATTGTTTCACTCATGTTGCAGATGTACTTGAACAATTCAGTGTCTCTCTCCAGTGCTTTGTGGCAAATGCTGTAGGTTTTTCCTTTCTCCCAAGCTAAACAAGGGACAGGGCAGATGCTTTACAGACCATGAACAAAAGGAGGTGTAAGGTACTCCTAGCCTGCAGGTCACCCTTGGGCAAGGTGTAGCTCTTGCTTAGACCCCTGATCAGGGTCACGTGAAGCCATGGGAGCATACCGGTCGTATGAGCAACAGGTGCATGTCACAAGTTTTGGTTATGTGACAACTGACGCCAGGCAGAAAGTCTCTGAAGGGTATTGATAAAGACACTACCCAGAAGAGGGCAATGGCAAACCACTTCTGTAGCAAAAAATTACCAAGAACAACCATGGTCATGGATAGAGACCATGATTGCCCATGTCATATGACACAGCACATGACGGTGATGGTGATCTTTGCTGAGCGTGGTTCCCAGGTACAGAAAGAAATTCACATTTTCTAGAGATTTCCTTGCTGTGCCTTTTATATTAGTTTTTATGTTTTGGAGTTTTGCCATGGATCTTAATGGTTAATGGGCTGTCAGTGTTATGCAACAGAACCATGCATGAAGACAACCTTAGTCTTCTGGATGCCTTATGTAATCCGTAATCAAGGTGCAGACTTTCTGAAGGTTAAACCATTCTGATGCTTCATATGTGCACCACTGACCAAGAACTGCAAGGTTCTACTTCCAACGGGGACTTGCATATTTACACCCGTTACATCACTGACATTTAGGGCAGTATTGTGTTTTAACATTAAACTAAGTCAAAGGAAGACACGGGAGTCCGGGAATGTGGGTCTAACTTTGAGTTTACTTTAAGCGAGGAGCGCACGTATCACGTTTTAACGCGATGACGCATGCAGTTCACGTATTTATACCTATAATCCATGATGTGACAGGGCCCAGGTCTCAGAGCGAGGAGAAACTGGTAGTTTGATGATTTAAATGCTGGGCCAGATGGATTACAAAGGCAGAAGCTGGGACCAGATGCGAGGGTTGGCCCGTTCTGCTCACTGCTCTGTGACATTTACTCTGCTCTTTGCTTCTCTACGCCTGAGGCTGTGGGCCTGTTCTGACTGCCCTGGGCTTTGTGTCTATGGACTCATTTTCATTCCGAATGCTGTTGCTCATTTTTTTATTGTAACATTACTGAAATGTTAATTACAAAACAGGCAGCTGTGAGGGTCCTCCATCTTGTGTTCAGGGCTTCTCCCTTCATGCCACTAGTTCCCTCTTGGTTTTCACTACTATCAGCCATGCAAGCCCCAGATGGAGACTGAGGAATATCGTTACACCCAGATATAGAAGGATTCTTCATTGCTGTTTCTGTAACAATTTTGTTTTTTACCAGTCAGGGTTGTTAGCCCTGAGCTGAACCTGCGTGGTAGATCACTCTTAGACTACCCTTTGACCTGTTTGGCATGCATAACCCTACCAAGAGCCCAGACTCCAGCCAACATAGTTCTCCAGGTCTTTGAGGCACACAAGCCTCCAAACCACGACAAGGTTGCAGTCTTCTTGGAGGTTCCAATGGGGGACAATGCTGGAATAATTCACCCCTCAATCTCCTCCTTCAGGCTGTGTCTCTATTTAAAAAAAACATTGAGGATACTCTGATGTGTATTAATGTAAACAAGCAATCATGAATTGAGTGTATCATTATCCTCTGTTGCACAATCATGGCAAAATGAACTGGCTGCGCTTCGAAAGCAGAGTTTTGCATTTTTGGTCTTTACTGTAAATTATTAATTTGGAACCATTACTTCAGAGATAAGCGGCTCCCCGCTTGTTCATATGGTTGATGTTCCCTTGCTTCGTGCCGCCTAGATCGCTGCAGTTGTCTGCAAGTTCTTGAAGTAGGTGTGCACTCAGTAGCCACTCTAAGAGATGCACCTGCGCACCTGCTCGCTAATGCGAATATCACAACAGCCAATCACGCGGCAGTGACTCAGTGCATAAGAGCTTGCAGACACGGTCAAGAGGTTCAGTTGTTCAGGCCCGACATCAGAATGGGGAAGAAATGTGACCCAAATGACTTTGACCATTGTTACACCAGACAGGGTGGTTTGAGTATCTCAGAAACTGCTGATCTCTTGGGATATTTAGACACAATAGTCTCTAGAGTTTATAGAGAATGGTGTGGAAACACAAATAAAAAAACACATCCAGTGAATGGCAGTTCTGTAGGTGAAGACGCCCTGCTAATGAGAGAGGTCAGGGGAGAATGGTCAGACCGGTTCAAGCTGACAGGAAGCTGACAGTAACTCAAATAACCACACATTAAAACAGTGGTGTGAAGAAAGGTATCTCTGAATGCACAACATTTCAAACCTTGAACTGCACCAGAGGACCATGAACATGCACTCCGTGGCCTCAGGATGTACCTAATAAAGAGTGTACTTTACCACTAGATGACACCAAAGGCACAGAGTACCCTGAATTACTGGATATTGCTCTTTGCCTATGTACACCTCTAACACTTAACTTAAGGCGGGTGACCTTGACATCTGGTTTGACCTGCAGATAGTTGACCTTGTGCTGAGGAAAAAAGGGATATTTTATTTTCTGAGATGACAGTTTAATTAAAAAGAATGCCTTTCTTTCAGTTCTTGCTGATAACTTTACATTTATCAAAGTCTGCCTTTCTTTATGGGTATCTTTTTTTACAGCAGTGCTTTCTATAATTACATTTTGGATTGAAATTTTATTCTTTCACATATCTATGAGAATACAAACACCTGAGAATTCAAGATTATTATTGATTTCCTCGTAAACAGATAAGAGAAACATTATTGTGTTACTCTTCAGATCTTTGGCTAGTTTTACTCTAATGAGTAGGGAAACTAGTTTCTCCTCTGAAACATTGATAATCCTGATTATTTATAGCTGAACAGCAAACAAATAATTCAAATAGCATGTGAAATATTTAGAAACATTCGTTCATGAATAGAGCTTTCAGGCCTTCAAACTTGCTTTAAAAGAAATCGAGCTGCTCAATATTATAAACACAAGAGATTCTGCAGATGCTGGAAACCTAGAGCAACAAACACAGAATGCAGGAGGAGCTCAGCAGGCTGGGCAGCAAGAATGGAAAAGAGTGACCATTTGACACTCCCGGGTCCTGATGAAATCGGCCCGAAACGTCACCAGTTTATTCTTTTCCACAGATGCTGCCTGACCCACTGAGCTCCTCCTGCATTTTGTGTGTGTTGCTCAGTATTTTAACACTTTCTTACATCTAATGTCCCAGCACTTAACATCCTTGTCAAAAAACAATCCTGTTTGAAACATTTCAATTGCCCTAGCATCAAGTGTGATTTGATGCAGTGATTTTCCACTTTGCTGAAAATCTGCAGTGTAAGGATTGAACGGGCTAGCCTCCAATCACAACAACCTTTTGCCTGTATAGTGGAAACACGAGGAAATCTGCAGATGCTGGAAATTCAAACAACAACACACACAAAATGCTGGTGGAACACAGCAGGCCAGGCAGCATCGATCGGGAGAAGCGCTGTCGACGTTTCGGGCCGAGACCCTTCGTCAGGACTAACCCTGTATAGCGGATCTCACTTTGTGAACCTCATGCCTGGATGCCCATGAAAATCTATGTGTCGCTCCATCAGCTGGTCACATAATTGGGTCAGAAAGCCCTGATAACATGCTGCATGTCTAAATAAAATCAAAAATATAAAAATCACTGTAAGGAAAAGTTGGTGACAGTGAGATTTGCACAAGGTGGTTTTCCTCCTAGATACAATGTGTTGATATGTGAAGGACCCTGGACCGAAACAGAAACATCCAAAATGGCGGACGGTATGCCTGACTGGTACTTCAGGGGTTTCCGTCTCGGTGTGTGCAACCCCCAGTTGACATTATCTGCTCCAGCAGAAGTAGACAGTTACAGCTTCTGCGAGGGCCCTTTGGTGTTACTTAATAGAGATCTCTCCGAGCAGACCCAGCCTGTAGCGTCCTGTGCTGCAAGCACACTCGTGGTTCCCTAGCACACTTGTCCCACCATCCCACCACGTTTGTCAGTGCGCGTCTTGAAGGTGGTAATACCTGCACAGACACAGACCACAAGCCTGACTGTTGACTTACCAAGGCAGCAGGAGACTTCACATTCAAGAAATTCAACATCTAGAATTTAAAATAAAGCTCATTTCAGAGGCAGTAAGCATAAAATTATTCTGCTGTTGAAGAAACCTTGTGGTTCTGGCAATATACGGCACCATTTTGTGGGCAGTTCAAAAACCTACTTGATATACTTCTTCTGAACTGCTAACATTGCAATCTGCAGCCTGTGATTTCTCTTTGGGAAATGTACTTTTGAACCACCTAACTGATTCAAAAGCCTATGGACTAATTCTCAAGGACTCTACAACTCATTTGCTCAGTACTATTTATTTAATTTCTTAAATTATTTGCAGTTTGACTTATTTTGTGCATTGGTTGTTTGTCAGTCTTTGTGTGTAGTTTTTCATTGATTCTTTTGTATTTCTTTTTGCTACTGTGAATGCCTGCAGGAAAAGTGAATCTCAAGGTGTGTATGGTGACGTATATGTTCTTTAATAATAAATTTATTTTGAACTTCAGTGAGGAAATCTGCCATGCTAACCTGGCCTCCAAGCCATGTCGTGATTACCACGTGACTCTGGATGGAAAAAATTATACTAACTACATTCCTGATATTCAGAAGGTGATGTTGTTTATGTCAGATGGGGGGAAATGTTATGCTTGGAAAGAATAATGATGTGGCAACAATTCTTCGACAAGAAATAAAGCATCTGCCTGAGCAACATTGCGTCAAACACAGAGAAGATCTGTGATTAGATGAAGCTTGGTAAAAAATATCAATTCTGCAGCATATAGAAACACTGCCACAAACAGCGTATACAATGTCCATTATGAAAGGAAAGCTAGAAGAAATAGATGATGTGACAGAATGGGATGTTGTGTCATTTGCACCACTAAGTGAGGTAAGATGGTTGTCAAGACATTTTGCTGTTACTGCTTTAATGAGAAATTGTGAAGTTTTGATCCAGTATTGGAAAAAACAAGTTAATGAATCTAACGATCCAATCAGCAGCTACTGGCTGAAGATTTGGACCAATCCAGAATATCAAGTCATAAAAACATAGAAAACATAGAAAACCTACGGCACAATACAGGCCGTTCAGCCCACAAAGTTGTGCCGAACATGTCCCTACCTTAGCAATTACTAGGCTTACCCATAGCCCTCTATTTTACTAAGATCCATGTACCTATGCAAAAGTCTCTTAAAAGACCCTATCGTATCCGCCTCCACCACCGTTGCCGGCAGCCCATTCCATGCACTCACCACTCTCTGCGTAAAAAAAACTTACCCCTGACATCTCCTCTGTACCTACTCCCCAGCACCTTAAACCTGTGTCCTCTTGTAACAGCCATTTCAGCTTTGGGAGAAAGCCTCTGACTATCCATACGATCAATGCCTCTCATCATCTTATACACCTCTATCAGGTCACCTGAGCGATGTCCTTAGCGATGTGTTTAGAAGATCTGGTATCTCTTTGTAAATTTCTTTAGAAAATCTGTTTGAGTACAACTGAAGCGCTGCATTATACAAAAGCAAAAATTAACAAGTTATGGTCACAGTACCTAGGCGATGCCCTTTATTGGAGTGACAAAGTGAAAGATCTGCTTGCATCTGCAAGTTCTGATGGCAATTCTATGCCTATCATTTGGTTCATTCAACGTGTGTGAAATCGCTTGGATAATAGATTTCCTGAAGAGTTAAGATAATGGCAAACTTTTGACCCTGTTGCTAATGCAGATGCAACCAATTTTGAATTTGGAAGAGAATGTTGTACAATCGGGGGAATACTCAGCTACTATCAGGACCTATGATGAAAATGCTGCCTCAAAAATATTGCAGCAATACTGATTTCAAATTGTCATTTCTGAGGAAGTTAAGACTGGTTCAATTATGATATTCACTGTGTTGAACCATGAGTTTAGAAATGAAGAATTTGAAGAACTGTCAATTCTTGTTGACATCATTGGAACATTTCAAGCTTCTAGTGTTGACTGTGATTGTGGATTCAGTCTTATGAATTCAATCAGGTATAAATCCAGAAACAGACCAGAAGTGGAGCATTTGGATGATCTAATGAGGATTAAGATGGATCTTTCATCTGGATGTGAAACTGATGTGGACAATGTTTCTTGACAATGATTTGTAATAAAAACAGATGAGGAAAAAGTTCACAAAATGCGAAAGATTTTCTTTGTACTCTATTTTATTATACCCTTCAATTACTAAACAAAATCAGAGGTACGTGATTTTTCAATTTTCATTCTAAATATTCATAGAATGCATATTTCAAAACAAAACATTTTAAGTGCTGCTCAGTTTTCAAGCCATGAATGATAGATAGATAAATAAATAAACAAATTCCTGCTCAGAACAAAGGTTGGTCCTTGCATCAGTAAGGTAAAGGGAATGTTCTGTTTATGATCCTACCCACTACAGCAAATGTAAGGCTCTTTGGATGAATCACAAAAGGAGAGAGTGAGTAATTTCAAGTTCCTTGGTGAGGACCTAAGCTGCCCCCAATATACTGATGCAGCTATAAAGAAAGCAAGACAATGGCTATATTTCATTTGGAGTTTGAGGAGGTTTGGTATGTCATCAAAAGTATTGGAAAATTTCTACAGTTTCTATCTTGGAGAGAATTCTAACTGGCTGCATCACTGTCTGATATGGTAGGGGAGAGGTCAACTGCAGAGGATTGAAGTGAGCTGCAGAGAGTTGTAAAATTAGTCAGCTCTGTCATGGGCACTAGCCTCTGTAGTATCCAAGGCATGTTCAGGAGTGGCACCTTAAAAAGGGCAGTGTCCATCATTAAGGTCACTCACCTCCCAGGACATACCCTGTTCTCATTGCTCCCAACAGGGAGGAGGTACAGGAGCCTGAAGGCACACACTCAGTGACTCAGGTCCAGCTTCTTCCCCTCTGCCATCTGATTTCTGAAAGGACAGTGAACCCATGGACACTACCCCACTACTTTGTAGTTTCTGTTTTTGTGCTACTTATTTAAGTTAATTATTTGATATGCATATACTATATATACAGTGTAATTCAAGTATTTTTTTGTCTGTATTATCATGTATTGCAATGCACTGCTGCTCCAAATTTAACAAATTTCACGACATATAGCAGTGATATTAAACCTGATTCTGATTTTACTTAGGATGGATCCATTCATTATTTAATCCAGACATTAATCAATTCCACAGCACAAAGACCAAATACTCTCCAAAATTGCTGTGTCTTGATATATCTTTCAATGTACTATATTACTGCCAAGCATCTCCTATTCTCTGATTGCTCATATGAATTTATAGTTCTCTTTCTCAAATGGTTTTAGATTAAATTATTATTCCATGTTCTGCATAACCCCTGTGTAAATTAATCTCTGGCTTTCTATGGAGTTACTCGATTAGAAAATGTGAGATATTTTTGGAACAAATTCCATCAGCAAAATTGGTTGTCTTTGCTCTCTGGCTTCAATATTTAGTGCTTGCATATTCCAAATAAAATCTTCTACCTCATGTCAGAAAAAACATTTCTATCCTTCCCGTGTAAACTTGTAAATGATTCGTATCAACACACACAAAATATGGAGACACCCAGCAGGTCAGGCAGCATCTGTGGAAATGAACAAACAGTCAACATTTTAGGCCAAGACCCTTCTTCAGGACTGGAAAGGAAGGGGAAAGTTGCCTGACTAAAATGGTGGGGGAGGGGAAGGAGGATAGCTCGAAGGTGATAGGTAAAGCCAGGTGGGCAGGAAAGGTAAAGGGCTGGAGAGGAAGGGATCTGATTGGAGAGGAGAGTGGACCAGAGGAGAAAGAGAAGAAGGGGTATTAGAGGGAGGTGATAGGCAAATGAGAAGAGGTATGAGGCCACAGTGGGGAAGAAGAAGATGGGGGGGAGGGAAATTTTTTTTATCAAAAGGAGAAATCGATATTCATGCCATCAGGTTGGAGGCTACCTAGATGGAATATAAGGTGTTACTCCTCTATCCTGAGTGTGGCCTCATCATGGAACAAGAGGAAGCCATGTACAGACACATCGGAACAGGAAGGGGAATGGGAATTAAGCCGTTTGGCCACTGGGAAGTTCTGCTTTTTGCCGAATGGAGCAGAGTTACTCAACGAACGAGCCCCCTAATTTACAACGAGTCTCACCGATGTAGAGAAGGCCACAGTGGGAGCACCGGACACAATAGACAACCCCAGCAGATTCGCAGGTGAAGTGTTGCCTCACCTGGAAGGGCAGTTTGGGGCTCTGAATGGAGGAGAGGGGGGAGGTGTAGAACTTTGGCGGCTTGTGGGGACAAGTGCCAGGAGGGAGATTATTAGGCAGGGATGAATGGACAAGGGAATCATGGAAGAAATGATGATGATTCATAGATATATTTCCATAGGCTGCCCTCGTGGGCTTCCTCCACCTGAGAGGTCAATTTGTTCCATATCCCATCTAAACAGCAATAGAATCTTCAAGCCTGCTATGCATTAAACTTTATATAGTATTTCTCTCTATCCTACAGACTAACATTATAGAGTCATACAGAGTTCTTTGACCACCATTTCATGCATTCCTCTCTAGAGAAGCCTTCGTCAGTCAGGGCCGACCATGGATGTTGCGTCCTGGGCACACACACGCCTGGGCAGTACAATATGGGGAGCAAGCTGTTGTCCACGTAGCAAACTTCCCCTCTCCACAGGGCGAAAGAACATAGAACATAGAAATCTACAGCATATTACAGGCCCTTTGGCCCACAATGTTGTGCCAACCATGTACCCTACTCTAGAAACTGCCTGGAATTACCCTACTGCATAGCCCTCTATTTTTCTAGGCTCCGTGTACCTAGCTAAGAGTCACTTAGAAGAACCTATTGTATCCGCCTCTACCGCTGTTGCTGGCAGTGCATTCCACAAACCTGCTACTCCTTGGTGAATCCAAAGAAACTGCAGACACTGATGCAGTTTGGCACCAGCAGCATTGCAGGAGTTGCCAGTCAGCATTGAACTCAATGAAGGACGGCCTCAGGGAGTCCAGCTCGGGATTTATCCCTTGGAGTTTACTCCTGAAGCTCTCCCCATGAGCAGGTATAGCTGCAAGGCAGCAAAAGTTTATGATCAGAATTTTCCTTCTCCTAGATTAGCTGATGAGACCCATCCGCCCAAAGAGACCGGTTTTAAGGTGCTAGTGGCCCACCTTTGCACCTTCTCTTTTCAGTAGAAACAGCTCTGTCAGGCTGAGTAGCTAAGCCACATGTTAAGGCCAGGAGCTGGATTTGGCTGTCAGAAGCTATCTGAGGCATATGCCTTAGGGAGCATTTGGTAGGCAGTGGGAGCTGATCCCCATTACCACCACCAGATATAACAAGCAAATTATCCACACTAATCCTATTTATCTGCATAGTTTCTGCTTCATCCTGATCCGTCCATTCTGGCTCCACATTCACCCTATATAATCCACTTGCCATTTCCCTTTCCGATCAGTTTGAACTCTACCCTTGAACTCCCAAAGGTCCACGTGAGCTTCACCCTCCCATCTCCAATTCAGAGTTTACTTTTTTTTTTCACGATAACAATGACATTACTATGGTGCAAACTCATATTGACGTACTTTCACAAACATGTACCTCATCTGCCAGTGTCATAATTTGGCCTATCGGCAACCCTGTCTGGACTTGACAAATGAATGACTGATGGACTGATACAAATCAGCAACAGATTGACTGACATAGCAGAGACGTGGACAATGCTAATGTACTTCGTACTTTGTGTTCATTTTCTGTGTAAGATGATTCCGTTATTGAGCTGGTTGCAAGTCATTATGGAATAAAAGGGAAAACACTGAAGAGTAAAACAGCTGCTTACATGACTATGGACATAACTGACTGATGCTTTTAAAGGAACAACAGAGTGAATCACATACAGGAATATAGACCAATGCACTGTGATGGGGAGAACTCGATAAATGCATTCCTTTTACACACACACACACACACACACACACACACACACACACACACACACACACACACACACACACACACACACACAGTGTTTTGCCGTTCTTCTGAGAGTGTGCACTTCACTTCGATGTCTTCCCCCGGTATATTCACATAATGGACCCTAGCCCAAGCTGATGCGCTCGGGTTGGTTTTATGGTGGCTTTCCCGCCATACACATTGGAATATTCCATTTCCCTAGTAACGGAGATGTGTAAATGGGTATATATTGTTTGTATACTGCACTTCTGGTCGATATTTCTGTTCATTTTGCAATATGATTGTAACTACATTGTGGGGTGCATCATATGCTGATTCATGTGTGCCCTTGGGTTAACTTTGTTAATAATTAAAGATGATATGTCCTGGTACCTAATAAACAAGGCTCATTGCCCTCAGTGTGGGGGTGGGATAGGGGGCTGCCAGGAGTTCACACTGAACAAGAATAAGAACAGTATTTCTGGTAGGTATCTTTTTGTAAATACTGGCAGTTTTCATTATTTTCACTAATTTTTACAGGTTTGATTTTTGACATACCTATAAGCACCCTTGCAGTACAGTGCTAAGCTACTTCAGCCAGTTTTCCTTTGGTTATAACGCACTTATCTGACTAGTGGTGGGATGGCCAGTCATGCTCGGGGGAGAGTGGGATTGGGGTCCCAAGCCAGGAAACCTCCCTGAGGCTAAAAATTAAGCATGTGCCTGGGAAACAGTGGAGATCTCAGAGGAGGAAGATCTTCAGCCCAGAGCCAAACTCAGGCCAGGAGAAGAAGGGCCTTCAAGCGGCACCACCTCTGGACCTGCCCTGGAAAATCTGTACAAAGACTTTTTGTCTACCCAGTAGAGGAGAGATGAAAGGAACTCCAAAGCCTGCGGAAGGGTCTCAGAATACCTTCTTATCAACATGGTGACGATATTAGGAACTATTTTCTCAGGGTTGGCCCGGATACGGCAATGGCCAGAGGAGGAGTGGGTCTGTTAGATGGTGCCACTACTGAGGTAAAGTTCTTGAAGCCTGCTCTGCATTGGATGAAGAGAGGTCCAACAACTATCCTGACTTGAAGGAGGCGCTGCTGGCTAAATTTGGTATCAGAAACCTATGGCTAATGCTTCTGATCTTGTACTACCACCAGGGGAGTCATCCACTGAGTCACCTGAGGGGTCTCTGCCATCAATGGATTTGACCAGAGCAGAAGTCCAAGGAGGAGATTAGTGAGGCCATTGTTCCAGAGCAGTTGCTGCAGGTTCTTACTCCAGACACCCTAACATGGGTCTGAGAGCATGAGCCAGTGGATGGATTCGCCGTGGCCTGACTTGCCCTGGAGTACCTCAATGCCCGCAAGGGGGCGCCGTTCTAGCCCTCATTCTGAAGCAATACAGACCCTAATGCTCCAAGGGACTCTTGGGTTACTGTGCAATTGGGGAGTGGAAGAAACGAGGGCAAAGAGCATTTTGTAGCTTCTAAGATTTCTATTTGCTACCATTGTCAGCAGCTGGGCCATAAGTCCTCCGTCTGTCCTCTCAAGAAGCCCATGAGTGTTTTGTACCAAGAGAGGGAGAATGTCACGATGGTGATATCGACTGTAGTGATTGTGAGTATGGTAATAGAAAGCAAGTGGACTGTGAGGAGAAAGGGCCTCTGTTTATAATGGCCGAAACTGGTGGAAAACCTGTTACCAAAGCGTTTTTAGATTCTGCTAGCTCACTGTCATTAATTAAAAAAAAATCAAACCATGCCTTTGGTGTTGACTACAGTCACCAAATGGCTGTTCAATGTGTTCATGGTGACTGGAAGTCTGTGCCACTGGAAGAACTCACTATCGAGCAGTACAACCATAAATACTTGGTGAAAGTGAGGGTGCTGGAGTAACCACCAGTTGACATGATTCTGGGGGAGAGACTTGCCTGTGTTATTGTACATGAGCTACTGAGGAAGTTAACTAGCATAGAAACATAGAAACATAGAAATTAGGTGCAGGAGTAGGCCATTCAGCCCTTCGAGCCTGCACCGCCATTCAGTACGATCATGGCTGATCATCCAACTCAGAACCCTGTACCTGCTTTCTCTCCATACCCCCTGATCCCTTTAGCCAGAAGGGCTATGTCTAACTTCCTCTTAAATATAGCCAATGAACCGGCCTCAACTATTTCCTGTGGTGGAGAATTCCACAGATTCACCACTCTCTGTGTGAAGAAGTTTTTCCTCATCTTGGTCCTAAAAGGCTTCCCCTTTATCCTTAAACTGTGACCCTTCGTTCTGGACTTCCCCAACATTGAAAACAATCTTCCTGCATCTAGCCTGTCCAATTCCTTTAGAATTTTATACGTTTCAATAAGATCCCCCCTCAATCTTCTAAATTCCAGTGAATATAAGCCTAGTCAATCCAGTCTTTCTTAATATAAAAGTCCTGCCATCCCAGGAATCAATCTGGTGAACCTTCTCTGTACTCCCTCTATGGCAAGAATGTCTTTCCTCGGATTAGGGGACCAAAATTGCACACAATATTCTAGGTGCGGTCTCACCAAGGCCTTGTACAACTGCAGAAGAACCTCCCGGCTCCTGTACTCAAATCCTTTTGCTATGAATGTCAACATATCATTTGCCTTTTTCACCGCCTGCTGTACCTGCATACCCACCTTCAATGACTGGTGTACAATGACACCCAGGTCTCGTTGCACCTCCCCTTTTCCTAATTGGCCACAGTTCAGATAATAATCTGTTTTCTTGTTCTTGCAACCAAAGTGGATAACCTCACATTTATCCACATTAAATTGCATCTGCCATGAATTTGCCCACTCACCTAACCTATCCAAGTCACCCTGCATCCTCTTAGCATCCTCCTCACAGCTAACACCGCTGCCCAGCTTCGTGTCATCCGCAAACTTGGAGATGCTGCATTTAATTCCCTCGTCTAAATCATTAATATATATTGTAAACAACTGGGGTCCCAGTACTGAGCCATGCGGTACCCCACTAGTCACTGCCTGCCATTCTGAAAAGGTCCTGTTTACTCCCACTCTTTGCTTCCTGTCTGCCAACCAATTCTCTATCCATATCAATACCATACCCCCAATACCGTGTGCTTTAAGTTTGCACACTAATCTCCTGTGTGGGACCTTGTCAAAAGCCTTTTGAAAATCTAAATATACCACATCCACAGGCTCTCCCCTATCCACTCTACTAGTGACATCTTCAAAAAACTCTATAAGATTCGTCAGACATGATTTTCCTTTCACAAATCCATGCTGACTTTGTCCGATGATTTCAGCTCTTTCCAAATGTGCTGTTATTACATCTTTGATAACCGACTCTGGCATTTTCCCCACCACCGATGTCAGACTAACCGGTCTATAATTCACTGGTTTCTCTCTCCTTCCTTTTTTAAAAAGTGGGCCAATAACATCCATCTGTAACTCCAAAGGTAGATAGTGCTGTTTCTTTTTTGTCATGATTCATACTAAATCCAAAGCAATGGATGGATTACAGTCCCTGCCTGGCTTGGATGCTAGTCTGTGTGAGGGAGGAACCAAAAGGCCTAGAAAGTCATGCCAGCAACAGTGCCTTGAGAGATATGCTGGATCTCCAACCTCTGAAGATGACTCAGTAGGGGTCATGGAGGACTGGAAGGGGCCTGGGAAGGTTAACCTCTCCCACCTCGATGGCCGCCAATCAGTGGAGTCCAAGGATGGCAAAGGTCTCTGCTGGAGCTAAGTCATTCCATCAGGAACAGACCTGACCAGGGTTCAGTAAGCCAACACTGCTACAGAGTGCCAGAGCAACTAGTTGGGGCCCTGTAGGTTGGGATTTGGACCATGCTGGAGCTGGGAGTCATCGAGCCTTCAAATAAGGAGTAGAGCAGTCCTAAAATTATCATCTCTGAGAAGGATAGCACCCTGAGGGTATGTATTGATTTCCGTAAGTTGAGTGCATTTCTATTTTTGATGCTTATCCTATACCCCACATTGATAACCCAGGGGAAAGAATGGGATAGGCAAAGTACACTACACTGGACCTTCGCAAAGGCTATTGGCAAGTTCTCCTGGAGGACCAGTCAAAACCCCTGACTGTGTTCCGCACACCCTTGGGTCCTGGAGCAGGAGTGTCATTGGCTGAACACTTTCCCTTGCCCTGTTGATTTTATCCATTCCTGCCAGAGGTTTGTTGCAGGCGAGGAGCTGCATTGTGACAGGAAACATTGAGAGAAGTGTTAGGGCAATGATAATGGTCTGCATTGAAACTGGATTCATTGTGAGCTTGTTAGTTATAATCGTGGCTTGCAAAACTTTTTGTAGCAGATACAGAATGGAGTCAAATCTCTGAGGGCACAATATCTGCCTGGTATGTCCATGACCCTATCAGAGAATGGATCGTAATGTGTGACACCTGATTGGTCAGTGTCTTGGGCTTAAAAATTGTTCATTCACTTCTGACAGGTGCTGTAATGAGAGTGTTTTATCTTTCTGCTCAAAAAATATGAACCATTATCTGCATTGGAACTTTAGAGCTATTTTACACCACTTCAAATACATGCTGTAAATATTATTTATTACATTCATAATGTCAATCATCATTACTGAAATGTTTCCCACAGGAGTCATGTTGTAAATAGAACTGGTGTCAAGAAATCAAATTTTAAGTGCTCGTCTCATAGGAAATTACACGGTGTCCAGCTCTTTGGTGTATACGATCATAAGATCATAAGAACATAAGACATAGGAGAAGAATTAGACCATACGGCCCATCGAGTATGCACCATCATTCCATCATGGCTGATTTATTATCCCTCTCAATCCCATTCTCCTGTCTTCTCCCTGTAACGTTTGACGCTCGGATTAATCAAGAACCTATCAACCTCCGCTTTAAGTATACTCAATGACTTGGCCTCCGCAGGCATCTGTGGCAATGAATTCCACTGATTAACTACCCTCCAGCTAAAGAAATTCCTCCTCATCTCTGTTCTGAGTGGATGTCCCTCTATTCTGAGGCTGTGCTTTCTGGTCCTAGACTCCCCCAATATTGGAAACATCTTCTTCACGTCCATTCTGTTTAAGCCTTTCATGAAGGTTTAGATAGGCTGGGAATCTTTTCTCTTGTAAATTATAGAGATTGTAATAATTCTGAGAGGGTGTGTAAAGAAAATATTGTTCCTCTAGAGTGGACGATCAAAGCTGAGGGTCACAAATATAAGACATTGTTAAAACCAATTAAAATTGAGGAGGATATATTTTCCCCAGAGATTGGTTAGAATCTAGAACATGCCACTAGTCCACAGTAGTTTAGGTAAGTTCATGGGAATCAATCCTGATGAAGGGTCTCGGCCTGAAACATGGACTACTCATTCATTTCCATTGATGCTGCCTGCTCTGTGAGTTCCTCTAGCACTTTGTGTGTGTTCCTCTGGATTTCTAGCATTTGCAGAATCCCTTGTGTTTAAGTACGTGGGAGGGGATGATACACAAGGTCTTGCTGGTGGGGTTAGCTGAAATAGGTTGAAGCTGGTGTGGAACACAGCACCAGCATATTAGATAGGCTTGATAGCCTGGTCATATGCTGGGAATGATGTGTAATTCTCTGCAATTAGCCCGTATCTTTATATTCTTTCCATAGCTCAAAAAGAGTAACCAGCCATTTACTATTAATAAGACCATAGGATAAAGATCTTTAATATTATTGGCTGGCTTACCTTCATGTTCCACCTCTTCCTATTTATGACTTTTTTAGTTGTCTTCTGTTGGTTTTTAAAAGCTTCCCAATCCTCTAACTTCCCACTATTTTGCTCTGCTATATATGGAAGAAATGTATTTATTCAAATGAATATGAGCAAATATTTAATTGTTCTGCTTGTAGTCAGATACATAATGATCCATCAATCCAACACTGACTAATTTTCCACTGGGAAATTAAAAACACACCTACCTACAAACAAGCCAATCAAACTGGTCAAAGTGACATTACATAAATCGATAAACGGTGTGTATTTCTATTAACTAGGATTTGGGGAAAAAAAGGAATAATTGCAATAATAATAGAGCAAGGAAAGTTATCAAAGCTTGCAGAGGGATTGGAAGCATTTGGCAAAATGTTCTAAAAAGTGGCAGATGGGATTTAATGCAGACAAGTGTTGCATTTTGGTAGAACAAACAGGATATCATAGAAACACAGAAAACCTACAGCCCAATACAGGCCCTTCGGCCCACAAAGTTGTGCCGAACATGTCCCTACCTCAGAAATGACTAGGCTTACCTATAGTTCTCTATTTTACTAAGCGCCGCGTACCTAGCTAAAAGCCTCCCCACTGTATCCGCCTCCACCACCGTTGCCGGCAGCCCATTCCACCTACTCATCATTCTCTGAGTAAAAAACTTAGCCCTGACATCTCCCCTGTACCTACTCCCCAGCACCTTAAACCTGTGTCCTCTTGTGGCAACTATTTCAGCCCTGAGAAAAAGCCTCTGACTATCCACATGATCAATGCCTCTCTTCACCTTATACACCTCTATCAGGTCACCTCTCATCCTCCTTCGCTCCGAGGAGAAAAGGCCTTGTACTAGTATCACTTGTACTATGAGCGGTAGGGCACCGAGGAGCGCAGTAGAATAGAGGGATCTGGGAATACAGATTCATAATTCCTTGAAAGTGGGGTCACAGGTAGATAGGGTCGTAATGAAAGCTTTTGGCACATTGGCCTTCAAAAATCAGAATACTGAATGCAGGAGGTGGAATGTCATGTTGCATGAAAGGTCTAATTTGGAGTATTGTATGCAGTTCTGGTCACCTACCTACAGGAAAGACATCAATAAGACTGAAAGAGTTCAGAGAAAATTTTTACAAGGATCTTGCCAGGACTTGAGGACATGAGTTATAGGGAAAGGTTGAATAGGTTAGGACTTTATTCCCTAGAGTGCAGAGGAATGAGGAGAAATTTGATAGAGGTATACAAAACTATGTAGGGTATAGACAGGATTAATGCAAGTAGGCTTTTTCCAGTAAGATTGGGTGAGACGAGAACAATGATACACTTTTGGACAGAAGTTTCCAGGTATGCTTGGGTAATGTCAGTCAACAGGTAGCTTTTTGGCCTTTGATTGGGGGAGTAGGCCTTGCTAAGACACAGAAGGCTGCTCCCATGTTACCAAAATGACCCTCCCTATCTTGGCTTCTGCTGCAGGGAGTGATGGCAGAGATATGCCCTTGATGATGGGTGGTGTGTGTAGGCCTATGATGGGCGGTTCTCGCTACTGATACAATTATTTTTAATCTTTTTTCTTTCCTGGTTTCCAGGATGAGCCTGACAACACAATACTTGCCACAGGTGCATGCCTCTGGTGACTGGACCTCATTGGCAATTTGGAATTTTGTGGCATATGCTCCCTGAGGTTCATGTTGCATGTTTTCCTGGATTCTAATTTGTCTTTTTTTGTTGTTTTTGAGCAGTTTGATCAGGGCAATCAACAGGGACCCGGGTGGTTTGGTGAAAAATGGCCCTGTGGTCTTCACTGGCTGGCAGCACTGAACTGAACTAAACTGAATACTAACAAGAGAAAATCTGCAGATGCTGGAAATCCAAGCAAACACACACAAAATGCTGGAGGAACTCAAAAGGCCAGGCAGCATCTGTTGAAAAGAATGCTTCTTGCTCCCTCCTCTCTCCATTCCCCTTTTGCCAACCCTGCCCCCTTCCCACTCTCAGTCCACAATAGAGACCCAGATCAGAATCAGGTTTATCATCACTCACATATGTCATTAATTTTTCTTGTGGCAGCAATACAGTGTGTAAAGGGGGTTTCTTCTTTTTTCTTTGTTACTGTGTATGTAATCAAAAGAGTCTTTGTTTTGTTAACTAGCAGGAATGCTTCTTTGTTGCGAGAGAGTGCTGGGAGAATTGTATTCCTTTGTAAACCAAATGGGGATTAATGTTCTTTCTTCTGAGTCTGTAAGCTTTTGTTGACGGGCTTTTGGGCAGATCGGTGCGAGGGGGTTGAGAGAGAGGACGCAATGCTGTAAGCTGGGCAAGGAACGGACCCCAAGCGGGGGTCCGAGGCCAGGAGGTACTCCGAGGAGGGGGGATGAAGCTAGATGTGCTTGGTTGACCACTCGGGGGGTCCTGAGCTGCGAGTCGAGGAGTTCGGAGGGGATCGAATGGTGGCCAGAAGACTTCAGTAATTGAGCTCCAATGGTTGTGCACGAAGTGGTTTGGACTTTGATAAGTTTGGCGCCTTTTCTTTATTTTTTTCTCTTCATATATACTGTATCGTTATTAATCACTTAGTTATAGTAATCTTTATAAATTGTACTCATTTAATCGCTTATGGTGTACTGTCTGTTTTTGGGCGAGGCGGGGACATCACACAGCATCCACACCAGCGGATTACCCAATTTGGCGGGGCCGAAGGCTGCTCCCCCTAGACAAGAACGAGCTGAGCGAGCCTGAGGCGACCCAGGGGGTTACAAGTGCAATACATAAAATTACTATAATACTGTGTAAAAGTCTTAGGCACCCTAGGAAAATATTTGTGCCTGAGATTTTGCACTGTAGTGTACACAGTAAATGTTAGGGCATTAACAAATATTGATAAATATGGAGACCCAAAGTCCATTTTTCCCAGAGAGTGGTGAAAAGTTCAACAGGGTGGTGAAGAAGGCAAATGGCCTGCCTACCTTCTCAGGTCTGTAAAAGAATATGTGTTGGGATGTTATGTTGTAAATTTACACCAATGGGTTTGGTTGCATTTAGAATGTGGTGTGCATTTCTAGTTAACATGGTCAAGGAAGTGTGTGATTACACTGGAGAGAGTGAAGATGAGATTCACCAGGATGTGGCCTGGATTGATGGACTTTAGTTACAGGGTAAGAGTGCATAGGTTGGCTTTGTTTTTCCTGGAGCAAAGGAGGTAGTGTGGTGATCTGATGGAAGTCTATGAGAGTTATGGATAGGGTTGACAGTCAAACTCTTTTCCTCTTTAGAATTGTATCAAAGACAAGAAAACATGTGTTTAAGGTGCGGTTTAGAGATTTGAGAGGAGTCTGGTTTTCTTTTGGGTGGAGGGATGGATGTACATCTCTATCAAAGGAGGTGTAAGACACTCCTTCACTAGCCTGCAGGTCACCCTTGGGCAAGGTGTAGCCACCCCCCACACCCCAAGATCAGGGTCATGTGAAGCCATGGGAGCAGGTGTTCAATGGTCATATGAGCAGTTGGTGTATATCACAAGTCCTGGTTATGAAACCACTGATGCCAGGTAGATAATCTCTAAAGAGTATTGATAATAGTTGGGGGTCACCCCTCTTATAAAGACACTGACCAGAAGAAGGCAATGGCAAACCATTTCTGTAGACATTTTGCCAACAACAGTAATGTTCATGGAAAGACCATGGTTGCTACGTCATATGGCATGGCACATTATGATGATGATGCATGTTTTTTTCCCCACAGAAAATGATTGATATCTGAAAGAGCCACCAGGGGAGATGAAAGAAGCATTTATAATTAAAGTTCAAGAAGTTTAAAGTTCAAAGTAAAATTTACCATCAGAGTTCATACATGTTGCCACATTCAACCCTGAGATTATTTCTCCTGCAGGCATACTCAACAAACCTATAGAATGGTAATTGTAAACAGGATCAATGAAAGAGCAAGAGCATAGAAGACAACAAACTGTGAAAATACGGCTATAAATAAATAGCAACAAATAACAAGAGCGTGAAATAATAAGATACAGAGTCGTTAAAGTGAGATCATTGGTTCATCTCAATCGATGAGTGTAATTTTCCTCTTTTGTTCAAGTACCTGCTGGTTGAGTGGTAGTAATTGCTCTTGAATCTGGTGGTGTGAATCCTGAGGCTTTTGTAACTTCTGCCTGATGGCAGTGAAGAGGAAAGAGCATGGTCTGGGTGGTGAGGATCTTTGATGATGGATGCCGCTTTCCTACAACAGTGATTCGTGTAGATGTGCTCAGTGGTTGGGAGGGCTTTACCCATGAAATACTGGGCCAAAACCATTACCTTTTGTAGGGATTTCCATTCAAAGTTATTGGTGTTCCCATACCAGGCCATAATGCAGCCAATCAATACACACTCCGCTTATATCTATAGAACTTAGTCAATGTTTTAGATGTCATGTTGAATCTCCATAGACAGATAAGGAAGTAGAGGTGCTGCCATGCTTTCTTTACAAATACATTTATATGATGGGTCCAGGGTAGGTCCTCTGTGATTTGAAGGTACTAACTCTCTTCATCTCTGATCCTCCAATGATTACTGGCTCATGGACCTCTGGTTTCCTCCTCCTGAAGTCTACAATCAGTTCCTTTGTCTTGCTGACATTGAGTAAGAGGCTGTTGTTGTGACATCACTCAGCTGAATTTTTATTCTCCCTCCGTTGATACGGCCCACAACAGTGGTTCCGTCAGCAAACTTGTATATGGTGTTGGGGCTTTACTTAGCCACATAGTCATAGGTGTAAAGCAAGTAGAGCAGGGGGCTAAACACACAGCACTGTGGTGCACCTGTGCTGATGGAGATTGTGGAAGAGATGTTTTTGCCAATTTGAACTGACTGGGGTGTGCATGTGAGGAAATCCAAGATCCAGTTGTACAAGCGGATACTTGAGGCCCAGGTCCTGGAGTTTACTGATTAGTTTTGAGGGGCTGATGTCATTAAATGCTGAACTGTAATCAATAAAAAGCATCCTGAAGTACAAACGTTTGTATATTTCTTTGCTGTCCAGATGTTCCAGGTTATGCCAATGAGATGGCATCTGCTGTGGACCTGTTGCTCTGGTCAGCAAACTAGAGCAGATCAAGTCCCCACTCAGACAGTTCCCTTACCAGCCCCTCAAAACCCTTCTTCACTATGGATGTAAGTGCCACTGGGTGGTAGTCATTGAGTCAGGATGCCATGCTTGTGTTGGGCACTGGCATGAATGAAGCCTGCTTGAAGCATTTGGGTACCATACATTGCCAAAACAAGAGGTTAAAGATCTCAATGAACACAATGGCCAGTTGGTCAACACAGGTCGTCAGTGCTTGGAGAGGTACTACATCTGGACTGGATGCTTTTCTTGGATTCATCCTCTTGATGGCAGCCCACACATCATCTTCAGATACTGAGGCCAACGGATCATTGGGAGATGTGGGGGTGAGTGATGGCTCTTCCCTGTTCTGGTGGTCAAAGCGAGCATAGGAGGCATTGAGCTCATCTGGAAGCAAAGCTCTACCGGTTATTTAAGAGGTATTTAGTGAGATTTGCCTCTCAAAGTCAACCCTACCTCCTCATCATGAGAGGTGGTGAAGGATAAGTCCCGCCAACAGGGCTCCAGTGAAGCTGTATAGACCTATCCCCTGTACAGTGGATGCAAAGGATTACAGAAACATTGATGAACTCCAACCACACCAAAGACTTTGGACGATGGAGAGGGGAGGTCATCGATGGCCTATGTTCCACTGGGAGTCAGAGGCCCAAGAAGAAGAAGAAGTTAGACATTTAAATAGGTAGGACATAGAAGAGTATGATCCTAATGCTGGTAAGTGAGCTAGAATTAAAATTAGGATTAGCGTATTGATTTTAATAGGTATCCCATTAATCATGTTGGTGAGATGCTGGCAGAAAGGTTAATTCATGTTGCCATGTTCATGATACTTATATAAAAATGGATTGCCTATGAAAGTGGCAGAAGGATCTCCAGGCATCCTTCATCCTTTCCACTTCCACCACAATATTGCCTCAAACTGATGATTGGCCTTCAAGGTCTGAGGAAAATTTTATGTTATCAGAGTCACTGGGGAAGGGTTTAGCGAGATATTTGGGAACACTATAGATGACCCAGCTCAAACTCATTTAAATATACTATATGCAGTATATAGACAAACTTTGCTATAGATTGTTGATAGCTTAGAATCAGAATCAGAATCATTTTCATTATCACCAGCACATGTTGTGAAATTTGTTATTTGGCGGTAGCAGTACATTGCAATAGAACTTGAATTACAGTAAATATAAATATGTTAAATAGTTAAATAAGTAGTGCAAAAATAGAAATAAAAACGTCGAGAGGTAGTGTTGATGGTTTCAATGTTCATTCAGAAATCGGATGGCAGAGGGGAAGAAACCGTCCCTGAATCACTGAGTGTGTGCCTTCACGTTTCTGTACCTCCTCCTTGATGGTAGCAATGAGAACAAGGGATGATCTGGGTGATGGGGGCTGCTCGGTGATGGTGCCACCATTTTGAAGCATCACTCCTTGGAGTGGTCCTGGACGCTGGGGAGGCTCGTGCCCGTAATGGAGCCGACTGAGTTCACAACTCTTGCAGCTTATTTTGATCCTGTGCAGTAGCTCACCCAGCCCCGCCCCCCCACCAAATACCAGATGGTGATGCAGCCGGTTAGAACGTATAATTCTCTCACTCCGTGTCTTTATGATCTCCCGGATAATTGGTTAACATATTACGAGATGAAGTTTTCAATTTCCTCTGGATAAAGGGTTTCAGTTTTATCATCTCACTACCTATCATTCACATACTTGACATAAGTACATTTTTACTGTTGAAGCAGTGTTAAACTGTCTACTCACAACAGATTATATTGAACTAAAACAGCCTCTGGGTGCACCTGCTCGATGAAGAGACAAAAATCTAGTGCGCTCTGCTGTAAGGAACAGCCATGACACTAGCATTAGATAATTAGAATAACAGGTTACCCATCCTTGTTTTTTTTTCTAATTGGCTTTGCAGTGACCTTAAGGCCAAAAAGTTGCAATTACGTTTTTCAGGAGACTGAACAGTGAAACCAAAATGCCAAACTGATACAGTTTAATTGGAGGAAATACAAGGTGAGTGCTTTCAATTACAAAACGTTTTTTAGATCATTGCTCTTTAATAGTATGTCTAATGAAATTACATTGCAGCAATTTTTGCAGGAGGGACATTTCACTAAAATCCCCTCAGGCAGAGTTTGGTTGCACTTTTCAATCTATTTCTTTTCCAAACAAAATCTTTATCAAACTATTTCATTGCTTTATAACTAGTTTTTCAAGAGTCTATATTCCTGGAGGTAAGATCTCGGTATATATATATATATAAAAGTTAAAACAGCAATCAAAATGCAAAAGTAAAACCTCGAAGATTCTGGACTAATCAAACAAATACAGAAAACAGGATTACAGTACGATGCAAAAGTCTTAGGCACATATATATAGCTCAGGTGCCTAATACTTCTGCATACTGCTATAGTTATTTATAGTGTGTATATAGTGTGTGTGTATGTGTGTATGTATATGTAGAGAGAGAGAGAGATCTTGTTCGTGCCCTAACACTTACTGTGTACAGTACAGTGCAGCAGAGAATCTTAGTACTGTGTAAAAATCTTAGGCACATACAGGATATATAGCTAGGGTGCCTAACACTTTTGCACAGTACCGTAGTAATTTTATGTATTGCTGCTGCAAAGGGAAGGGCCGCCTTACACCCCCTTAGGTAGAGATGCATCTTGTCCCTGCCATGCAGGTCACTTTCATAAGGCATGAAGTTTGTTATTTTGCGGCAACAGTACATTGCAGGCGTAACAAGTTACTACAAGTTCTAACAAAATACATTTAATAGTGTAAAAGAGTTCTTGAGTTCACTGTCAATTCAAAAATCTGATGATAGAGGAGCAGAAACTCTTCCTGAGCTGTTGAGTGTGAATCTTCGGGCTCCTGTGCCTCCATTTCAATGTGTTCTGTAGATGGTACATTCTGCAGCCACTGTGCACTTGTGGATAGAAAGTTTAGAACTTTTGATAAAGAGCCAACTAAGTAAATGCTTTGATCTGAATGATTCTGAGCTTCTGAGCTATAATCTATGCAAGTGTTGGGTATTCAATCATGCCTGTGGCTTGTGCCTTGGAGTTGGTGGAAAAGCTTTAGAATATTAGGGGTAAATCAATCTCCACAGCATACTTGGCTTCTGATTTGGTCTTGTGTCTGTGGTATTTATGTTCAATGGTTCGAATAGTTCCACTCATTATCAGAGAATGTACACGGTGTAAACCTTAAATACATTTGTACTTGTCTTCGCAGACATCCATGAGAACCAGAAGAACTCCGAAAGAATGAATGACAGAAAATCATTAGAGCCCCAAAGGCCCCTCTTCCCGGCACAGTCAGCAGTGAGCGTCAATGCAAAATCCTGCACCCCCGCTCCCGTTTCAGCAAAAAGTCTCAGCACCCACCAACCAACAAGCAACAGCAAAGCACCCAAACAGAGTCCATGACCTGCACTCAACGTAAAACTATTGTTCACCCGACAGTTCGACAAGCACAGGCTCTCTCTCCTTTATTAACAAGGGGCAGAGAGGTGTCACAACATTTCACTGTGAAAGGGGAGACTGACAGTCACTGTTATGGTGTTATGGCATCAGCAGCAGCGCAATCTGAACGCTCCATCTCTGGCGACGCCTCAGTCGACAACACTGGCCTGAAATTGGTCATCAACTGGGCTGCGCAGGCTCACACCCCGGAGGCGTCATCTTCCAAACTGTGCCTGGAAGATGTTGGGAAATGTTCAGCCGACGTGCTTCAGGAATGGGAACTCATCCGCTGTAAAATAAAAAAAAAGCAGTTTGAGTGCCGCTTGCAGATCAGGACCTCAATAGGACCCCACCCACCCTGAAACGGAAACAAAAGAGCCATTAAAGGGAGGAATTAAGCTGTTTTCCTCAGATGAGTGTAAAGAGGCAGCCACTTAGTGTCACCTTAACTCTGCAGAGAAAAGAGAACATAGAACAGCACAGTACAATACAGGCCCTTTAGCCAACTGGGAAAAAAAAACTTCTCAATGATTAATCTAACCCTTCCTTCCTACACAGCCCCAACCCTCCATTTTCCTTACATCCACGTTTCCATTTAAGAGTCTCTTAAATGTGATGTTCCTTCTAATTTTTTTTTACAGCTGTGTGGACCGACTATTTCTCTGAGCAGAAAGTCTTTACATGTCCTGAAAACTGTGCGACACTTTAAATGTTTTGATTTGTAATATGCATACTATGAATATTTAGAATGAAAATCAAATAATCACACAGTTTTGATTTTAATTATCAATTGAAGAGCATGATGAAATAGTGTACAACAAAGAAAATCTTTCACATTACATAAGCAACTTCTTGTCTGTCTGTAATGAGCTCTTCTGGGGCCTGCGCAGGTCGCCGGACAGATTTTTTTTAGAGGACCTGAACTGGTTAATTTTTGTTTAATAAGAGTTGTTAGTTGTTTAGAGTTCTTGGTGTTCTGTTTTTGAGTGATTCACTCTTTATAATGCGGTCTCCTGGGGCTTTCTAAGTTTATTTGGATAGACTCAGGGATTCTGTGTTAGTTGTATTGTTTAAGCAGTTACCTGATTAGTGCTAATCGCGGAGTCCGACTTTTCAGAATGCTATTTCTTGCAGTGGCGAACCACCAATGTTCTTTTGGAATTAATATGAATAAACTTTTGTCACTGTCTCTACGTTGGAGTCTATCTTTCCTCCACACCTGGATTCCATCATTGCCAGCGCACCTTGTGACAGAAGGACCCTGCCAAGTAATGGACTCACCAGAGGGTGAACAGCAGTATTTTGAAAGCCTTCTATTCTCAAGTTCTCCTTCTGAGTTTCTCGGATTTCTGTTCCACATATCTCTACTCTATGCTCCAAGTTTCTCAAGGCCACTTTCCAAGTTTCTCTAGTCTATGTTCCAAGTTTCTCAAGGACACATTCCAAGTTTCTCTAGTCTACATTCCAAGTTTCTCAAGTCCATTTCCTGAGCTTATGTAGTCTACGTTCTGAGATTCTCTAGCCTCTGTTCCAAGCTTTTCAGGTCATAACTCAGGTTCCCAGTTTCGATGTCCCGTCACTCAGATCTGCATAGCAATTATGCGCTTCAAGTAAACTTATCGATAAAGTTCGTTTGATTCAACAAATCAGCATTCAAGTCAATAGTGTAAACTTGAACTTGCCCTTTCCTGGTATTGTTACTCGCAAGTAATGGTACGTCTTTGATAATGTCAAATCAATGTTTGAAGTGACTCTATTGGGAATAATTGAAATAAACGTACATGCCAATAACTGCAGTGGGATGGACTAACCTTTTACAATACATAATCCCTATCTGTCTGTTCTGATAAGTGATTTTAATGGCAGCAGATGTGTAAGTGTCTGCTGAAACAGTAATATGAGTTTGCAACTCTGAAGAGTCCTGCTTTAAAAGCTGATTCGCTAGCTGGAGTGTGCAAACATACAAGAAAAGTAGCCCCATGAAGAGGAAGCTTCTTTATATTTAACCTTTTGATGAAAATCATGGTACAGACTGTGAAAATTGAACGTTCATGTAACAAATGAAACAGATCAGTAGAGAGCCAACTAGCTCAGCGATAAGAGAAACATGTCGATGTTATCTCAATCTGTAACATTGAGAGTACAGCCTTCTGTATCCTAATTGCCTCTGGAAAAATAGTGAAGAGTAACACACTGTGAGCGAGATCCTTCCCTAGGTTTCCAGTTTAATGTTTTCAAAGATCCAAGTTTCCATGTCCAAAAGGTTTTTCTGGGTTTATGTGTCTCGACTTAAGTGTTTAAGGTTCTCAAGGTTATCAAGGTTCTCTTGGTTTTCTATGGCCCTCCCTCCAGGTTTTCAGCGAATTCAAGGTTTCCAAGGTTTCTTCAATATTCTCCCCATCTTGAAGACTCCCAAGTCTTACCTCAAGGACTCCCAAGTCTGTCCTGAGGTTCTCAAATCTCCCTATCTCTCGATGTTTCCCAGGCCTTTCTCTTGAGTTGCCTGGGTCCCATGAGTTGTCTCTGGGTCTCAAGTGTTCAGGTCTCCCTGGGCTGTCAGGTGCTGGGCTTAGGGTGAGGGAGGGGGGCACTGTAATGAGTTCTGTGCCTATGTGCAGGATGTTGGAGAATGTCAGACTCTGAGGAAACAGAGCACCTGAAATGGTTAATGAGAGTCATTAATAGCTTAGAATTTCTTGTGGTGCTCTCAAACGACTCACTTTTTGTAATCCGATCTTCTGGTGCTTTCTGTTTAACCTTTTGATTTGATAGACATAGGGTGTCTATTTTGTTTGATAGGCAAACAAATTTGTTTTGATAGACACGGTGATTTCGTGTTACTTGGTTAAGTGGAGACCTGATGAGAGCTAATTGCAGGGTCCTAGTGTTGAGGATGTTACATTTTGTGATGTGGTGTCACTTTGAATAATTTCAATGTAGAATAATAGAATTTCAGGTTTTATAAGATGTCTGTGAAGAGTAAGAATTTCAGGCTGTGTATGGTACGCATTCTCTGAAATTAAAAGGAACTAGTGATGTATTGAACTATTGAAGAAACGCTTGTCACCGTCTCTGCATTAGTGTCTGTCTTTCCTCCACACTAGGGTTGTGACATTATCTTTATTCTAGCTGTGAAGCAACAAAGGCTAAGTGAGCAGGAGCATTTCAACTACTGTGCAACTTAGAGGCAACGGTGCTTAAGTGTTCCTGATGTATCTTCCTATAGCAGTACTTCCAAGACTGGGTTCCAGACACATGTGATTCTTTGTTTAAAGGGAAAAAAATACTTCTGACATCTCCCCTAAACTTTTCATCACTCACCTAAATGGCTGTCCTCTGGTGTTGGCCAATGGTACATGTTGTGCATTTAATATTTGAGTAAAAAAATATATAAAATATATATATAAAGCATTCTTGTTCATTTAAATAATTCATTGAGTTGTATGTATAAATATGTGAATTATATACATCACTACACTACCATGTGATACATCTGAGCCTTGCTTAAGCACAAAGTTAGACTCACATTTTGCACTCCCATGTCCTCCTTTGAATTAATTTAATGCTTTTGAGGGTAAAAAGGCAGGAATGACCAAGAGTGCCAGTTCAGCTTTGCTAATGCCACTCAAAGTTAAAAGAACCCCATGCTGGAGATGGTTATTGCCGGCCGCTTTCGTGTGTGACTATTACTTGCCACTCATTAGCCCATGCCTAAATATTGTCCAGGTCTTGCTGTATGCAGGTATGGACCCCTTCATCTGCTGAGGAGCTGGAAGTAGAACTGAGTCGTCAGGGAGTATTTCTGTCTCTGGAGGGGAGGTCACTATTGAAGCAGCTAAAGAAGACTTGGGTCAAGGACTCTGCTGGAAGGAACTCCTGCAGTAGTGTCTTGGGGCTAGGATGATTGACTTCCAATTGAATGAAAAGCACCATCTTCCTGCACCTCCTTCTTGTATGGAAGCATCAGAGCAATGGACTGGAAATCTCTGCAAAGGACTGTAGGAACAGCCATGAGGATCATTGGGGTCTTGCTACCATTCAGCAGGGACATTAATCAGGAGCTCTGCATATGCAGGGCCCTTAGTATTATTAATGATGCCACACATCTATCCACGATCCTCTTTGCGTTTCTACCATTAGGCAATTTGGATCCTTAATAATACTAAGGGTCCTGCGTATGCATCGCTCCTGACTAATGTCCCCAGTGGGTGGTAGGGAGACCCTTATGTTCCTCTCACTTTTCCGCACAGACCTTTGTAGGAACTTCTGGTCCAATGCTCGACCTTTCCCATACTAGATAGGGATGTAACATTCTCAATGATTGTCTTGTAAAGCACAGCTAAGATGGGGTAGGAGCCCTGTTTGCTCCAATCTTTTTAGGAAGTGGAGGTGCTGCTGCGCCTTCTTGTTCAGGGAGGTGATATTATGGAACCAGCTGAGGTCATCTGTGATGCGAACTCCCAGGAACTTGGTGCACTTCTCTACGGAGGAGCCATATATTCACAGAGGGCAATGGTTCATCCTCACCTTCCTGAAGTCCACAATGCTTTCCTTTGTCTTCTCCACGTTCAGGCTTAGGTTGTTCTTCTCACACCAATCTACCTGCCGCTCCACTTCCTCTCGATACTCGGTCTCATCATCGTTCTTGATAAGGCCAGCCACTGTTGTGTCATCCACAAACTTGCTGACACGGTTTGAGCTAAGAAGTCCAGTATCCAGTTACAGAGGGAGGTGTTGCGACCCAGCGAGGACAGTTTCCCCACCAGTTTCGGGGGGATGATGGTGTTGAACGCCAAACTGAAGCTTATAAGCAGCAGTCTGGCATACGAGATCCCGTTTTCCAGGTGGGACAGGACAGAGTGGAGGGCAGAGGCTATTGCATTCAGTGGATGGATTTGAGTGGTAAGCAAACTGGAATTTTGTGTATTGCACTGTACTGCTGCTGCTAAAAAAAACCCCCCAAAATCCTGACATATATTAGTGATGATAAACCTGATTCTGATATGGGTCTCTATTGTGGACTGGGAGTGGGAAGGGGGCAGAGAGAGGGGCATCATGGATGGAACAAAAAAGAAGGGAGAGGGAGGGAGTGGGGAGCAGCACAGGGCCACTCTGTAATAAATAATAAACCAATTGTTTGGAATCAAGAGATGGCACCTAACTCCTTTGCTTGCATCTTCGGAGACAGCTCTATTTCTATCTTTATCTCTTTTCTCCCCCTTTCAAGGTACTTTTGAAGATCCTGACCTGGAGTTACACTCTGTTTTTGGAAAAGGGACCCACTCTCAGGGTCTCTCAACTGGCCGCTTTTCAATATGTCAAGGATGTGCCCTGGAAGACTAGTGCATCTTCAGGGTGCTGGATTTTTGTGCCTCTGGAATGGGCAGATTCATGGCCGGTGCTGCTACCTGATGCGATGTGGGAGATGGAAATCAGCCAGTTGCTTCTCACTGAGAAACGGGATCACCTCTTTTTCCCTTATTAGGGAGAGAGAGAGCCTGTGGTATGTCAAATACTGGGTGAACAAGTAGTCTTTGGGGTTCTGCTAGTCTGTGTCTTTATTGATGCTTTGCTGCATGCTTGAGTGCCCGGCGGGGGGGGGGGGGCTGATACTTTTTTGCTGGTGGGGGTTGGGAGGGTCATTGTTGCTGCTGCTTATGCATGGGAGGGGGGAGCTGGGAGGGCTTTGAGGTTCTAACATTTAACTGTCTTCAGGGTACTCCTCTGTTTTCAAGGATGATTGTGAAGAAAAAGAATTTCAGGATGTATATTGTATACTGACATTAAATTGCCTGGTGTCTCAGGGCTGGGTGTGTTTGCACCAGTGCCACCCTTCGCCCCTGGCGCTCCTTCTCTGCCACCTGTACCACACCCCTCCCATGATGCTCCACCCTCCCCATTCCCAACATCCTTTGCTCCCACCACATCTACGGACTCGCTCTCCATCCCACCTTGACAAATGCAGTATTGTGCAACAGATTTAGGCACCCTATCTATATATATGTGCTTAGGGCTTTTGTACAGCACTGTATCTCATCATTTTTCAGGTTTACCAGCTGCTGCTCTCAGCAAGCTAAACCTCCAATTGAACCAACGTTGATTCTTTGCCTTAATCGTTATGGGAGACTGAGGCCATGAAGTAATAAGGTTGTAGTGGATCTGCCAAGTGGTGTCCCTTGTGTTAGTTCACTCGCTACCTGTTGCAGACACAGTCCTACACCTGTGTCCTTCAGGACTTAGCTAGTGATTACTACCATAACACCCTTGGCAGTGGACACTGAAACCCGACTCAAAGAGTGTTTTCAATGGTTCTGCTGTTTAACATGGAACAGCACCAAAATATTGGATGAGGAAGGATGTTAAGTTATAACCAGGAAGAGGTTTTGTCCATATTTAGTTCATATTCAGAATACAAGATTGTTTAATGTTATTTTTCCAGTACACAAGTGTAAAAGAGAACAAAATAGTTGTTACTCCACATCTGATGCAGCCCAAAAAAAGCACAATAAGATAAAGAACACAATAATAATGAAAAACACAATAAATATAATTATGTAAGCTAGCTTATATACATACATTAATTGTACATCCATAAAGTGACACTAGGCACAGGAGTGTCTGTACATAAGGTGACTCTGACAGGAGGTGATGAAGGGTTGGGGAGGGGGAGGTTAATGGGTGAAGGTATTGATTAGCCTTCCTGCTTGGGGAAACTAACTGCTTCTGAGCCTGGTGGTCAAGGCAAATCGCTTGGGTATTGTTACTGGCAATTACTTAGGGAGCATGATTACATCTGACAGTAGGGCTGATGTTGAAATTAGAAGGAAGATTGTGATTGCTAAATGCACCATTTGAATGTTTGAGCAAGATGCTAAAGAGTAGTATAATCTCTTTGGGTACGAAACTCAGAGTCTTACAGTGCTGCCTTCATTCCACTCTAACATCCGGAAGAGAATATTGGAGGATATCAAAACAAAATGAGGGCTGGCTCAAAGCTGCAGAAATGTGGCTTTTGCTGGTGATGTTAAACCTGATTCTGAATGATGAAAATATTGTGTGAAAATCAGAATAACTAATGAGGAAGTGCTGTGAAAAGCCGGAATATGAAGAGGACTGAGGCCGTCGATCAGGAATTTCTGGGACATGTACTGAGAAAAGAGAAGCTCGAACATCTTGCAGGAAAAATTGGTGGAAGAAAAAGTCACGGTCGACAGCAAATGACGTTCTTGAGTTACATCAAGGGATGGGTAGGAAAAGGTTTTGAAGAGTTTATTAGAACTTCTCAGATTATAGAGAGATGGATGACTACGATTGCCCACATCATATGACACGGCCCTGATGATAGTCCTGGTGTAGATGTTACATAGCCTCCTCCCTGATGGGAGCAGGACAAACAGTCCATCAGCAGGATTAAATGTTGCTTGATTTCATGGGGTCTAGAGTCAATACTGAGGACTCTAGGAGTTAAACCAAGTGTTTATCAGCATTAGTGAACTTTTCAATAATTAAATGTATCATATGGTCTAACATGTGATGTATTGTTCCAACCACTCCTCTTACCTGGAAGTTGATTGAAGTCATTAAAGTACATTTTGTTATTTAAAAATCAGTGTTGGAAACAGCAGATTAGGCAACCTTTGTGAACAGAAAAGAAAATTGGTGAAGTTTTTGGCAATTCTAATAAAAAATTTTGCCCTGAAATATCAGCTCTATTTCTCTCCCCACATTTGCTACTTAACTTGATGAATGTTTCCAGTGTTTCCTACTTCAAAGTCAGAATTCCACATCTTCAGTTTTTTGTTTTTATTTTCACCTGAGTATTGTTGACAATTCTCCCCAATTCCTGTGTCTGATTAAGCAGCGACATTAAAACAGAGAAAGTTATGCCCCTCTGTCTAGGATGAGAGCTGAATCTCATTTTTCATTTGTTGTTGGCCCGAAACATTGACTGTTTACTCTTTTTCCATAAATGCTGTCTGGCCTGCTGAATTCCTCCAGCATTTTGTACGTGTGTTGGTTTTATCTGTCGTTCACTCATACTGACTTGGGAACAGTTGCAGTTATGACCTCTGGCAGTAGATGGTGCTGTTAGCTTTAACAAATATTATGTGAATCTTCTTTTGGGAATAGCCAGCATATTGCTTGAAGGTGGTTCAGACAAACTAAGTTTTCTTGCATTAGAGAACAGTCATCCTTATATTTCCTCTTTCTTTCTTTCTTTCTTTCTTTCTTTCTTTCTTTCTTTCTTTCTTTCTTTCTTTCTTTCTTTCTTTCTTTCTTTCTTTCTTTCTTTCTTTCTTTCTTTCTTTCTTTCTTTCTTTCTTTCTTTCTTCCTTCCTTCCTTCCTTCCTTCCTTCCTTCCTTCCTTCCTTCCTTCCTTCCTTCCTTCCTTCCATATTTTCCTTAAGAAAATATGCAGGAACTTTTGCAGCCTACTGAGTAACCCTAATGTTGCAATTTTCATTTTCAATCCTTCATTGCTCTTGTTACTTCACAGATTGGGATCTCCCCTTTCTGTGGCTTCAGGCATCCGATCGGTGTTCCCATTGATGGCCCAGAAATCCAGTTTAACATCCTCCATACTGAACCTACAGTTCCCAGATACAGCACAGCTAGGCTCATCAAGTTCACACCAACCAGCCAGCAGCAATCCCTTCTTCTGGCAAACGGCCCATAGTCTTCTCCAGCGCTTCTCTGAATACTTTCTAAATGCTGTCAATGACTCTTGTTTCCATCACTTTTTTAGGCAGTGTCGTCTGCTCCCTGGGTGGAAAAGGTCTCCCTCAGATTTCCTCTAAATCTCTTAACATCAATGTCCTGTAGTTTTATCGGGATAGTTTTTGCTCATGGCATCTTCGCCAACCTGCCATCAATTCCAATACGATTTTAGAACGGTTATATTAAGGCTGTAAATAATAATATTACGGGTGATGGGGTGGAGATACGTCTCGACCAAAGGAAGTCCAGGAGGCTCCTTCCCTTCCTTCCCTCTGCCAGCCTGCAGATGGTCCTTGGGCAAGGTGTAGCACCTGCTTAACCACCCCTCCCACCCCAGGGCCACATGGAGTCACGGGAACAGCTGGGGCATATCGCAAGTCCTGGTTCTGCGACCACTGACGCCAGGCGGACAATCTCTGAAGAGTATGGATAATTGCTGGGGTCACCCGTCTTGTAAAGACACTGCCCAGAAGAAGGCAATGGCAAAACACTTCTGTAGAAGAATTTGCCGAGAACAATCATGGTGATGGAAAGATTGCCTGATTTATGTGGCAAGGCATTTAACAAATGAAAGGTACTAAGACCTCTCAGTAAAATAAATATTGCAACTGAAAACTGGGTACCACAGTAGTGAAGCAGTTGGCACGGATACTGCTCCCAGCATCAAAGTTCAGAGTTCAATTCCAGCATGTCTCTAAGGAGTTTGCACATTCTCCCCATGACCGTGTGGGTTTCCTCTGGGTGCTCCAATTTCCTCCACGGTCCAAAGACATACCAGTTAGTAGGTTAATTAGTCATTGTAAGTTGCCCTGTGAATTAGGCTGGGGTTAAGTAAGACCATAAGACATAGGAGCACAATTAGACCTTTCAGCCCATCGAGTCTGCTCCGCTATTCCATCAGGACTGATCCTGGATCCCGCTCAACCCCATACACCTGCCTTCTTGCCATCACCTTTTGATGCCCTGACTGAGCAGAAAACTATCAACTTCAGCCTTAAATATACCCACAGACTTGTCCTCCACTGCAGTCTGTGGCAGAGCTTTCCACAGATTCACTACTCACTGGCTAAAAGAAACTCCTCCTTAACTCTGTACTAAAAGGTCGCCCATAAATTTTGAGGCTGTGCCCTCGAGTTCTGGATGTCCCCACTATAGGAAACATCCTCTCCACATCCACCTTATCTAGTCCTTTCAACACTCGGTAGGTGTCGATGAGATCCCCATGAATACTTCTAAGTTCCAGTGAGTACAGGTCCAAAGCTGCCAAACATTCCTCATATGTTAACCCCTTCATTCCCAGAAGCATCTTTGTGAAACTCCTCTGGACCCTCTCCAATGACAACACATCCTTTCTGAGATATGGGGCCCAAGACTATTGATAATACTCCAAGTGTGGCCTGACTGGTGTCTTATAAAGCCTCAGCATGATCTCCATGCTTTTTTATTCTATTCCCTTTGAAATAAATGCTAACATTGCATTTACTTTCCTTACCAAAGACTCAATCTGTAAATTAACCTTCTGGGAGTCTTGCATGAGAACTCCTAAGTCCCTTGCACTTCTGATTGAATTTTATCCCCATTTAGATAATAGTCTGCACTATTGTTCCTTTTACCAAAATGCATTATCATGCATTTCCCAGCGCTGTATTCCATTTGCCACTTTTTTGCCCATTTTTCCAATTTGTTTAGGTCTTGCTGCAATCGCATTGCTTCCTCAGCATTACATACCCCTCCAGCTATCTCCGCGTCATCCACAAACCTTGCCACAAAGTCAGCAATTCCATTATCTAATTCTGTGACAAACAATGTGAAAAGTAGCGGTCCCAACACTGACCCCTGAGGAACACCACTAGTCACTGGCAGCCAACCAGAAAAGGCCTCTTTTATTCCCACTCGCTGCTTCCTGCCTGTCAGCCATTCCTCTATCTACACCAGTATCCTTCCTGTAACAGCATAGGATTTTATTTTGTTAAGCACCCTCATGTGTGGCACCTTATCAAATGCCTTCTGAAAGTCTAAATAGATGACATCCACTGCCTCTCTTTTGTCCACCCTGCTTGTTACTTCCTCGAAGAACTCCAAGAGATTTGTCAGGCAGGACTTTCCCTAACAGAAACCTTGCTGATTTTGACTTATTTTCTCTTTCGTTTCCAAGTATACTCATTTACTTGAGCAATGTTTTGGAAAGAGACACAAGTCAAAGATCCTTCTGCAGTACTATCAGCACTTTCTGTTTTATCTTTGATATAACAGGAATTCTGAGGACTCAAGGCAAGCTATGGTCCAGAAAGTGAGCAGAGGTACCATGGAGAGCAGTTTTACTAGTTTCATGACTATAGTATGCGGTGGGGCCACTGCACAGGATTGGGAAAAGCTGCAGAAGGTTGTAAACTCAGCCAGCTCTATCATGGGCACCAGCCATCCCAGGATTGAGGACATCAAGGTTCTTGATTGGTCAGGGCATGAACGGATACGGGGAGAAGGCAGGAGATTGGGGCTGAGAGGAAAATTGGATCAGCCAGGATGAAATAGCGGAGCAGACACGATAGGCCAAATGGCCTAATTCTGCTTCTATATCTCATGGTCTTACCTTCAAAAGGTGTTGTTTCAAAAAGGTTTCACCTATTACTAAAGACCCTCATCACCCAAGATATGCTCTTTTCTTATTAATACCATCAGAGAGGAAGTACAGGAGCCTGAAGACACACACTCAACATTTTAGGAACAGCTTCTTCCTCTCGGCCATCGGATTTCTGAATGGACAATGAAGCGACCCACGGACACTACCTCAATAATTTTGTACTGACTTAGAGGATATAAGAGTTCCGTATTCTGAGAAATTTGACTTTAGTCACCAGTGGTAAAACATCTGTAGGTGCTTCTCCTCTCGTCCCTATACTCATAAACTCTTCCACGCTCTCCACATTTAGCCAAAGGTATCAGAAGACTGTTAGACACACATATTTCTGCCAGATTTCCTGCAAACGTAGAGAAATCATTTAAAAAGAAACTCATCTGTTATTTCTCATATTTACAGTCAGAGCGGAATGTCATCAGCTGCATCACTTCTGCCAGGGCTCTGAATATTTTACAACAGGCTGTTGCAGCTAAATATATTTGTGAACAATTAGATATGTTGTACCACTTCACAAATTCACGAATGCATGAAATGCAGTACTTGTGTGTGATAGTTATGCACATGAAAGAGAACGGCACGAAGTAGTGTGAATTTAATGGTGGCGTGCTGAGAAGCGAGCCCAGGCACGGATTCTGATGAGTTCGTTGGAAGTAGCATGTAGCACGCTGGTTCTGTTTAACGTTAAAGTAACCTTTTTGACAGACACCCAGGTGACCCACCCACATTGCTTGTGTGTCCCATTGCTTGTGTGTCTATTGACCATTCAGACCACTATCTGCAGGGAGAAGATTATTTTGCTGAATGTGCTCTAAATTAAGAAGGAAGTGTAAAAAAATTTGAAAGCCCTTTGTTTCTCACAGATCAAAACTGAAATTTTATCACATTGTTCTTAGAGAATGGGCTTAGAATTGTCAGCAAACATATCCATTAAGACCAGTGAAAGATGTCTAGACATTAGAGTTAATTGATCCACACCATCCTCTAGTGATTTTAAGTAATAAGTTAAGCTGCAGCAATCGTGGATTCAATCAGAGGAAGTGCCTCAAACTGATTTAATTCCAGGTCAGGATGAAAGCGTTATCTTCTTAAAAAAGTACTGTAATTGAAAATATCACAGTGGATTTTTGCATCACTTCATAATCCAGTTAAAGCTGTTTCACGGCTAGGACTTTCCACTTGAAATTCTTGATGTGTAGAGGTGTACAAAATTATGAGAGGTATAGATCGGGTAAATGCAAGCAGGATTTTTGCACTGAGGTTGGATGGGACTACAACCAGAGGTCATGGGTTAAAGGTGAAGGGTGTTTAAGGGGAACATGGTGGGAAGTTCTTCGCGCAGATGATCATGATAGTGGGGGGATGAACTGCCAGCAGAGGTGGTACATGCGAGCTTGATTCCAATGTTTAAGAGAAGTTTGGGTAGGTACCTGGATTGGAGGGGCATTGATGGCTATTGTCCAGATGCAGATTGATGGGACTAGGCAGATTAAATGGTTCAAAATGGACCAGATGGGCCGAAGTGACTATTTCTGTATAACCCTTTTCTATGACTCCTTGACGTTATAAAAGCTAACTGAATCTCCAGTACTGAGCAAAAGATTTCGGCACATACATATAGCTAGGGTGCCGAAGACTTCTGTAGAGTACTGTATTTGTCAACACGGAGCGAAGAGCAAGTTTGCAGGAACAAAGGATACCAAGGGTGGAGTGCCACAGGCGGCAGTGCCAGGGGCATGATGGTGAGGCAGGTGCAAACTCACCCACCCCCTAAGACACCAGGCAAGGTTATTTGATTCCAAACAATCGGTTTATTGATCATTACAGAAGGTCTCTCTGGTGCTTCCTGCTCCCTCCCCTCTCCCTTCCTTTCTTCCCAACCATGATTCCCCTCTGCCTACCCCTTCCCACTCTCAGTCCACAATGGAGACCTGTATCAGAATCAGGATTATCATCACTCACAGAAGTTCATGGCCTGAGGTAGAAGGAGTCAATTTTAGAAATCCTAGCACATTTATTTTTCAACATAGTCCCCTTCTACAATTATACACTTAGTCCAGTGGTCATGGAGCATACGGATCTTGGACCTCCAGAAAGTGTCCACAGATGGATGATTGATAAGTTTGTGGCCCAAGGTAGAAGGAGATGAGTTGTACCTGGACATGCAGGTCAACTCTTTGAGTGATTATGTAGAAAGTTTGAAGTTAATAACTCTATGGAGTTACGCTCTACGGAGTACGCAATATCCACCACACTGCACACAGTTCTCTCTCACTTGGACAATAGAGACACTTATGCCAGAATCCTGTACATTGATTTCAGTTCAGTGTTCAATACCATCATCCTGCAGAGACTAGTGGAGAAACTGTCGCTGCTTGGCCTTAACACTGCCATGTGTCGTTGGATTCTGAATTTCTTAACTCCATCACACTGAGCACTGGATCCCCACAAGGCTGTGTGCTTAGCCCATTGCTGTTTACACTGCTGACACATGACTGTGCAGCCAGATTCAAGGAGAACCTGATCATTAAATTTGTTGATGATACCACAGTGGTGGGGCTCATCAGCAAAAATGATGAAACAATGTACAGGGAGGAGGTTAAACACCTAGAGAGCTGGTGCAGTGACAACAACTTGATGCTTAATGTCACCAAAACCAAGGAGATGATCGTCGATTTCAGACGGTCTCAGCCTGAGCACACACCCCTCAGCATCAGCGGCTCCACAGTGGAGAGAGTGGAAAACATCAAGTTCCTTGGGGTGCAGATCTCGGACAATCTCACCTGGTCCAGGAACACCACTGGGATTGTGAAACGAGCCCACCAGAGATTGCACTGTCTGAGGAAGCTTAAACACGCATCACTCCCCACTAACATCTTAACTACATTCTACAGAGGCATGGTTGAGAGTGTGCTGACCTTTTGCATCACAACCTGGTACTCCAGCTGCAGTGCTGCCGACAAAAAAGCCTTGCAGAGGGTGGTTAGGGGAGCAGAGATGATTATTGGGGTCACCCTACCTTCTGTGAAGACCTCTTTCAGAGTCGATATCTCCAGAAGACACGGTACATCATTAAAGACCCCTCACACCCTCTCCATGAACTGTTTGTTCTTCTGCCATCAGGTAAACGTTACAGGAGCACCAAAACTAAAACCACAAGGCTACTAAAGAGCTTCCTCCCACAGGCAGTCAGACTGCTAAATAGCTGCTCGACCTGACTCTGCTTTGGACACTTTTAACTTGCACTGGACACTTATAACTTGTTTTTAACTGACATGTGGCTGTTGTGTTTTACTATTTATTGTTATGTTTATTATTTAGTGTTGCATTTGTTATGTTATGATTGCACTGCTCCTGGGAAAAGCTGTCTCATTCTGCCCTGCAGAGCTGATGTACGGTTAGAATGACAATAATGTTTTTGAATCTTGAATTGTCTCCTTCTACCTTAGGCCACAAACTTATCAATCACCCAGATGAGTTATTAACTGATGAGGTAAATCTTTGAGTTGTGTACTGTACTGTGTGTGAATCTGATTTCATATTCGTTCAAATTTAATCACGTTTAATTACCATTCAACCGTATATAAATGCCCTTGCATACAGCCAAATGAAACAGCGTTACTCTGGGGTCGTTGTGTAAAGCACAGCACCAACCATCATACACAGCACAAGGCACGTATAGCACATATAAGACAACAGTAATCATACAGTCACACTGAAATATAGTCCCAGGCCCCGAGTCCACAAATGTCACCGCAGTCCGCAGTCGAACACAAATCCTTTTGTCTTCTGGCGAGTGAACACTGGGGGGAAGCACTGACTCCAGCATTCCAGTGGAGATACCGACTCTGACAGCTCTCTCCTGGGCAGCTGCAAATAGGTGACATTGGGCTTGAGGCCTTGTCTTCACCACGACCAAGGCCGTGCAGTTCCTCCGCCTTCCAACCTTGCCATTTGCCAATAAACCAGTGAATCGGACTTGTAGCATTCCATCATAGCAATGCCTGACAGGGTTTTGTGATCACAAGAAAAGCGACTAAGACAGTCACTTACTGTTAGACCAGTTACACGCACCGACTCCTCTAACGTCTCTCTGACGCAGGCAGCAGCACGATCCACACCGTCCAGCCCTTCACTTTCTCTGCCAATGAGCAACTCGCTAATGGGGTGAAACCTGCAGTACTTCAAGACCCTAATGTCCAGCAGGGTCGTGTGATCGTGAAAAATACAATAACTCCTTTGGTTAGCCCTGTAGAAGCTGCTGTATCCTAGTGTGCTGCCATCTTACTGGAAGTCGATATATTTCATATAGTCCTGCCTGATGCAGTCTTAATTATTTTATTCATTTGTTTTAAAGCAATTATTTTTTTACTAACATGCGTTCAAGGGAGAAGGTTGACGGCAGCAGGGTTGCATTTATTGCCCAATGTGGTTCTGCCTGACAAGATTTTGGTGGGCCTTCACTTAAAACTTTGTTGTCTCTTTCTCCTTTTTTATTCGGGAATTTCAAGATTTGCCATTGATTGAATGATTGATAATGCACGCCTCTTGTCTCCAGGATTCAGATTTGCTGAGCAGCTTCCTCAAATTTCCTTCTTTTATTCCTCTTTTCATTATGATGCTGTGAAAATCTCACAACAATATCCCAACAACAGATCGTAGGACCATAAGACATAGGGACAGAATTAGGCCATTTGGCCCATCGAGTCTGCTCCGCTATTCTACCATGACTAATCTATTCACCACAAGAACGAGAGTAACCCCTCTCAACCCTACATAACCTTTGATACCTAGACTAATCAAGAACCTATCCACTTCTACTTTAAATATACTCCGTGACTTGGCCTCCACAGCCGCCTGTGGCAATGAATTCCACATATTCACTGTCCTCTGGCTAAAGGAATTCCCCCTCATCTCTGTTCTAAATGGAAGCTCCTCTATTTCAGTGGTTTCCAACTCTTTTTATGCCATAGAGCCTTGCCATTAACCGAGGGGTCCGTGGATCCCTTGTGGCTAGCCTGATGTTATACTCTCTTGTCCTACACTCACCCTCTAAGGCAAACATCCTTTCTATATCCACTCTAAGCAGCAAATTGTGACGTCCAGATTTTGCATGGAAATGCTGGAGAACTCAGCAAGTTAGGCTTCATCTGTGGAGTGGAATAAGCTGCCGACACCTCAGGGCAAGAACAGGGGAGTGAGTAGAAATTGGCAGCTGAGAGATGTCATGAGCCCTGCAGGCCTCTGTGCTGAGCCATAGAGTGTTGGGCTTCTACATTTCTCGAGCACCTGCATTTGCAGATTGCTGTCTTCACTAGTCATTAAACCCTTGTGCCTTCTGCTTAACCTTGTCAGGTTAGTTGTGGCTGGCAAGGGCTACCCACATTTTATGATGACTTAATATGGACCACCACTTACTGCTCATTGTGGGATCCTTGTGTTGGGAATGACTTGTGTCGAGATGTCGCTTGGTCGTGCTATCGACGTTCTGATGGAATTACTATGCAGAATCTCTTGCTCCTGTCTCCGCACGGGAGTCTGCCGTTCCTCTGCACCTGCGTTCAGTCGTTGCCCGCTCTCACCACGACGGTTGGATTGCGTAAATGACAGCAATTTCAGCGTTGCAATTTATTCAAGCATAACCTTCGGTAGTTGCTCTCAATCTTGTGGTGGTCAGCAGTGGAGGATGAAGCTTCGCGACTTACCTGAGGGGGCTCACTGAAAATGCTTGCATTGGCTTACGTCCATGAAGTACTGATTCTTTTTAGATAATTAACATCTTTTGAATTGCTTTAGTTCATGCAATATCTGAGCAATTTGTTTTTTTTAAATATTTTAATTGTTTTGGTTGGTTTGGAATGCTTTGTAATGTCAGAAATCTTTGCTGAATTTGTGTGTTCTGTTTTATGACCGAAGGAATTTTCATTGAAATTACTTAATCTTTAAACTTGATTAGCCGAAACAAAAGATAAATTAAGCAACTATTCTGCTCCATTGTACGTTCACCATTGTTTTGTTTAAGACGCCAATTAACTTCTTTGTATGCGATTCAGCAAGTTAACTGGGTAGTGACGAACAAGCTGATGAAAATATTAAGTAAAAGGTGAATAGATAATTTGGACGCTCCTCCACCGAAACTCACCTTAACGTTTGATTTAATATCGTACAGATTCTCAAACTGTTAAATTGTCCATGTGGATTTACAGCTGGATCACATTTAATATGCAGAGTGCAGTATGAAGTTATACGTTGAGCCGTTAGGATCAATAATTAATGCCCATTTCTCACCCAGAAGTCAGTTTGAAATAGGCAGGAATGCAACATGGGGTCTAACTTCAGTAACCTAGCTTTCATGGACACAGCATGAGATTGACATACAATCTGCTCCTTTCAATGGTTTTATTGACCAGCCTGTTTGGGTGAACACATCAGCAGGGAAAGGTGAGGGACAACTCAATATAGTGAGTGGTGAGTGGCCAGCTCTGGCTGAAGCTAGCTTGTACTTCTTTTAAAGGGACAGACTTTAAAGTTCAAAGTTCAATGTAAATGTTATTATCAAAGTGCATCTATATCACCACTTACAACTCTGATATTTATTTTCTTGTGGGCATACTCAACAAATCTAGAGAATAGTAACCATACCAGAGTCAATGGAAGACCGCCCAACTAGGGTGTTCAACCAGGGTACAGAAGACAACAAACTGTGAACTTAAGAACATAAGAACTAGGAGCAGGAGTAGGCCATCCAGCCCATCGAGCCTGCCCCACCATTCAATAAGATCATGGCTGATCTGTCTGTAAACTCAGCTCCATCTAACTGCCTTTCCCCCAAAACCCTTAATTCCCCTACTATGTAAAAATCTATCTAACTGTATCTTAAATATATTTAGTGAAGAAGCCTTAACTGCTTCCCTGGGCATGGAATTCCACAGATTCACCACTCTCTGGGAAAAACAGTTTCTCCTCATCTCTGTCCTAAATCTTCTCCCCTGAATCTTGAGGCAATGTCCAATGGAAACAACTTTCCTACTTCTATCTTATCTATCCCTTTCAAAATTTTGTATGTTTTTACAAGATCCCCTCTCATTCTTCTGAATTCCAGAGAGTATAGTCCCAGGCGACTCAATCTCTCCTCATAGGTTAACCTCTTCATCTCTGGAATCAACCTGGTGAACCTCCTCTGCACTGTCTCCAAAGCCTGTATATCCTTTCTCAAGTATGGAGACCAGATCAGCACACAGTACTCCAGGTGTGGTCTCACCAGTACCCTGGGCAACTGCAAAAAGAAGAAACAATGATATAAATAAATAAGCAATAAATATCGAGAACATGAGATGAATAATCCTTGAAAGTGAGTCCATAGGTTGTGGGAACATTTCAATGATGTTGAGTGAAGTTATCCCCTTTGGTTCAGGAGCCTGATGGTTGAGGGGTAGTAACTATTCCTGAACCTTGTGGTGTGAGTCCTGAGGCTCCTGTACTTTCTTCCTGATGGCAGCAGTAAGAAAACATAGAAACATAGAACATTACAGCACATTACAGGCCCTTTGGCCCACAATGTTGTGCTGACCCTCAAACCCTGCCTCCCATATAACCCCCCCCCCACCTTAAATTCCTCCATATACCTGTCTAGTACTCTCTTAAATTTCACTAGTGTATCTGCCTCCACCACTGACTCAGGCAGTGCATTCCACACACCAACCACTCTCTGAGTGAAAAACCTTCCTCTAATATCCCTCTTGAACTTCACTCCCCTTACATTAAAGCCATGCCCTCTTGTACTGAGCAGTGATGTCCTGGGGAAGAGGTGCTGGCTGTCCACTCTGTCTATTCCTCTTAATATCTTGTACACCTCTATCATGTCTCCTCTCATCCTCCTTCTCTCCAAAGAGTAAAGCCCTAGCTCCCTTAATCTCTGATCATAATCCATACTCTCTAAACCAAACAGCATCCTGGTAAATCTCCTCTGCACCCTTTCCAATGCTTCCACATCCTTCCTATAGTGAGGTGACCAGAAATGGACACAGTACTCCAAGTGTGGCCTAACTAGAGTTTTATAGAGCTGCATCATTACATCGCTTCTCTTAAACCCTATCACTTTACTTATGAAAGCTAACACCCCTTAAGCTTTCTTAACTACCCTATCTACCTGTGAGGCAACTTTCAGGGATCAGTGGACATGTACCCCCAGATCCCTCTGCTCCTCCACACTACCAAGTTTCCTGCCATTTACTTTGTACTCTGCCTTAGAGTTTGTACTTCCAAAGTGTACCACCTTACACTTCTCTGTGTTGAACTCCATCTGTCACTTCTCAACCCACTTCTGCATCCTATCAATGTCTCTTTGCAATCTTCGACAATCCTCTACACTATCTACTATACCACCAACCTTTGTGTCGTCTGCAAACTCGCCAACCCACCCTTCTACCCCCACATCCAGGTCATTAATAAAAATCACAAAAAGTAGAGGTTCTAGAACAGATCCTTGTGGGACACCACTATTCACAACCCTCCAATCTGAATGTACTCCCTCCACCACGACCCTCTGCCTTCTGCAGGCAAGCCAATTCTGAATCCACCTGGCCAAACATCCCTGCGTCCCATGCCTTCTGACTTTCTGAATAGGCCTACCACGTGGAGCCTTGTCAAGTGCCTTACTAAAATCCATGTGGATCACATCCACTGCACTACCCTCATCTATATACCTGGTCACATCCTAGGTGTTGGGGTTCTCTGATGATGAAGAACGTGCTGGGTGGTGAGGGTCCCATCAATTGGCAATAAAATCTGCAGGTACCAGCCTGGCTTCCCAGAGTAAGAACTGGAATATGCATCTGGTAAATTACCTGGCATTGGCACTTGTAGCCATGGGTAGCAGGTTGGAGAAACATCTCTACCAAAGGAGGTGTAAGGCACTCCTTCCCTTCGCGATTCTGCAGGTCACCCTTGGGCAAAGTGTAGCACCTGTTTAGACACCCGATCATGGTCAATTGAAGCCACGGGAGCAGGTGGTGAATGGTCGTATGAGCAGCTGGTGCATATCACAAGTCCTGGTTTTGCAACTGCAGATGCCAGGAGGACAATCTCTAAAGAGTATTGACAATGACTGGGGTCAACTATCTTGTAAAGGCACTGCCCAGAGGAAGGCAATGGCAAACCATTTCTGTAGAAAAATTTGCCAAGGACAATCATGATCATAGACCATGAATGCTCATGTCATATTACACAACACAATGATGGTGTTAAGCCAAAGGAGGTAGCAAAGATATTTCAGGTACCTCCTCTCTGAAGGGGAGATCATACAAGAGTTTTACTGCAGGGAATTCTTGCAAAAGCACACAACATTTTCTTTACCTGCGTGTTACAGATGCAATTCAAACTACCATCATGAAAGTCTTAACAGCTGCCACTACATCTAAAAAAAACTGTGCAAAAAAGGGCCTTGCAGGTTTTCTCAGGCTCTTTAAGGTTGTTATAACCATGGGTGATAATGGGGACAAGATCCCAGAGGCTTGAACCTCAAATAGCTTCTGACAACCAAATCCAGCTCCTCGCCTTCACGTGTGCGGCTTAACTACGGAATCTGATGGAACCGTTTCTACTGACAGGAGAAGGAGCAAAGGCGGGTTACTGGTGGCTTAAGAACAGTCGCTTCGGACAGATGGGACTTGTCAGTCCTGGTTGGCAGCTCATCTAGGAGAAGGAAAACTCTGATCTCAAACCTCTGCTGCCTTGTGGCTATACCCACTCACAGGGACGATTTTGGGAGTCAACCCTGAGGGAAAATTCCAGAGATGGAGTCCCTAAGGAAGTCTTACATTACATTCAACATTGACTGGCAACTCCTGTGATGCTGCTGGTACCAAACTGTATCGGTCTCTGCCGTTCCTTTGTGGTCACCAGATACGTGGAGAGGGGGAGCCTGCCACATGTGTTTAGGTTTTGGAGTTCAATAAAATGTGTTATGGGTTTCACAAAGCATAAAATGCCTTACTTTGTTTTATTTGCAGAAACCTACATTGGTAACCCTAATGCTCTAGGACGATTCCAGAGTTATTGAACACATCAGCCAATGCAATCGCTTTGAAACTGTTGGCGTTTTGGGAGCAAAATGCTGTCGATTAGTTCGTACAAGCTGAGGCTCAATTCGCACTTTGAGAAATCTCTGCTGACAATGCCAGGTATTTCTATGTGGCAGTGTTGCTCAGTATTTTCATGGCTGTGAGAGTGGCGAGTATACTCGAGCACCTGCCTGAAAGCTCACCTTTTACAAATTCTTGGACCATTGGAGTCTGAGCTCACCAAACAGTTGTTTTCCTTACCTGGCCTCGGTGAAGGCAAGCCATCAGAGATAATGGACCACCTGAAGACATCACCCTTGTTTCATTTTTAAAGAACTTTTCATGCAACAAAACCTGATCAAGTTTGCATAGCCCTCACTAATGCACTCGTGAGGGACTCTAGGGAGCATACGACCTCTACACTCAGCTGGGCAGCAATGCATTATTTCTCCTCTCTTCTCTACCTCAATAAACCTATAAGGATGACTACAGCTGCAACAACAGACTACGCCGGGCCTGTGCTTTTACCATGCTCAGTTTGGTAAGAGCGCTAGGAAGTGCTGATGGCTTTTCTGGTTCGACAGTGCCAGTGCATCTGGACATCAGGGGTCTGTGAACACACTGGGTTCCCGCTGCCATGGTCGTCTGCTGTTCATTTCCGATACCCTTTCAGGATGACATTTCCTGTTTGATACCGGCGCCCAAGTGAGTCTGCAGCGAGCATTGCCTATTGATGAGAGGGTAAAGAGCAGTGAAACCTCACTGGGGCTGCCAGAGGATCCAGACTTATGGGACATGACGGCTGACACTCTGCTCCACATGGGACATTGTTCTGGCTGAAGTGGCTAGACCTCTGCTCTGTTCAGGTTTCTTGTGTGCCCAAGGATTTTCAGTAAATTTTAAGAACTACTGGTTTCTGGATATCAAGAATTTTGGGTTGTTACCTTGCTTCCCCAGTAAGCTCCTCACTATGACTCTGTCAAGCACGTGTGTCACCGCGTGTGAGTTTACTCAAGTGCTGGGCGAATTCCCAGACCTCACCAAGCCCACATTCTCCACAACAGTCACAGAACATGGGGTCAGGCACCACATTCCCACAACTAGCTTGCCAGTCCATGCTCATGCACAAAGACTGGACCCAGAAATACTGGCAACCATGAAGACTGATTTGGCCAACATAGAAATACTCAGCACTGTACGTCGATCGGAGAGCCTCTGGGCTTCACCCCTCCATATGCTCCCTAAGTCCCATGGTGGTCACTGCCCATGTAGGGGTTCCTTAATGAGGCCACCACCCCCCGATCGTTCCCACACATCCAAAACTTTTCGGCTTGTTCAGCTGGAAAGTTAAATTTTTCCAAAGTCAGTCTACTTCGGGGCTACCAACAGGGGCATGTGTGCTCGGAGGACTTCCCCAAAATGCCTGTGGAAAACCCTGTTTGGTATTTTTGAGTTTCTGCACATGTCATTTGCACTGAAAAATGCAGCGCAGACTTTTCAACAGCTGATGGACTCTGCATTAAAAGAATTAGATTGTCCTTTTCTTTGTCTGGATGATATACCTGTCACCAGCGGATGCTCATCCTAACATGTATCACATCTCCACACACTCTTAGAGAACTTAAGCCAACCCGGGTTGAATATTAACCCTGCTGGATGCCAGTCATCACACCTCTGCAGAAAATGTGAAACCCCTCCCATCAAAACTAGCTGCTCTTATGGATTTCCCACCACCCTGCACTACAAAAAGATGACAGTTTTTAGGTATGGTAAATTTCTTTTACTGCTTCATTCCACGGGCCTCTGAACTTATGCTCCCCATGTATAGTGCACTTAAGAGTAATACCCCTAATCAAGTGTTTGACGGGTCAGTGGATATAACCAGCGAATTTGATGATACCAACTGAGCTCTTTCCAACACAATCCTACTGGCGCACTCGCTCCCAATGCACCCGTAACCATTACTACCGACACATCCGACCAGGCTGTGGCTGCTGTGCGTGTGACAGCCGCTCACCTGCTTCATCCCCCAGAAAGGAAGCACAGCATGTTTGACTGCGAGCTTCTTGGTCTCTATCTTGCTGTCCCACTTGTGTTTTCTTCGAGAGGTGCCATTTAGCAGAGTCTGTTAACCACAAACCCCTCATGCATGTGATGGGCAAAGTATCAGACCCTTGGCCTGCTATGGCAACAACGCTGTCTGGCCTACATAACCGACATACGACATATCAAGGGGAAAAATCATGCTGTGGGTGATTGCCTCTCGTGTTGAGTCTGTACATAGAGGGGTTGACTAAGCTGGTGTGGCAGCCGACCGAGCCAAGCTTAGCAAACCGCAGTCAAGGCCTGCGGTTACCTGACATTAGGTTTGAGGAAGCTGTAGTTTCTCTACTGTGAGATGCCTCAGCTAGTCCTCCCCACCCATCTTGCCCACAAACTGGTTTTGACTCCATACATGGCCTCCATCCAGGCCAGAAGGCCTCACAGAAACTGATTGCACTAAAGTTAGTTTGTTTTGTGGGTGCCTGTGAGGAGATGATGCCAGGGTTGTATAAAGAATACATTCTTTGATAACAAATGTGCTTTGTGCTTAAATTCGGAGCAAGAAGGCTTTGAGAGGAATGGCTGAGGATTTCCGGAGCGAAGGCATTTTACTACTCAAGGGAAAGAGAGGCAAGGTTGTGCAGGCTCATGACGTCAGCCAGTAGAGTGGGAAAAGTTTAAAAAGAAGACCGCCATATTCTGTGGGCAGCGGAGTGAGAGGTAGCAGAGTGATAGGGCTTTGGCTCAACGGGCTTAGGTGGTAACGAGGCGAGGTTTGCCTGTGTTAATTGCGGAAAGGAAGTATGTTTGTGAGGCCAGTGTTTTGTGCTCGGTGTCAGATGTGGGAGGTCCTGGAGTCTCCCAGCCTTCCAGACGCCCATATCTTCACCCGGTGTGTTGATGGAGAAGATCCTGAGAGACAGGATTTATGAATGTTTGGAGAGGTATTATATGATTAGGAGTAGTCAGTATGACTTTGTCAAAGGCAGGTCATGCCTCACGAGCCTGATAGAATTTTTTGAGGATGTGACTAAACACATTGATGAAGGTAGAGCAGCAGATATAGTGCATATGGATTTCAGCAAAGCATTTGATAAGGTTCCCCAAACAAAGCTTATTGAGAAAGTAAGGAGGCATGGGATACAAGGGGACATTGCTTTGTGGATCCAGAACTGGCTTGCCCACAGAAGGCAACGAGTGGCTGTAGACCGGTTATATGCTGCATGGAGGTCGGTCACCTGTGGAGTGCCTCAGGGATCTGTTCTGGGACCCTTACTCTTTGTGACTTTTATAAATGACCTGGTTTGGGGCAGGGAGGTAACCATAGCATGATTGTACTATGGGTACATCTCTTTCATAGATGTGAATTTTAAAAACCGATAACAATATTGTTGAGAAAAAGTGCAGCTCGGAACAGAACAAAAAATAAATAAATGACCTGGATGAGGAAGTGGAGGGATGGGTTAGTAAGTTTGCTGATGACACAAAGGTTGGGGGTGTTGTGGATAACGTGGAGGGCTGTCAGAGGTTACTGGGCTGAGAAGTGGCAGATGGAGTTCAACCTAGATAAGTGAGGTGGTTCATTTTGGTAGGTCAAATATGATGGCAGAATATAGTATTAAGGGTAAGACTCAAGGCTGCTACACAGGTTGACTCTGTGGTTAAGAAAGCATACAGTGCATTGGCCTTCATCAATCGTGGAATTGAGTTTAGGATCCGAGAGGTAATGTTCAGTTATATAGGACCCTGGTCAGATCCCACTTGGAGTACTGTGCTCAGTTCTGGTCGCCTCACTACAAGAAGGATGTGGAAACAATAGCAAGGGTACAGAGGAGACTTGGATTGGGGAGCATGCCTTAAGAGAATAGGTTGAATGAACTTGACCTTTTCTCCTTGGAGCGAAGGAGGATGAGAGGTGACCTGATAGAGGTGTACAAGGTGATGAGAGGCATTGATCATGTGGATAGTCAGAGGCTTTTTCCCAGGGCTGAAATGGTTGCCACAAGAGGACACAGGTTTAAGGTGCTGGGGAGTAGGTACAGAGGAGATGTCATGGGTAAGTTTTTTACACAGAGAGTGATGAGTAGGTGGAATGGGCTGCCGGCAACGGTGGTGGAGACGGATACAACAGGGTCTTTTAAGAGACTTTGGGATAGGTACATGGTGCTTAGAAAAGGGCTATGGGTAAGCCTAGTAATTTCTAAGGTAGGGACATGTTCAGCACAATTTTGTGGGCTTAAGGGCCCATATTGAGCTGTAGGTTTTCTATGTTTCTATTAACATTGAACTTCGAAGATGTGATCATTGCCAGCAAGACCACATTATTGTCCTAAATGCGGTAAATCACCTTCTTAAGTAGTTTACATTCAATTGCCTTTGACTCAGTCATACAGCTTCCAATAAAAATTTATAATAGGTTCTTGGCATACAGTCCCTACAAGCACTGAGCAGAATTAAGCCTGTTTTGCCTATGGTTGTTAAGGTTCAAGTGGCAAATTCTTTCAAGGCTGGAGTTACATACATCTGTAACATATCCCAAATCCATGCTTCAGTTACTCTTTCTTGTATTGATGTTTGTGAGAAAGATATTTGTGGAATTTCTCAGGAGAACGATGAACAGTTTATGGTTTAATTGTTATATTAACTGACTGTAAATTACTGTGAACACTTAACGTATTAATGCAAAGAACCTCCCTCTGCTATTTAAGGAAAGAATTTGTTCATAGCTTCATATGTCTGCTGAAAAAGTAAAGATCATAATTTGATGTGAGCATGTTTTGCATAATAATGTAAAAGCCTTTGGCACACACACATATATATATATATATATATAGCTAGGATGCACAGCACTGTATTTGTTAATGTGGATTTGAAAGTGAGTTTGCAAATCTGGTGCAACCAACAAAGATTGTTGGGAATGGTGAAGGTGGGCGCCGTGGGAGGGGTGTGAGACAGGTGGTAGAGAAGGAATGTTGGGGTGGAGTGCTGAAGGTGCGGACACACCCAGCCCTGAGAAACCAGGCAAGGTCACTTGATTCCAAACAATTGGTTTATTGATCATTATAGATGATCTCCCGCTCCCTCCCCCTTTTCCCAACCATGATTCCCCCTCCCTGCTCCCTTCCCACTCTCAGTCCACAACAGAGACCCATATCAGAATCAGGTTTATCATCACTCATATATGGCATGAAATTATTTTTTTTCGCAACAGTTGTAGACTGCAATACATAAAAGTACTACAGTACTGTGCAAAAGTCTCAGGCACCCTAGCTGTATACATTGTGTGTCTAAGAATTTTGTACAGTACTGTAAGTCACTTATAAAAATCGCAAAGTGCAGGTTTCCCAGAACACATGTCTGCAGAACAACACTAATCATGGATCTCTGGGCAGAATTTGTTCTCTTTATAATCACCCTCTGCCTTCTTCTCTGGGCAAGCCAATTATAAATCCATTCAACCCTTGTAGAATACCTTACTAAAATCCATATACACCACATCCACCACCCTACCCTCATCAAGTTGTTGCGACACTTCCTCGAGAGAGTTATTTGAGCTCGTGGGATAGGACCTGCCCCTCACAAAGCTGTGCAGTCCATCTCTAATCAGGTGATGTTTCTCCAAATATTCATAAATCATAAATATGCCCAAGACTTTTGCGCAGCTCTGTAGTCATTTTATGTATTACACTGCATTCCTGCCACACTCTGCTCCATGTTGTCAAATACAGTACTGATATACAGCATATATATATCTAAATATATGTCGAAGACTTTTTGCACAGTACTGTATATTACAGTATCTCATTACTTTAATGATTGTTTATTTTAATTATTTAAGTGCATTCATTAGGTGATTGCAAAAGAGCTTTGAAGAGTGTATTGGCTTAACATTTTTCTGCATAACAGCTCACATTGTAGCAAGGTCCAGTGTATCATGAGAGATCAAGTTACTTGAGGCATACTGCCTATAGATGAAATTGATGTATATTTTTTAAGAGAAGTGCTCAAGGATAGAGTAGTTAATAGGTTGCAGCAGCTAGATAACTGCCTCCTTCACTTTCCATTCTACCACAGATTGGCATCTGCATCTTGGCATAGTTGGATAGTTGGCACTAGAGGTGGTACTCTTTGTACCTTAAGCATGTTCTCCCAGCGACCTGGAAAACATAGCTGGGCGTGATCAAGTTAAATTCTTGGGAATCAGGACCTGCAGATGTTCAATGGACTTAATTCTTTTCTATTTTAACTTAGACAATCCTCCTTTTGCAGAATCTACTGACGTTGCAACATGTTCAATGGGAACACGAATACTGTACCACACTGCACATGTTGGGTTCTGAGCAGGCGCAATGCTGGATTTCTATTATTTTTGAGGATAATCTGTAAGTTCAGGTTCACGTTTAATTGCCACTGAACCACACATATATTCCCATGAGTACAACAGTGTTATTCCGGGGCCAAGGTGCAAAACACATTACCACCAGTCACACACAGCACAAGGCACGTATAAGAAAGCAGGTATGTATAAGATATCAGTGAAATACAATCATACAAAAAGATATCGTGTAAGACCCTGAGTCCATGAATGTTGCTGAAATTTGCCGTCGAACACGATGCAGCTCATCTTCTGCCGAGTGAACACTAGGGGACAGCACTGACTCCAGCTTGTACGCAACGCCACACCGCCTCCGGTGGGATGCGCCATCTCTGATGTAGCACATCTCCTAGACTGCTATAAGTAAGTGACCTTAAAAATAGATAAGTGCCTGCCTGGGAGCCAAAGACCTGGTCAGCATTTCCCAGCAAGTTCTCACTGGTGGAACTTCATAATTCAGTTGGATGGCACACAACAGAACACATATCACAGACCGTTATGAACTCAGGTTGGGAAAGCAAAAATAGCCAACTGTCAGTTGATCCCTGGGCTAAAGGGGTGGATGTGTCTTCCAAGGATATGTTAGGGTCAAAACTTAATCTTGCTTAGTGAAGAAAACACTTGGTATATTGAAGAAATGTGCATGCTTATCCTTTTGGCTTTTACACTTGCAGTCTCCATAATGAAACATGTGATGATCAGGATATCTGTTCTTCAGAGATTTCATCCACTCCAAATGAATTTCCACTGTAAGATTAAAAGTTAAAAAATAAATACAGTATGAACAAGTCCATTTGAAATTACACAGTTCTGTGCAAAAGTCTTATGCATACACACACACACACACACACACACACATTATATATATATAGGTAGAGAGAGAGAGTGCTTCAGATCTTTGCACAGTTCTGCAGTAATTTTATGTATGATAAACTTGATTCTGATATGGGTCACTATTGTGGACTGAGAATGGGAAGGGGGCAGGGAGAGGGGTATCATGGTTGGGAAAAGGGGAAGGGAGAGGGGGAGGGAGCTGGATGCACCAGACAGACATTCTTTCATGATCAATAAACCAATTGTTTGAAATCAAATGACATGGCCTGGTGTCTCAGGGCTGGGTGTGTCTGCACCCGCACCACTTCAACCCCTGCCCCCAGCGCTCCTTCTCTGCCACCAGTCCCACACCCCTCCTGCGGCACTCTGCCCTTGCCATTCCCAACATCCTTTGCCCCCACCAGATTTACAAACCCGCTCTCTGCTCCACATTGACAAATAGAGTACTGTGCAAAAAGTCTTTAGGCACCCTATGTATATGTGCCCAGGACTGTTGCACAGTGCTGTAGTATATCAATGTTCCATCATGCCAAGCTTTATAGATTTTTGCAATGGTTACTTTGAATACTTTACTAACTATGATCTTTAAATCCATGCTGTTTGGAACTTTACAATAATTGGACCACTTTCTGCTCTTATTCACAAGAACTGGCATTATTGCATTTCCAGCCCAGCGTTTCCAAAGTTCGTGCTTACCATCTGGTTGACAAACTTCCAAATTCCTTCCTTCCTTTTTCACTGACTTTTTGCCAGCCACCAACCACACTATAACATTCCAGTGCGAGGCTCAGAACATCTCAGACAGTGTTATTTTTAAAGTTGAATCTGAAGTTTGTCTCTGAGACTTTATTTTTCACTGGCCTACATTCCTGACACCAAATCCAACTGCATACCGACCTCTTGCTCCTGTATGTCACACCACGGGTCATGTCACGTCCGGCTCCAGACAGACATCAACCTATCACCCCTGAGCTTCCACTCTAGCCACAACTGGCTCTTGTTCCTGAACCCCAAGCTTCATCTGCACACCCTAATCTTCAAAACCAATGGAATATTCTGATATGTACACCCCACAACCGCTGTCTAACAGTTGTAGAGATGGAGTGTGCAGACAAAGATTGTCTTTGCTCTAGCTCAGAGGGTGAGCTACAGCACTGTGTAAAAGTCTTAGACACTTATTTATAGCTAGGGTGCCTAATACTTTTGTACAGTACCATAGTCATTTTATGTATTGCACTGTACTGCTGCCACAAAAAAAAAATCATGACATGTGTGAGTGATGATCAGCTTGATTTGGGTCTCTATTTGGACTGAGAGTAAGAAGGGGGCAGGGAGAGGGGAATCATGGTTGTGAAAAGGGGAAAGGAGTGAAAAGCACCAGAGAGATATTCTGTAATGATCAATAAGCCAATTGTCACCTTGCCTGCTGTCTAAGGCCAAGTGTGCCTGCGTCTTTGCCACCCCTTCCACTCCTGGCACTCCTTTTCTGCCATCTGCCCCACGCCCATCTCGTGGTGCTCCATTCCCAACATCCTGTGCTCCCACCTGATTTACAGACTCGCTCTCCACGCCACATTGACAAATACAGCACAGTGCAAAAGGACTCTGTGCTGAATATCCGCATGACAGATGCCCTCTACTGATCTCCTTTGCACCAGAGTACTCTCCAATATTCACGGCAAGCCCTAGAAAACTGGGAACTCTTCCCATACCTCTTACTGAGAGCAGAAATTCACCACCACTTCAATTAGCCACAAATGGCCCTTGTTCCTGAACCCCTGGTTTCATCTGCAAACCCTAAACTTCAGAACTAATGGAAAGTTCCGACAAGTAGACTCCAGAACCGCTCAGTTGAACAGCCGTAAAGATAACAGTATGCAGCCTTTAGCTGATTGTAGTAAAGATTATTTGGATTTGGCACAGACTCATGGTCACCTGGCATCAGTGATCCTGTCTTAGTTCAGAGACCTGGACTATACAGCACAACTCTTGGCACTGGAAGTCTACCACCAATATTATCTCCACTTATAAACGGCCAAGTTCATTGAAAGGATAAGCAGATCAATGCCAGCATCATCTCCCTGGCCAACATCCCCGGCATTGAGGCCCTTGTTAATCTCCGTCAGCAGCACTACACAGGCCACCTTTGTTCGCACTGCTGTTTCCAGACGCTCTATTCCGAGCTCTGGCGTGGAGAGGGATTACCAGCAGACAGAGGAAAGAATTCAAGGAAACGTTCAATACAACTGCTCCACTGCTTCCATTTAACCTCCGGCCGATGAACACTCAAACTGGAGAAGAATCACCTCAGGATGGTAGCAAGACCCTCATAAGCACTGGCAACAAATGAGCAAACTGCATGCAGGATAGGAGAAGTGTGCCACATCAGAAACCGCCCAACCCCTCGCCCTGTCCGCTGCTCCTGGGCGCTACGGTAGTGTAGCGGTCACCGTGACACTATCCCAGCTTGAGGCGTTGGAGGTCAGAGTTCCGTTTTGGGGTCGCCTGTAGAGAGTCAGTACGCCCTCCCCGTGGAATGCGTGGGCTTTCGCCAGGGGCTCGGGTTTCCTCGCACACTGTACGGAGAAGGGCGTTCGGTCACTGTAATCTGTCCCCTGATTAGGCGAGGGGTAAGTGGGTTTGCTGGGGGCTGCTGGGGCAGCACAGCTCAAAGGGCCTGAAGGCCCTACTCAATGCTATATCACTACATAAAGCAAATGAATTCCTTGTCCATTCATGGAGTCTTCAGTTCCCTATATCACATATAGTGTTCAGTAAGAATTGAATAATAGTGTTCAGTATAATATAACATATTAAACTTCTAATGGCAAACACTTCTAATATATACACAAGGTGAGTCTTTAAGCTCAGACTAGAAATTGAGTTTGTTTGTTTGCTTATTTATCTATCTATCTATCTATCTATCTATCTATCTATCTATCTATCTATCTATCTATCTATCTATCTATCTATCTATCTATCTATCTATCTATCTATCTATCTATCTATCTATCTATCTATCTATCTATTTATTTATTTATCTATCTATCTACCTATTTATTTAACTATCTATCTATCTATCTATCTATCTATCTATCTATCTATCTATCTATCTATCTATCTATCTATCTATCTATCTATCTATCTATCTATTTATTTATTTATCTATCTATCTACCTATTTATTTATCTATCTATCTATCTATCTATCTATCTATCTATCTATCTATCTATCTATCTATCTATCTATCTATCTATTTATTTATTTATCTATCTATCTATCTATTTATTTATTTATCTATCTATCTACCTATTTATTTATCTATCTATCTATCTATCTATCTATTTATCTATCTATCTATCTATCTATCTATCTATCTATCTATCTATCTATCTATCTATCTATCTATCTATCTATCTATCTATTTATTTATTTATCTATCTATCTACCTATTTATTTAACTATCTATCTATCTATCTATCTATCTATCTATCTATCTATCTATCTATCTATCTATCTATCTATCTATCTATCTATCTATCTATCTATCTATTTATTTATTTATCTATCTATCTACCTATTTATTTATCTATCTATCTATCTATCTATTTATCTATCTATCTATCTATCTATCTATCTATCTATCTATCTATCTATCTATCTATCTATTTATTTATCTATTTATCTATTTATATATATATATATATTTATTTATTTAGTTACAGCACAGAATAGTCCTTTCCAGCCCTTCGAACCGTGCTGTCCAGCAGTACATCTTTGGACTGTGAGGGGAAACTGGAGCATGCGGAGGAGACCCACACAGTCACGGGGAGAGTCCTTACCGACAGCAGCGGGAATTGAACACCCGGTACCTGTTCTGTTGTGTTAAGCACAGCTACTGTGCCGCTGTTGCAGTCGAGTGATTTTATTACAAATCGTGTTAATATGTTTTACTTTCAACTGCCTTCCCCCACTGATGGACACTTAGGGATGTAATAACATACCAACATTGCCATTGACATCCACGTTCCGAGCATGAGTAAGTAATAACACATCATGGTTCTCTGTATCCACTTAGATGCACTGTTGTATGTCTATAGATTTCAATACACTAAAATTAGAAATGAAACTGTTTCCTTTGAAATGACACATTTCTAAAGTGTATATTCTTGCTCCCTCTTCTATCTCAATTTTTTCTTTAAAAATATAAATACAGTATACTTGGATTTTTTTTTCCTGAAATCTAAAACTTTGCATGACCTGTACTTTGACGTCGTATTGCAGTTTATAATGTTTACATGAACTGTATCGTGTTGCTTCAATGCAGAAATGTTCGGAAAAGATTATTGAAGACTTAATGCCCTGGTTGGGGTTTTTCTTCTGGCTTCTTGTGTGTCTGATGAACAGAAAGTTTGAGGCATGCAGAGAGCGAGTTTGTAAATCTACACGTACAAAACGCTGGAGGAACGCAGCAGGTCGGGCAGCATCCGTGGAAATGAGCAGTCAACACTTCGGGCCAAGACCCTTCGTCAGGACTGACAAGGGAGGGGGCAGGGGCCCTATAAAGAAGGTGGGGGAAGGAGAAGGCTGGTAGGTGCCAGGTGAAAAACCAGTAAGGGGAAAGATCAAGGGGTGGGGGAGGGGAAGCAGGAAAGGGGATAGGCAGGAGAGGTGAAGCAGTAATGTAAGGGGAAAGCACTATGGGTAGTAAAAGAAGGCAGAATCATGAGAGAGGTGACAGGCAGCTGGAGGAAGAGGCAGAGTGATGCTGGGATGGGGGAGGGGCGAGGGAGGGAATTACCGGAAGTTGGAGAATTCAATGTTCATTTTCCCATTTCGAGTTTGTAAATCTGGTGGGAGCAAAGGATGTTGAGAATGGTGAGGGTGAAATGCCCCAGGACAGGTGACTGAGAAGAGTGCCAGGGGCTGGGGGGGGGGGGCGGGGGGTGGGTGTCACAGGTGCAGACACACCCAGCTCTGAGACACCAGGCGAGGTCAGTTGATTCCAAACAATTGGTTTATTCATCATCACAGAATGTCTCTCTGGTGCTTCCCACTCCCTCCCCTCTCCCTTCTCCTTTTCCCAACCATGATTTCCCTTTCCCTGCCCCCTTCCCACTCTCAGTCCACAATAGAGACCCAGATCAGAATCAGGCTTATCATCACTCACATATGTTAAGATTTTTTTGTGTGATAGCAGTACAGTGCAATACATAAAATTACTGCAGTACTGTGCAAAAGCCTTAGGCTCCCTTTTGCACAGTGCTTTAAATATTATCCGATCTTGATATACACCGCATATGGCAAGTTGGGTATTTGCATCACAAATGAGGCTTATTTTGCTATTAGTTAAAGCAGCCCCACATTAGTAGTTTTAAAGGTTGTAGAATCTGGTGCTGAGAACCTGGCTCTGCAGATCTTCCTGAAATTAAACACTTCTTCCTTGAGGATAGCAACAACTCCTCCCAATCATTGCTATGTTGGTCACGACACTTCTCTCCCTCGATATAATTTACTGCATTGACACCCAAAGACAAACTTAATGGGTCAGACAACATCTATGGAGGGAGATAGAGAGTTGACGTTTTGAAACATGTTGACTCTCCATAGATGCTGCCTGCCCTGCTGAGTTCCTCCAGGACTTTGGTGTATTGCTTCAGGATTCCAGCAACTGCATACTCTCGTATCCCCTTTGCCATCTAAGGATGACTCTGTAGGCCCATGGCTCCTTGGGCAATGTGCACTGGACAGTTCTGCTATCACAGGCCCCGCTGAGCAGAACACAACACAAATTTAGCATTTCTTTCTTGGTGCCAAGCTATTTCTAGGTCCTAACCTTTTATTTACCCCTCTGAGAAGTGGAACAATGGATCTGGGTTCTCTCTACTCTTCACCAGCATCTTACAGCAGCTCTGATGTGACCTTCGGTAGCAATGTGGAAGAATATTGAGGCCAAAGGTTTATAGTACTAATGAGTTTACAAAATCAATCTTCCACAGTCTTTGGCCTTTATGTTTTACTCGTGAGGTGCTTCTAAAAATCCATGGATAATTCCTATTGTAATATCTCCACCTGCTGACGTTGTTTGAGTGACTAATGGAGATCAGATTTCAAGCACCCTTTTCAGTAATTAATGAAACTCACATGAGCTGTGCCCTGTGCACTTTAGACTCTTTAATCTTTTTGGTATATTTTTCAATGCATTGTTTAGTTAAGGTGAAGGGTCACTGGTCATGAAAAGGATTGTCACTCTGTAACCTTAGAGATGTCTCTGTTATATCCAAGAATAATCAATAAAAGTGTTTATCTCTTAAATCTCAGTAGTAAGATCCCTACAAGGACATCAGCTGTTTTGAAGGTTGGAGGACGGAACTCTGAGGCAGTAAAAATCTAATTTGTGATGTCATCTGAATAAAAAATAGAAAAATTGTTCTTTACAAGTGTAATATCCATGAAAATATATAGAATAATTTAGCAAAACACTATTTTCTCTCTGTATAATGTATTATGTTTTATGGAAAGCCAGGCAATGTACCTGATATCTAAAATAAAATCTATTTTTAAAATGCATATTGCCTTGAAGTTAGAAAGTTATTCAAAGATACTTAGGGCAAAGTATTATTAGGCAAACAGAATATACAATTTAGAGAAATACATTGACTGGATTTTTGCATTGGAATTAGTAACAGACTTAGTGCCCCGATTGCTTTATTATATAAACAACAACAACTTTGGGATTAAATAATTGCAGTACAGTGCAAAAGTTTTAGGTACATATATAGCTAGGGTGACCAAGACCTTTGCACAATACTGTAGTAATTTTATGTATTGCACTGTACTGCTGCTACAAAAAGAAAACAAATTTCATTACATACGTGACTGATGATAAATAAACCTGGTTCTGATATGGGTCTCTATTGTGGACTGAGAGTGGGAAGGCGGCAGGGAGAGGGGAATCATGGTTGGGAAAAGGAGGGAGTGGGAAGCACCAGAGAGATGTTCTGTAAGGATCAATAAGCCAATTGTTTGGAATCAAATGACCTTGCCTGGCGTCTCAGGGCTGGGCATGTGCCATTCCCAACACAGATTCTCTGCCAGCTGTCCCACACTCCTCCTATGGTGCTCCAACCTTGCCATCCCCAACATCCTGTGTTCCCATCAGATTTACAAACTCGCTGTCCGCTCCACATTGACAAGTACAGTACTGTGCAAAAGTCTTAAGCACCTTAGCTATGTATATGTGCCTAAGACTGTTGCACCATATTGTATGTATTCATACAGTAAGCAGTCCAGGGATGGTCACCATTGTGTCAAAGTTCAAACTAAATTTATTATCATAATACATATATGTCACGATATACAATCCTGAGAATATTTTTAAGTGGGAAATCACAGTAAATACAAGAAGCACAGTAGAATCAATGCGACAGATAACAACCAATATACAAAAAACAGCCAGCACACTGTGCAATACAAAACGAGAGAGAAAAATGACTTCATTTTGCAGGCATTCACAGTAAACCCAGGAAGTACAATGGAATGAATGAAAGACTGCACCTAACAGGACAGACAAGCAATCAATATGCAAAAAACAACAAACTGTGCAAAAACCAAGGGAAGAAAAAGCAATAAATATTGAATATGAGGTGTGGAGAGCTGTCAGAGGTTACAACGGGATGCAAAACTAGGCTGAGAAGCGGCAGATGGAGTTCAACCCAGATAAGTGTGAGGTGGTTCATTTTGGTAGGTCAAATATGATGGCAGAATATTGTATTAATGGTAAGACTCTTGACAGTGTGGAGGATCAGAGGGATCTTGGGGTCTGAGTCCATAGGACACTCAAGGCTGCTACACAGGTTGACTCTGTGGTTAAGAAAGCATACAGTGCATTGGCCTTCATCAACCATGGGATTCAGTTTAGGAACCGAGAGGTAATGTTACAGCTATATAGGACCTTGGTCAGACATCATTTGGAGTACTGTGCTCAGTTCTGTTCATCTCACTACAGGAAGGATGTGGAAACTGTAGAAAGGGTGCAGAGGAGATTTACAAGGATGTTGCCTGGATTGGGGAGCATGCCTTATGAGAATAGGTTGAGTGAACGTGACTTATTTTCCTTGGAGTGATGGAGGATAGAGGTGTATCAGATGATGAGAGGCATTGATCATGTGGATAGTCAGAGGCTTTTTCCCGGGGCTGAAATGGCTAGCATGAGAGGGCACAGTTTTAAGGTGCTTGGCAGTAGGTACAGAGGAGATGTCAGGGGCAAGTTTTCTACACAGAGAGTGATGATTGCATGGAATGGGCTGCCGGCAATGGTGGTGGAGGCGGATACGATAGGGTCTTTTAAGAGATTTTTGGATAGGTACATGGAGCTTAGAAAAATAGAGGGCTATGGGTAAACCCTCGGTAATTTCTTAGGTAGAACATAAGAACATAAGAGATAGGAGCAGGAGTAGGCCAATCGGCCCCTCAAGCCTGCTCCGCCATTCAACAAGATCATGGCTGATCCAATCTTAACTCTAGTTTTCACCGAATCCCACAAGGCAACAGTGCCAACCAACAGGGCACCATGCCGCCCATTTTATTTTATTATTCATCCCGCCCAAACCCATGTGATCACCCGGGGGGTAAAAAATAACAAAAAACGATTTGCCAATTAGGGACATGTTCACACAGCTTTGTGGGCCGAAGGGCCTGTATTGTGCTGTAGGTTTTCTATGTTTCTGTTTAAACTGGGTTATTCAGGCTCCTTGCTTTGTGGCCGCCAATAAGGAGTTGAATCTCAAGGAATATAATTTATACATTCTTTGATAATAAATGTGCTTTGAATCTTTGAATCTTTTACTGAGAGGAGATTTGATAGAGTCATGGTGGTGATAAATTGCGACTCCTTTTTTGCATGTGAAAGGTGAAAAGTTTAAGGGCAACATGAGGGGAAATTTCATTCAGAGGATTGTGAGAGTGTGGAATGAGCAGTTAATGCAAACTTGTTTTCAACGTTTAAGCAAAGTTCGCATAGATACATGGATGATAGGGGTAAGGAGGGCTATGGCCCCAGTGCAAGTGATGGGAGTAGGCAGTTTAAATGGTTCAGCACAGACTAGATGGGCCAAAGGGTGTGTTCCTGTGCTGTATTTTTCTCTGACTGTATGGCTCTATAAATTACATTAAATTAAATTAACAGAAAGCATACATAACAATCATGACTGTTACAATATATGGGTTATGAATGAAGAATAAAGATGGCTGGAGTCGCTTAGCACTTTAGTGACAGGGCGTTCATTTGGTGTCAAATAATCAAAAATTAGCAAAAATAGCGAGAAGAAAACAAAAAGTTTTCTCCCAGGAAATGCAATAAATAGATAATTTGTCCAGCATGAACTCCTGGCAGCTTTGATCTCTCGCTCTCTCTCTTTCTCTCTCTCGCTCCCTCTACAACCACGAGTGAACAGACTGATGGTTTAGCCACTAGGACACACCATCTTTGATTACTCACAAAGCTAATTTAAGACCACATATGAATCAGAATATGGTGGACCCCACAATGTATTTACAGTTATATTAGAAAATAAACAGGAGTTTCTACCTTAAGTCCAATATACAAACAACATGTACACATTTACATATCCCATTAGCAAAAAAATGGAAAATTCTGTCGAGTGTAGCAGGAAGGGAAGCATTAAGCCAAATTATTTAGGACCCATTGTGGGAATGTACCGGGGGAAGGCAATGAAGGGTGCACACTCAGTAAAACAAAAGCAGAATGATTAGGCAATGCTTGTGTGTGTGTGTGAGCCCGTGTATGGAATGTGTTTATCGAGAGCTCTCCACCACAGTGACAAAATAAGCAAATATAAACTCATGTTCACACTCATTGCTCACACCCATGTCCAATATTCACACTTAGTTACTGACTTACTTAGTGCCCGTTACATTGCTGGCATTTAGAGCACCAGTGAAGGTCCTCCATCTCTGTTAGTCTGTACCATCAACACAAATACAGAAAGTTCTTTGTTGCTGTTTCTGTAACAATTTTTTTTCCCCAGTCAGGGTTGTTAATCCCTGAGCTGAACCCCTGAACCTGGAGGACCAGTGCACCACTCTTAGTCTGGCCTCTACCCTTTGACCTGTTTGTCATGGATGACCCCACCAAGAGCCGAAGCATAAAGCCATGTCATTGAGGCATGCAATCTTCACACTCCAACAAGTTTGTGGTCCTCTTGGAGGTGACATTTGGTTAGAATGTGAGAAAATAATTTAAAATCTACGACTATTATACTTGAGCCAGCCAGTGGGGTAGTGGTATCTGCACTGGACTTTGAAGTGAGTGTCTGGCTGGCTCTGGGGATGCTTTCCATCTCCGCTGGGTTGAGCATCGAGTGAGCAACTCGGCCTCGTAAAAGACAGACAAACGCCAAGGAAAAGGCAAGGGTGCTGCTAGTGTTCCACAAGGCGTGAAGAGGGACAACTACAATGACTACTACTATTATACATAACGGAAGAAGTGCACAGGAAGCTCTTCATTTCAAACCAGCTGTGGTGAACTACATATACCTGTCTGGACACGCCCCCTGCTGACTGCTCCTGTGGCCCCTCCCACAGGCCCCTGTATAAAGGCGATTGAGGCCTGAGCCTGGCCTCTCAGTCTCCAGGATGTAGTATGGTGGTCACTCACTGCTTGTTCCTTCTTCCAGTCAATAAAAGCCGCCTTTACGTCTCAGAGAGAGTTATTGTTGGTGCATCACCAGCTAAACATAAATGGCTGAACTGGCACCGTCCTCCTTCCTTCTTTGTTGTGAAGGGTCTCAACACGAAATGTTGATTGCTTACTCTTTTCCATAGAAGCTGCCTGACCTGTTGAGTTCCTCTAGCATTTTGTGTGTGTTGCTCTGGATCTCCAGAATCTGCAGGCTTTCTCATGTTTATGATTTTCTGCTCCACAGCGAAGTCTCTGTGAGGGATCCCTACCCTGATGAAGTTTAAATCTTCTCTTCGATGGTATTTCAGTGAAACCCTCCCTCACTGCTCTCCCTCTGTGATCTCTGCTGCCCTCTGGCTCCTCGACCATCTGTTCACCCAGCACCTATCACCTTCCAGTTACCCACTTTCCCCTCCCCCACTTTATATTCTGGCATCTTCCCCTTTCCTTTCCTGTCCTCATGAGAAAGGCCTCATCCCAAAATGTTGACTCTTTTCCACAGATGCTACCTGACCTGCTAAGTTCCTCCAGCATTTTGCGTGCTTTGCTTTAATTGTATGCGTGTTGTAGATTTGTGTTTCATTTGAAATACTTTGATGCTGAAAACTTCCTTTCAGTCTGATTTCTCCTGATTTAACCTGGTATATCAGAAGACCCTAAGACAAAGAGTGCTGTGCAAAAGTCTTAAGCACATATATATAGCTGGGATGCTTAGCACTTTTGCACAGAACTGTATTTGTCAACATGGTGTGGAGAGCAAGTTTGTAAATCTGGTGGGAGCAAAGGTTGTTGGGAGTGGTGAGGGCGGAGTGCCACAGGAGGGGTGTGGGACAAGTGGCAGAGAAGGAGTGCCGGGGGGGGGGGGTGGCACAGGTGGAGACATACCCTACTCTGAGACACCAGGCAAGGGCATCTGATTACAAACAGTTGGTTTATTGATCATTACAGAATGTTTCTCTGGTGCTTCCCGCTCCCTCCCCTTCCCTTCTCCTTTTCCCAACCATGATTCCCCTTTCCCTGTTCCTGTCCCCTTCCCACTCTCCATCCATGATAGAGACCTGTATCAGAATCAGATTTATCACCACTGACATATGTCCCGAAATTTATTTTCTTTGTGGCAGCATTACACTGCAATACATAAAATTACTTCAGTACTGCGCAAAGCTCGTAGACACCCTAGCTACGTACACAATATATGTACTTAATACCTTTGCACTGTACAGTAGGAGCAGACTTAGACCAGTCAGCCCATTGAGTCTGCTCCATCCCCATTCTCTTGCCTTCTCCCTGTATCCTTTGATGTCCTGTTAACCAAGAACCTATCAAACACTGCTTTAAATATAGAAAACCTACAGCACAATACAGGCCCTTTGGCCACAAAGCTGTGCCGAACATGTCCTTGCCTGAGAAATTACCTAGGGTTACCCATGGCCCTATATTTTTCTGAGCTCCATATACCTGTCTAGAAGCCTCTTAAAAGACCCAATCGTATCTGCCTCCACCATTGTCGACGGCAGCCCATTCCACGCACTCACCACACTCTGCGTAAAAAAACTTAACCCTGATATCTCCTCTGTACTTACTTCCAAGCACCTTAAGACTGTGCCCTCTCATGCTAGCCATTTCAGCCCCAGGGAAAAGCCTCTGACTATCCACACCATCAATGCCTCTCATCATCTTGTACACCTCTATCAGGTCACCTGTCATCCTCCATCGCTCCAAGGAGAAAAGGCCGAGTTCACTCAACCTATTCTCATAAGGCATGCTCCCCAATCCAGGCAACATCCTTGTAAATCTCCTCTGCACCCTTTCTATGGTTTCCACATCCTTCCTGTAGTGAGGTGACCAGAACTGAGCACAGTACTCCAAATGATGTCTGACCAAGGTCCTATATAGCTGTAACATTACCTCATGGCTCCTAAACTCAACCCCACGATTGATGAAGGCCAATACACTGTATGAATTCTTAACCACTGAGTCAACCTGCGCAGTCCTATGGACTCGGACCCCAGGATCCCTTTGATCCTTCACATTGTCAAGAGTCTTACCATTAATACTATATTCTGCCATCATATTTGAACTACCAAAATGAACCACCTCACACTTAACTAGGTTGCACTCCATCTGCCACTTCTCAGCCCATTTTTGCATCCTATCAATGTCCTGCTGTAACCTCTGACAGCCCTCCACACTATCTACAACATCTCCAACCTTTGCGTCATCAGCAAATTTACTAACCTATCCCTCCACTTCTTCATCCAGGTCATTTATAAAAATCATGAAGAGTAGGAGTCCCAGAACAGATCCCTGAGGCACTCCACTGGTGACCGACCTCCATGCAGAATATGACTCATCTACAACCACTCTTTGTCTTCTGTGGGCAAGCCAGTTCTGGATCCACAAAGCAAATTCCCCTTGGATTCCATGCCTCCTTACTTTCACAACAAGCCTTGCATAGGGTACCTTGTCAAATGCATTTCTGAAATCCATATATACTACATCTACTGCTCTACCATCATCAATGTGTTAGTCACATCTTCAAAAAATTCAATCAATCTCGTAAGGCACGACCTGCCCTTGACAAAGCAATGCTGACTATTCCTAATCATATTATACCTCTCCAAATGTTCTTAAATTCTGCCTTCTCTATCAACTTACCAACCTCTGAAGTAAGACTCACTGGTCTATAATTTCCTGGGCTATCCCTACTCCCTTTCTTGAATGATGGAACAACATCCACAAACCTCCAATCCTCTGGAACCTCTCCCATCCCCATTGATGATGCAAAGATCATTACCAGATTCATGGCAATCTCCTCCCTCGCCTTCCACAGTAGCCTGGGATACATCTTGTCCGATCCCGGTGACTTATCCAACTTTATGCTTTCCAAAAGCTGCAGCACATCCTCTTCCTTAATACCTACATGATCAAGCTTTTCAGTCCACTGCAAGTCATCCCTGCAATCACCAAGATTCTTTCCTGTAGTGAATACTGAAGCAAAGTATTTATTAATAGACAATAGACAATAGGTGCAAAAGTAGACCATTCGGCCCCTCGAGTCTGCACCGCCATTCTGAGATCATGGCTGATCATTCACTATCAATACCTAGTCCCTGCCTTGTCCCCATATCCCTTGATTCCCCATCCATCAGAAATCTTTCTAGCTCCTTCTTGAAAGCATCCAGAGAATTGGCCTCCACCATCTTCCGAGGCAGTGCATTCCACACCTCCACAACTCTCTGGGAGAAGAAGTTTTTCCTCAACTCTGTTTTAAATAACTGACCTCTTATTCTCAATCCATGCCCTCTGGTACTGGACTCTCCCAACATCTGGAACATATTTCCTGCCTCAATCCTATCAAATCCTTTAATTATCTTAAACGTTTCAATCAGATCCCCTCTCAATCTCCTCAATTCCAGTGTGTACAAGCCCAACCTCTCCAATCTCTCTGCGTAAGACAGCCCTGCCATCCCAGGAATCAACCTAGTGAATCTATGCTGCACTTCCTCAATTGCCAGAATGTCCTTCCTTAAACCTGGAGACCAAAACTGTACACAATATTCCAGGTGTGGTCTCACCAGGGCCCTGTACAAATGCAAAAGGACATCCTTGCTCTTGTACTCAATTCCCCTTGTAACAAAGGCCAACACTCCATTTGCCTTCTTCACCGCCTGTTGCACTTGCTCATTCACCTTCATTGACTGGTGAACTAGGACTCCTAGGTCTCTTTGCATTTCTCCCTTACCTAACTCTACACCTTTCAGACAATACGCTGCTCTCTTGTTCCTGCTTCCAAAGTGGATAACTTCACATTTATTCACATTGAATGACATCTGCCAAGTATCTGCCCACTCACCCAGCCTATCCAAGTCTCCCTGTATTCTCCTAACGTCCTCTTTGCATGTCACACTGCCACCCAGTTTAGTATCGTCAGCAAACTTGCTGATATAGTTTTCAATGCCCTCATCTAAACTGTTGACATAAATCGTAAAGAGCTGTGGTCCCCATACAGAGCCCTGTGTTACCCCACTAGTCACCTCCAGCCAGTCCGAGAAACACCCATTCACTGCTACCCTTTGCTTTCTATCTGCCAACCAGTTTTCTATCCATGTTGAAACCCTGCCCCCAATGCCATGAGCTCTGATTTTACTCACCAATCTCCTATGTGGCACCTTATTGAATGCCTTCTGAAAATCTAGGTACACTACATCCACTGGCTTACCCTCGTCTAACATCCTTGTTACACCCTCAAAAAACTCCAACAGATTAGTCAAGCATGATTTCCCCTTGGTAAATCCGTGCTGGCTCGGCCTAATCCTATTACTGCCATCAAGATATGCCACTATTTTGTCCTTAATAATGGACGCAATCATCTTCCCCACGACTGACGTTAGGCTAACAGGGCGATAGTTCTCTGTTTTCTCCTTCCCTCCCTTCTTGAAAAGTGGGATAACATTAGCCACTCTCCAATCTTCAGGAACTGATCCTGAATCTAAGGAACATTGGAAAATGATTACCAATGCATCTGCAATTTCCTGAGCCACGTCTTTTAGAACCCTCGGATGCAGACCATCTGGACCCGGGGATTTATTAGCCTTCAGTCCTATCAGTCTACTCATCACAGTTTCTTTCCTAATGTCAATCTGTTTCAATTCCTCTGATATCTTATGACCCTGGCCCATCCATACATCTGGGAGATTGCTTGTGTCCTCCCTGGTGAAGACAGATCTAAAGTACGCATTAAATTCTGTTGCCATTTCCCTGTTTCCCATAACAATTTCTCCCAATTCATTCTTCAAGGGGAAAACATTGTTCTTAACTATCTTCTTTCTCTTCACATAGCTAAAAAAGCTTTTGCTATCCCCTTTTATATTCCTGGCTAGACTGAGCTCATACCTGATTTTTTCTCTCCGTATTGCCTTTTTAGTTAAGATCTGCTGTTCCTTAAAACTTTCCCAATCATCTGTATTCCCACTCATCTTAGCCCTGTCATACTTCTTTTTCTTTAATGCTATACAATCTCTGACTTCCTTTGTCAACCACTGTGGGCCCTTCCCCCTCTTTGAATCCTTCCTTCTCATTGGAATGAACTGCTTTTGCATCTTTTGTATTATGCCCAAGAATATCTGCCACTGCTGATCCACTGTCTTTCCTGCCAGGGCATCCGCCCATTTAACTTTGGCCAGCTCTTCCCTCATGGCTCCGTAGTCTCCTTTATTTAATTGCAACACTGACACCTCTGATCTGCCCTTATCCCTCTCAAATTGTAGATAAAAACTTATCATGTTATGATCACTACTTCCTAATGGCTCCTTTACTTCAAGATCACTTATCAATTCCTGTTCATTACACATCACCAAGTCCAAAATAGCCTCGTTCCTGGTTGGCTCAAGCACAAGCTGTTCCAAAAATACATCCCTTAGACACTCCACAAACTCCCTATCCTGGGGTCCAGCACCTACCTGATTCTCCCAGTTCACCTGCATGTTGAAATCTCCCATAATGACTACATTACCTTTAGCACATGCCAATGTTAACTCCCTAATCAACTTGTACCCAATATCCACGCTACTGTTTGGGGGCCTGTACACAACACCCATTAGGGTCTTTTTACCCTTACTGTTCCTCAGCTCAATCCACACACACTCTACTTCCCCTGTTCCCAAGTCACCTCTTGCTAAGGACTGAATCTCATTCCTCACCAACAGGGCCACCCCACCCCCTCTTCCCATATTTCTGTCTCTACGATAGCACGTATACCCTGGTACACTCAATTCCCAGGCCTGATCCCCTTGCAGCCATGTCTCTGTTATCCCAACAATATCGTAGTTCCCCATTTTCATCTGAGCTTCAAGCTCATCTGTCTTATTTCTGACACTACGCGCATTCAAGTATAGAATTCTTAGCCCATTCCTCCTCTCTTTGCTTAAAACACTGTCTATTGTACCTAACCCAGCTCCTTGAACTTCCATCGGGCTAATTGCACCTTGAATTTTGATGACCTTCTCAAGATCACCCAAACCTTCTACACATTTAACCCCATGCTCCTTCTGACCAACCCTCTGTACATGTAACTTTTCCAACACATGTTCTGTCTCACCTTTCTCCTTTGCACAATTAATATTTGGGAAACGTGTATTCTCCACCTGTCCCTTATCCTTCATCATATCATCTTCTCTCGTATTCTGGATCCCTGCCCCCTGCACATCTAGTTTAACCCCCCCCGAGCAGCACTGGCAAACATTCCTGCAAGAATGTTAGTACCCCTCCAGTTCAGATGTAGACCGTCCCTTCGAAACAGATCCCAACGTCCCTGGAACAAATTATCCAAAAACTTGAACCCTTCCTTCCTGCACCATGCTCTCAGACTCGTATTAATGTGCATAATCATTCTATTCTTCGCCTCACTCGCACGTGGCACAGGTAGCAATCCTGAGTTTGTCACCCTGGAGGTCCTGCCTTTCAGCTTCACTCCTAACTCCCTGAACTCTCTAAGCAGGACCCCCTCACTCACCTTACCTGCATCGTTGGTCCCTACATGGACCACTACATCTGGGTTCATGCCCTCGTTCTCAAGAATAGCCTACACCCGATCTGAGATGTCCCGGACCCTGGCACCAGGGAGGCAACATACCATCCGAGACTCCCGATCTGCCCCACAAAATCTCCTATCTGCCCCCCTCTCTATAGAATCCCCTAAAACTATCACTCTCTTCTCTTCCCTCCTCCCCTTCCGAGTTGAGGGCTCAACCTCTGTGCCAGAGGCAGGACCACTACAACTCATTCCTGGTAGGTCATCCCCATCAACAGTATCCAGTACAGTATACTTATTGTTAATGGGAATGGCCGCAGGGGTGCTCTGCTCTCTCTGCCTGCTCCCCCGCCTCTCTGGACTGTCACCCATCTGCCTACTTCTTGGATTTTTGGTGTGACTACCTCCTGATAACTCCTATCTATCTCTGCCTCTGCCTCCCAAATGATCTGTAGTTCATCCAGCTCCCGCTCCAACTCCCTAACTCGGGCTGATAGGAGCTGCAGCTGGACGCACCTTTTGCAGATGTGGTCATCAGGGACAACTGTGTTGACCCTGACTTCCCACATACTGCATACGGAGCACACCACTGCTCTGACTGTCTCCCCCATACCTGAACTGGATTAATAGAATGAGTCTAAAAAGCACCTAGCGACCTTACCTTCTTCCCCTCAGTGAGCAATCACACAGGCTTACCGAAGTCCCCTTACGCCGAAGCCCACTTAGCCAAAGCCCAGGACTCTGCTTCCACGGACTCCGCTGCCCTTTGTCCGGTCATTGTCAGCCTCTGCTTCTTGGCGCATGTGCGATATTCGGGATATTTGGGATTAAGTACCTCTGCCATCTCCTCTGGTTCCATACACGCTTTTCCACTGTCATACTTGATTGATCCTATTTTCTCACGTCTTATCCTTTTGCTCTTCACATGTAAAATGCTTTGGGGTTTTCCTTAATCCTGTCCACCAAGGGCTTCTCATGGGCCCTTCTGACTCTCCTAATATCTTTCTTGAGCTCCTTCTTGCTAGCCTTATAATCTTCTAGCTCTCTATCATTATTTAGCATTTTAAACCTTTCTTAAGCTATTCTTTTCTTCTTGACTAGATTTACAACAGCCTTTGTACACCACGGTTCCTGTACCCTACCATCCTTTCCATCTCATTGGAACATTCCTATGCAGAACACCACGCAAATATCCCTTGAACATTTGCCACATTTCTTCTGTATATTTATCTGAGAAACATCTGTTTCCAATTTATGCTTCCAAGTTCCTGCCTGATAGCCTCATATTTCCCTTTACTCCAATTAAACACTTTTCTAACTTGTCTGTTCCCATCCCACTCCAATGTTATGATAAAGGAGATAGAGGTGTGATCACTATCTCCAAAATGCTCTCCCACTGAGAGATCTGACACCTGACCAGGTTCATTTCCCAATACCAGATCAAGTACAGCCTCTCCTCTTGTAGGCTTATCTACATATTGTGTCCACAAACCTTTCTGAACACACCTAACAACCTCCACCCTATCTAAATCCCTCACTCTAGGGAGATGCCAATCAATATTTGGGAAATTAAAATCTCCCACCAAAACAACCCTGTTATTATTACATCTTTCCAGAATCTGTCTCCCTATCTGCTCCTTGATGTCTCTGTTACTATTGGGTGGTCTACAAAACCACCCAGTAGTTATTGGCCCCCTCCTGTTCCTAACTTCCACCCACAGAGACTCAGTAGACAATCCCTCCATGACTTCCTCCTTTTCTGTGGCTGTGACACTATCTCTGATCAACAGTGCCATGCTCTTTTGCCTCTTTCCCTGTCCTTTCGGAAACATCTAAAGCCTGGCACTTTAAGTAACCATTCCTGCCCCTGAGGCATCCATCTCTGTAATGGCCACAACATCATAGCTCCAAGTACTGATCCATGCTCTAATCTCATCCGCTTTGTTCATAATACTCCTTGCATTAAAATAGACACATCTCAAACCACTTATATTCAATGACATGGGCCTACACAGCTGCCTGAGGCATTGATTCACCACCATATGGCTAAAGAAATGTTTCCTCAGCTCTATTCTAAATGGACATTTCTCTATTCCAGGGGTTCCCAACCTGTGGTCCACAGACCCCTTGCTTAATGGCATTGGTCCATGGCATAGAAAAGGTTAGGGACCCCTGTTCTATTCTGAGGCTGTGCACTCTGGCTCTACACTCTCACATTATAGGAAATATTCTCTCCACGTCTACCTTACATTTTCCAATTTCTCTATATTTATATTCCAGTCCCTAATTTGCTTCAATCTTGCAGATCAGTCCATGGAGCAACAAGTCAGCCAGATTAAATAGTGTGATATTTGTGGCTATCCTTTCCTTTCTTTGTTTTCTCTCCTTTCTGACAATATAATATATAACAGCTTTCAGCCAGGATCCATTCAATGCCAGCTGTAACCTCATTATCATTAGACTTGCATGCAATCTTGCAAGTGGCTGTAACTCTGCCTGATGTTTCCAAAGATAAAACCCATTTGCAAATGGACGGGGGTGGGGTGGGGGGTGTCCGACCGGTGAGTAGCATTAAAGGACTACTCGTCTAATCCTGTCACAGAGCAATGACAGGCATTAAGGTAAGCAGAATTGTTGGGTTAAAGTGGTAGCACTGGTGTGAAGAAACAACCAACCACTAAATCTATTAGTGCTGAAATGGGTTAGATTCAGCGAAACAACTAAAGTTGTGATCCGAGTTTCACACAGCACCAAAATTCGGTGGTGGCCTGGGCTTGATTGTAAGTTATCAGCATGCTGCAAATACTCTGCTCCAAGTGATGTGTAACAGAATCAGTATCAGGCGTAATATCACTGCATATGTCGTGAAATTTATTAACTTTTCAACAGTAGTACAACGCATTACATAATAATATTGATGCACCATCAATAACTCTTGGAGACGTGAGACGAGATATAGTCTTTAATTGGCTGGAAGAAAGAACAAGCAGCAATTGACCACCACACTGCATCCTGGAGACTGAGGCCGGGGCGGTGTCCCTAATCGCCTTTATACCGGGGTCCGTGGGAGGAGCCACAGGAGCAGTCAGCGGGGGGGGGGGGGGGGCGCGTGTCCAGACAGGTATATGTAGTTCACCACAAATATAGAAAAAGCTGTGAATTACAGTAAGTTTATTTATATATCTCGCCCCTTTTGGCTGGTATGTATGTGAATTTTTCCTTCAATCTCTACCGGAGGCCTGGGAACCTGGGAGCAGCTTCCTTGCTGTTCATAGTAGTGCACTCTTCTAGACCGAGATCTCAGATATTGCTCCTGAGATTTGTTGAAGTCACTCTCCCAGTCCAGGTATCACAGCCACTAGTCCTCCTATTATCACTGGAATTACTGTGGCTTTAACCTTCCACATCCTTCTTATCTGCTCTTTCAAGCCCTGGTATTTCTCCAGCTTCTCATATTCTTTCTTCCTGATGTTACTGTCATTTGGGATTGCCAGATCTATTATTGTTGCTTTTCTTTGTCAAATATTGCAATATCTGCTTGGTTGGCTAGTACCTGATTATCAGGCAAACACGAGAAAATCTGCAGATGCTGGAAATTCAAGCAATGCACACAAAATGCTGGTGGAACGCAGCAGGTCAGGCAGCATCTACAGGGAGAAACACTGTCAACGTTTCGGGCCAAGACCCTTCGTCAGGACGTCGGCAGCGCTTTTCTCTATAGGTGCTGCCTGACCTGCTGTGCTCCACCAGCATTTTGTGTGTGTTACCTGATTATCAGTCTGTATTTGGAAGTCCCACAAGATCTTAGCTCTGTCATTTTCCACTACCTTCTCGGGTTTTGCCCATTTGGACTTGAGAGTGCCTATCCCTACTCAGTGCAAATGTTCCCGTACACAATTGCTGCGACTTGGTTGTATGCTGCCCCTGCCTGCATCTTGCACCCTGCTGCTGTGCTGGCTGGTTTCAGTGGATTCCCTGCACAGTCTGCATCCAAGGACACAGAAGCCAAGCGAATAAATAAACTCTTCTCCAAAGAACCAGAAGTATTGGCACAGTCCCATAGTGACAACATGCCAGAACCTGAACCAACTAAAGCAGCAACTGAGGAGCACTGGAAGAGTATATGGGAAAAAAAAACATCACATAACACCAGTGCCCATTGGCTGAAGGACCTACAAGCAAGCCTCTGCAATCTCCCAGAGGAAGAACCTGTCACCATCACAGCAGGACATGTCCAGCAATGGGTAGCCTATATATATAACACTTAAATTCGGTAAGTAGTGGAAAAACAGGCTTCTGTACCTCCTTCCTGCTGGAAGCAATGAGAAGAGGGTGTGTTCTGGGTGGTGGGGGGGTCATTTATGATGGACACCGCCTTTTTGTGGCATCGATCCTTGAAGATGTCTTTGATACTATGGAAGCTAGTGGCCATGATGAAGCCGACTAAGTTTACTACTCCCTGCAGCTTACTTTGATCCTGTGCAGTGCCCCCTCACCCACGACCCCCATACCAGGCAGAGGGAATAAAGTCATTCTGAATGTAGGAGCCACATATCTGTTCTCCATCTGCATTGTATTCTGTGCTGCAGGGTTTACTATGTGTATTATGGTAACTAGTCACATAAGTGGGAGTGTGGTAAAAGTTAGTTATGTATTCTTGCTTATTTTGTGGAAGTTTGCGACTTGTGACCGGCAAGGGTCATATCTTTGCTGATCAAGATTGAATGTTTGCTAATTGCGAATAAAGGATCGAAATAGGGAATTTGACTCTTCAGATTGTTCATTTCATTGGAGCTGGGGGGGGGGGTGTCACACAAGTAGAACAGGTCACAGGCAGGTGTCAATTGTTTTGTTTGATTTGATTCCGTTTTGCTGCTACACTGAGATTCTTTCATATGGAAACACGAGTTTCCATATCAAAGTTGGAATTGGAATTGCAAGAGTGGCTCACGATAGGAAGTGACCAGTTGAATTTCCTGATTTTGGCGTGAAAATATTCCCAAGTGTTATTTATGCCTGATTATATTGGGGTGAGATACATCCCTACCAAAGGAGGTGTAAGGCGCTCCTTCCCTCCACCAGTCTGCAGATCATCCTTGGGCAAGGTGTAGCACCTGCTTAGACCCCCCAGATCAGGGTCACGTGAAGCCATGGGAGCAGGTGGTGGATGGTCGTATGAGCAGCTGGTGCAGATCACAAGTCCTGGTTCTGCAACCACTGACGCCAGGCAGACGATTCTGAAGAGTATTGATAATGGCTGGGGTCACCCGTCTTGTAAAGACACCTGTCCAGTAAAAGGCAGTGACAGACCACTTCTGTAGAAAAGTTTGCCAAGAACTATCATGGTCATGGTTGCCTGTGTCATACAGCACAGTGCATAACAAATTAACATTGGCTTTGGATCATGGAGATCAAAGCTACGCAACCTAGCTTCAATGCAAGCGTTCTCCAGCACAACATTCCCACTTCCAGATTTTGGTAAGGTGGTAGGGTGTATTCTGGAATTATGGTATTTAGCAAGTAACAATTTCAACAGCAACCAGTCTTCAGATCTGAATGTAGATTGTAGATTGAATTGAAAGTGCAGCTCTGAACAATGATCTTCCTGGAGCTGCAGACTGGCATTGATTGCAAACCAAGAAACACCCATTCACCTGAGATGTCTGCATGTGCATGAATGCAACTAGAGAGACAACGGCGATTAACAATCCATCTAAGGTGTCTGGAGTGTTGGTGTTCAGATTTAGATTTTTGAAAATTATATGTAACTTCAGTGAAGCATTATCAGCCCAAAGTATAGAAGTAAACAATGTCATTGTAACCCTTAAAAACTGTGTTGAGTTGCTATTGATCTTAAGGGTATACAAATGTGATGTTCTTTGAGTTTAATAGGCCTCTTCTTCCAAGAATGTTTCCAGTATGATGTCTGCTTGTGTGCTGAATAAAGATACTTATATCCATCACCCTCAGTGTCTCTCTGGTGACTTAATGCCGTAACAACGTTAACAATCATGGTCATGGAAATACCATGATCACCCACGTCATACGATACATTACAAAAGAATGCTGGGTTTTGGTTATGTAGATCAAAGCTACATAAGCTAGCTTCAATGCAAACATTCTCCAGCATGACATTACTACTTCCTGGTTGTGACAAGGATGTCCTTATCACATGCTCCTTGTGACCAACGAAAATTGGTATTTAAAAAGGATTCAAAGTGCATTTATTATCAAGGTAAGTAGAAATTATACAACTTTGAGATGTGTCTGCTTACAGGCAGCGTCAAAGCAAAAAACCCAAAAGAACCCAATTATAAAAAGAAAGAGCAACACCCAAATGTGCAGAGAAAGAGGGGAGAAAAGCAAACAGTAACCTGCCAGCCAACTTCAGTTGCGCCGTCTCAAACCAGAAGTCTTTTTAAACTGGAAGTTTTTAGGGAGAGTAGGAATTAGCACTGTGGGTATAAAATCTGGCATATGCTTGCTTATTTACTTATTGAGACAGTGTAGTGTAGACCCTTCTGGCCTTTCAAGCCTCGCCACCCAGCAACCCTCGATCTAATCCTAGCCCAGTCATGGGACAATTCACAATAATAAGACGAGTAGTTTGGTAAATATACCAAACCCAGTCTTCATAATGTGTTCCAGACAGCTTGGTATCCTGTGTCTCCTCTTCGTGCTGACAGTTAGCTACCCAGGCAAAGTAGAAGAATGTGTATTTGGCATGTGTATTGGAATTACTGTAAAGCGTGTGTGGCAAGAGGATAGGCCAGTGAATGGAAAGGCCACAAATACTGCTTAACCTGCCGTGTATCTCTAGCATTTTCTGTTTAGATTTCTTAAAGTATCCTGATGGTTACAGGTAAACCTCACCTTTGGCTCACAAGAGGGTTTACAAAAGAATTTGGGCTCTTGGTATTTTTATTGTTTTTCCTTGCTTTCTCTCTCTTTTTTTTTTTTTTTTTTTTTTTTTAATTTTTTTGCTACAAAATATATCTGATTTTATTGCACTTAAACATTTCATCTTTGTTTGGATTCAACAAGCTTCACAAAAGTTTATAGTCCAAGTCCTGTACTGGGTTCTCAATACAAGGCAGAAAGTTCACAAGCTGCACAAGTTTCTAATGTGCAAAATCTACTCCCACATCTTCACTGCTGGTAGATCGCAAAGGAAAAAGCAGCAACAATCCCCGTTACAGCAGCTATCTTGGTATAGAAGTGCGGCTTCTTTTTCTCCTGGAAGTGTTCCACAAAGCCCTTCTCCCAGCCACCGTTGTTCTTGATCCAGGCGCCTTTGTGAGCCCAGGTGTACTGAGCTACCCACTGGGCTACGCCCTCGACCAGTTCTCGCTCCGGGACGCCTTTCTCTTTCAGGTGCCTGACTAGGATGCCACAGAAAGCGAACAGGGTCACAATCCTTCCCCAGTTATCAATGCCGTCCGAGTAAACTTCTCTCATCAGGGTGGGGAGCACTCGCTGTGCCTCCTCAACAGAGCTTAAGTTGAGACTGTCTATACAACGCTTCAACTCCTGGCCGGATGCATCTAACGCGGAACCCGACCTGCGCAGAGTTTCTACCACCCTGTTGGCCGCCGGCGGGGACTGTGAACCATGTAACACAAAGCGAAAATAATCGTTCGCCAAAAAGTAGCAGAATCCTTCGGAGTTTGGTTGCTGGTAACCCATAATATCCACAGGTGCTTGTCTCTTAATGACTAACCGCTTTCTCTCTCTTGTTCACTCTTTGTTAACAAAAGCATAAAGGTTGGAGTAGGGTTATTCCGAAGTAAATAAACAATAAACAAATAAATAAATAAATAATAGGATTTATATCAGAAGAAATATGACTGGAGAACTGCTGAAAAGTTCAAAGTTCAAAGTAAATTTATTATTAAAGTGCAATATGTCACCATATATGACCCTGAGATGCATTTTCCTGTAGAACACTTGGCCAAAAGACAACAAACGGTGCAAGTACAAAAAAAAGAGAAATAAAAATAATAAATAAATAAGCAATAAATATCGAGAACATGAGATGAGCCCTTGAAAGCGAATTCATAGGTTGCGGGTACAGTTCAGTGATGGGGCAAGTAAAGTTGAATGAAGTTATCCCCTCTGGTTCAAAGAGTATGCTGGCTGAGGGATAGTAACTGTTCCTGAACCTGGTGGTGTGAGTCCTGAGGCTCTTGTACCTTCTTCCTGGTGGACAACATTAAGTTCCTTGGGATCCATATCACCAGCAGTCCTTTCTTCTCCTTCCTTAATGATGCAATGATCACAAAAGTACATCTGTCTGTGTATTTTCACAGTCATTTGGGAAGATGTGGATTGTCTACAAGGATTTTCTTGAAGATCTGCTGATTACCTACAGAAGGTAACCTGAGGGTTTGTGTTTCAACCTACTTTGGTAACTACTCTGGGCCATCAGTACCTGAGGCACCTGCTAAACACTGCATACCTATCACAAGCTGATCACTTCCATCCAGTCAATCTTCATTGTACATTGTACCAAGAAGTATTGGCAAGGTTGCCTGTAATCCTGGCCGTTCATCTAACTACCAAGATAAATACTGGAAAGCAAAAACTCAGACAACCACACTCAAAAACTGCTTTTTCCCCCGGAACTTTCAGACTTCTGAACCCATGACCTCTTTCACATCCTCCTCCCATATGTTAAAGCTCTTAATTTTACCCCTGCCATTGTTATCACTTCTCCATTTCTCTGTACTATCTCACATTCCACTGGTGAACAGTACTTTGCGATATTCTGTCATTTTGTCCTTCTGACCGGCTACGATAATTCCCACTACGATAATGCCAGGTCATGCAGGTGGTTCAAGAGCTCAACTCTGACAGGGAATTTACAGACCATCGTTTTCAGCGATCATTTGTGAGAAGAAGTGTAATTAATAAAGTGTTTAGTTGTTTTCTTTGTTTTATCTGCTACCAGCAAGTAATCACTGTGCTTCACCGGCACCATCTTAAACTGGAGGCTTGATCACGAGTTTAATAAATTTTTAGCCTTTCAGATATTTTCAAATTAAATGCTCGAACCCACCTTGTGCTTGCTTGTTTGATATGCGCTTACCTAGCTGGTGTTTATTGTAGTCCCTCCAAGAGGACCACAATCTGGTCATAGGGTTTCGAGGCTTGCCCTCAATAAGCCGGAGAGCTATGTTGGCAGGTGTCAGGCTTTGTGCTTTGACTCTGGTAGGGTCACCCATACTAAACAGGTCAAAGGGTTGAGGCCAGACTAAGAGTGGTCCACTGGTCCTCCAGGTTCAGCGGTTCAGCTCAGGGCTAATAACACTGACTGGTCAAAAAACAAATTGTTTTGGAGACAGCAATGAAGAATCCGTTAATAACTCTGTGAAATGGTATTCCTGAGTCTCCATCTGGGATTTCTGTAGAGAGAACCGAGAGAAAGCCACTGGCATGATGTAGAAAGCCCTGAGCACTGACAAAGATGGAGGGCCTTCACTGCTGCTCTAAACACCAGCAGAGTAACAGGCAGTAAGTAACTTATTATGGTTATCAATGACTGAACTCAGGCGGCATTTAAATGGTGATTGCTCTTTGGATGAAGGGTTACCCTTCTTCAAAATGACAGCAGTTTCTCGTGGCACTTAGCCTGACATAATTTCGATGCTTGCCCATCGGGAATTGACTAATTCTCAACATTAATGAATCTACCAACAGTTTTTGATTTCCCTGAGCTCAGAACAGTAGGAATGCTTTACCCGTCTTCGGTTATTGTTGGATTAATTTCTTGTTGTACTTGCTGACAGCAGCTGAACGCACCATTAGGATGTTGTATGAAAACTGTGCTTGGTTGAGTTGTGATGCCATGACACAGTTAAATAAACAATCAATATTCATTATCCAGAGTTATCAATTTGATTGGCCACTTTCAAAACTGCTAGTACTTGTGGAGTCCCAGCCCAGAGTGAATCACACTTTCAGCCAAGCAGAGTTAGAAGAAAAAAGACTGAGTCCCTTTCATTCATCATCTTGAAGACAGTAAGAAAACCAGGCTATTTGTTTTCTTGTTGTTTTTCAGTAGACATGCACTTAAGCATACCTTCCCTGAACTGTTCATCCTCCATTTTAGTAATCCAATTTTGTCTGAAGCACACGGATGGCATTTGACCTTTTCTTAAGAACATTTGATTGCCCACAAAATCTAATTAACATAATGACATATTGCGGCTAAAAAAAATGTATTCCCTGTTATCTAAGTTAAACATCTGATACGGGAGCAGCTGCTTATTGTACTTCATTTCCAAAATGCTGCTTTACTGAAGTCAATTAAACCAATTTGCACAAGCTGCGTATCATGCACATGTCACGCATATAACAGAGGTGTCCAAGGACAAATTCAACTCCATTTTTTCCCAATTCATTTATAAGATGCATTTCTTAGATTGTAGCGCTGATACAGATAATGGCTTGCATATATCCCCGACAGAGCATCAATGATTTAAGATTTTAACTGAAATTCTATCAAACTGAAAACTAAATTAAACATAGAACTCAATTTCTCATCTATCTTTCTCAATCTTAGCCCATTTCCCAAAATAGTGCTTCTTTCCATCTCTTCCTTTACTTTAAAACACATGATGAGACAATGGGATAAAGAATGGAAAATTGGCAGGGAAGTCATGTTTACTGGTTGGAGCCAACAACTGATTATTTCAAGGCAGGCTGTAAGTTCTGATAGCACGTAGCCTCCAAGACAGCGTGAGCAACAGAACAGTCCTTGCACACTCAACACACACTGGGAGACAGTTTAAGTTGTGAATCTAGATTCATTTCATAGGATAGAACAGGGGTTTCTAACCTCTCATATGCCATGGAGCCTTACTATTAAACAAGGGGTCCATGGACCCCAGGTTGGAAACCCCTGGTAGAAGATGACTTAATGCAGAGGTTGGAATAAATGGCAGTAGGATAATTTTATTCATTTTTATTCTTTCACTGGAAATGAATACATTTATTACTCATCCTTTAATGAGGACACGCTGCCCTGGTAGGTCCAGAGCCACATAATGTAACGGGACCAAAACTCTAAACCAGCAAAGTGCTAAACCTAAGATTCAGGATCGAACCAAAAGCAAAGTCAAAGTACATTAATACATTCAACCTTGAGATTCATCTTCTTACAGGCAGCCACAAAACAAAGAAACTGAATAGAGCCCATTAAAAAATGACCAAGAAAATGTAGTCCAACTGCTTCACTAGTGATAGAGCAGACCTTTCCTGCACGGCAAAGTCCTTTCTGAGGGATGAAGTGGGCACTGACTGAAACTGCAGAGTTCCATCCTGACTTACGTTGCAGGGCATCTCTGACCGAATGTCACAGATTGTTGCATCAAGCTCACTGGAGGCTGGAGAAAAATAGCAGAGCTTGCTTTAAGTCAACAATTTTGCTTCAGCAGTGAGTCTCAAATCTGAATAAAGATTGCACAAAACAGGAAAGTCCTTATTCTTTCAGAGTTAGAACAGTATTCTATTCTAAATGTGTGTCACTCGCTGTGTTTCCAGTTACCTTGACCACCATAATTAATGCAAGCTACTGCACCAAGCAATTTGAAAGTCGTTTCTTTTTCCTCTTTAATATCATGGACAAGATGATAGAGTAGGTTGTGAGCAGCACTAGTTCTGACCATCTGTTTCACTTCAATATGCTAAACTCCAATCAAATGGGCATCAGGCCATTTCACTCGCCTTGGATAAGAAACATACTTATCACTGTCATTGTTAAATGTATTTGATGATCAGAGAGAAGCTGGATAATACTCACTGTTATAGTTACCTTATGGCGTGAATATATGATCTTGTATTATATCTTAATGACACCACATTTCTTTCTTATTTTATGTCAACTTAAAATTATTGTTGAGAAATTTCGGAATAAAATTTGCTGCAAACAGCGTGTGACATATTTACACAAGGGTAATTTAACAAAAGAAAGCCTATTAAATGCAAGTCATTTATTTATTGCATGTATTTTGTTGGCTCGTCTATTCATTGTTTCCCACCATTACCACTTTATTTTGTATTTCTCCCTGAATTCACTTGTCCCTTGAGACCTTAGTGTCTGCATTCAAAGCAGAAATTCATTTTACATTCTCATGTTTTGTTGTCAAGTTCTGAGCAGGATAATGTTGTTGCTTTAGACCATAAGATTGTAGCAACATAAGATATGGGAACATAATTAGGCCATTTGGACAATCGCCTATTTCATCATTTCTTCATGGCTGATCTGTACCCTTCTCAGACCCAAATTTCCTGCCTTTTCCTGATATCAGAATCATAATAATAATCAGGTTTAATATCACGAGCATATGTTGTGAAATGTGTTGTCTTTGTGGCAGCAGTACCTTGCAATGCATGATAATAGAGAAAAGAAACAATGAATTACAGTATATCCAAGTACCTTAGTACCTTCAAAGAGAGAGTGAGACTGGTCCAAAGAAGCCAGCTGAATGGGAAGAACAAGATCAGAGCCATCAACAGATTTGCCCTACCAGTCATCAGATACCCAGCCACAATAGTGTGCTGGCCAAGGAAAGAACTGGGAGCTGCTGACATTGATACCCGGAAACTACTAACAACACATGGAGGATTCCCTCCAAAGTCCAACATCGAGCGACTGTACACTTGCCGGAATAATGGAAGACAGGGACTTGGAAGTGTCAAGTCCGCATTCCTGGAAGAAATGCGAATCATCCATGAGGTGTGTCAGGATGAAGGCCCCTAAGAACAGCCTGGTGGAAGATTACTTCAGACAGCAGACTGGGGATATGGAAATGGCAATGGGCGAAGCAGATCTAGAGGATCAGAGGCCATGGCAGGACAAGCCACTATATGGGACGTATTGTCACCAGATATCGGGGTGGCTGATATAAGAAAGTGGTACCAATGGCTGGAAATGGCAGGACTGAGGGACAGCACAGAGAGCATTGCTCGTGGCTGCACACGAACAGGCACTGAGCACAAGAGCAATAGAAGCAGGGGTCCATCACACCAGACAAGACCCACCATGCGGACTGTGCAAGCAATCTGCTGAAACCATCCAGCACAGAGTAGCAGGGTGCAAGATGCAGGCCGGGACCTCTGCATTGACTCTCCCAAGTTCAAATGGGAAGGTAGCGGATAATGACAGAGCTAAGATCCTGAGGGGCTTCCAAATACAGACAGATAAGTAGACACTGGCCAACCAACCAGACATTGTAATACTGGACAAGGAACAGAAGAAAGCATTAGTAATAGATGTGGCAATTCTGAATGGCAGTAACATCAGGAAGAAAGAATATGAGAAGCTGGAGAAATACTAGGGCTTGAAAGAGCAGATATAAAGGATGTGAAAGGTTAAAGCCACAGTAATCCTGGTGGTGATATGAGCACTAGGGGCTGTGACACTTGGACTGGGAGAGTGGCTCTAACAAATCCCAGGAACAGCATCTAAGATCTTGGTCTAGAAGAGTGCGCTACTAGGAACAGCAAGGATGCTGCACCAGATTGAGGGAAAAATACACATACACACCACCTATAAGGGGTGAAAAAATTATATATATATAATAGTTAAATTAAATAAGTAGTGCAAAAATTAAAAAAAAGTAATGAGGTAGTGTTCATGGGTTCAACATCCATTCAGAAATCTGATGGTAGAGGGCAAGAAACTGTTCCTGAGTGTGTTTCATCAGACTCCTGTACCTCTTCCCCGATGGTAGCAATGAGAACAGGACATTGTCCTGGACAGGCATAATCTCTTCATGCCCTGACTAATCAAGAATCTATCAACCTCTGCCTTAAATATTCCCAATGACTTGGCCTCCACAGCTGCCTGTGGCAGTGAATTTCTCAGATTCACCACTCTCTGGCTTAATAAATTTCTCCAATCAGGGCCCTAATCAATAGTGTTTATTTAGTATAAACATTGCAAGGCATCTGGTGAGTTAACGTGTCCTGATCTTAAGGATTTTAGGACCTACAGTGACAAGTCACTGCCCAGACTTATTGGGTCCAATGCTGTGACTTTAGCTTTGTTCTGGAGCAGCTTGTTTTTGGTAGGATTTTAGATATTTACGCCAAATGTAAATCTGAGAGGTACAGTACTGTGCAAAAGTCTTAGGCATGTATAAAAAATTTTGTAAAGTGAAGATGCTTTCAAAAATAATGAAATGATAAGTTTCTTAATATCAAAAAAGACTTGCTATAAAGAGCAGTGGAGAGTAAAAACCTAAATCAAATCAATGTTTGGTGTGGCCTTTAAAACTGCATCAGTTCTCTTACATACACTATTATTCAATTTTATAAGAAGATCGGCTGGTAGGTTGATTCCAGCATCTTGGAGAATGTCACAGTTCTTCTGCAGACTTTGGCTGTCTCACATCCTTCTGTCTCTCCAGGTAATTCCAGACAGTCTTGATGATGTGGGATATGATCTGATATGATCTGAAACCATATAAAAAGTCTCGGGCACCCAAGACTTTTGCACAGTACTCTCTATCTGATGGGAAGGTTTTTTTACCCGAAAGGTATATACATAAACAAAAGTACATTGATAGGGTATTCAAGCTGTTTGTTTGGATGAATTTCATTCTGAAGCTTTGCATATGGTGTTTTTGAATTCCATCTTCCTCCCTATCCATCAAAGTTCAAGGTTGCGAAGTAAATTTATAATCAAAGTAGATATATATCACCAGATACAATGCTGAGGTTTGTTTTCTTGCCGGCACAAGGAACACTATAGAATCAATGCAAGTCTGCCCACAACAGGACAGGCGAACAAGCTGTGCAAGTATGAAAAGAGTGAGAAAGAATAAATAATAATAATATAAATAAATAAACGATAATCATTGAGAACATGAGCTGAAGGTTGTGGGAACAGTTCGGTGATGGAGTGAGTGAAGTTGAGTGAAGTTATCCCTTCTGATTCAAGAGTCTGATGATTGAGGGGTAATAATTGTTCCTGAACCTGGTGGTGAGGGTACTGAGGCTCCTGCACCTCCTTCGCCTTTTGGAGTGCAAGAAAGGATATTTTATTTAAATTTATTTGTTCACAGGATGTAGGTGTCACTGGAAAAGCCAGGATTTTTTGCCCAATACTAATCACTTCGGTAACTTAGAGTCACATAAAGGAAGCAGATTTCCTTCCATGAAGAATATTAATGGAAGAAGAGACGGTACTGTGCAAAAGTCTTAGGTGTAAAGCTAGGGTTTATAAAACTTCTGCACTGTACTGCTGTAATATCATTTATTGCACCATACTGCTGCTGCTGCAAAAAAATCATGACATATGTGAGTGATGATAAACCTGATTCTGATATGGGTCTCTTGTGGACTGAGAGTGGGAAGGGGGCAGGGAGAGGGAAATCATGGTTGGGAAAAGGGGAGAGAGAGAGGGAAGAGAGCAGGAAACACCAAAGAGACATTCTGTAATGATCAATAAACCAATTGTTTGGAATCAAATGACCTTGCCTGGTGTCTCAGGGCTGAGTGTGTTTACACCTGCACCACCCCCACCACTCCTTCTCTGCCATCTGTCTGATATACCTCCCAGGATGCTTTGCCGTCACCATTACCAACATTCTTTGCTCCCACCAGATTTACAAACTCTCTCTCCGCTCCACATTGACAAATACAGTACTGTATAGGAACTCTAGCTATATATATGTGCCCAAGATTCTTGCACAGGATTTTACCAGCATTGCTGTTTCATCATCGCTGTTATTTACCTAGTACTTTCAGATTTCTGTAAATTTGAATTCTCTCATAACTGCGATGAGATTTGATAGTTGTAGGATTCTGTTTGCTCGTATAATCACAGCACCATGATATTACTCACCCCTTGGTCTTGAGCCCTGTAGCTGAGAATAAATGCACAAATAAATTTCAAGGCGTTGGAAGAAAGCTGTGTCACAGGATGTCACATCAATTACCTAGTTATGCTAACACTAGTTTGAAGTCTACAGTGTGCCATTGACCCTTTGAACCTCTGTTGCGGCAGCCCTCCTGTGACCTGTGACCTGTGACCTGATACTTTAGGGGGTTGAATTCTCCAATGTCAATAATGCCTGTTGTAGACAGTTCATACTTCTACAGAAATAAAGCAGATTTCTTTCCTTTCAGACTCAAGGTCGAAACTGCATACACCCCTCTACGTGACATCATCTCAACTTATTGTTGTTTGAGTTGTTTCCGGTCTTGGTAAAACAAAACCCTCCCTACCCCCAATGCACAATATGTTACTGAAAAATTCCAAAAGCCAATAACACACCTATTTTATGCTTTGCTTCCTAACCACCGAGCATTTACACTCAGTCCGCCATAACATGCGGGATCTCCCTGTGTCCATGCATTTTAATTCCACTTCCCATTCCCAGTCCGTTATGTCCATCCATGGTCTCCTCCACTGTTGTGATGAGGTCACACTTAGATTGGAGGAATAACACCTTATATTCCATCTGGGTGGCCTCCAACCTGATGGCATGAACATCGATTTCTCAAACTTCTGTTAATACCCCCCACTCCCTAACTCCTTCACTGTTTCCCATTCCCCTATCCCTGCCTCACCTTATCTCCTTGCGTGCACATTGCTTCCATCTGGTGTTCCTCCCTTCTTTCTCTTTCTTCCATGGTCTTCTACCTCTTTCTCCAATCAACTTCCGGGTCTTTACTTCACGCCTCCCCTCTCCTGGTCTCACCTATCACCTGGTGTTTCTCCCTCCCTTCCACCCACCTTTTAAATCTACTCCTCAGCTTCTTTTCTCCAGTCCTGCTGAAGGGTTTCTGCCCGAAATGTTGACTGTACTCTTTTTCCATAGATTCTGCCTGGCCTGCTGAGTTCCTCCAGCACTTTGTATGTGTTGTTGGTGTAAAATTTATTTTGTTTCTCCTTTACACTTGTGTATGGAAGAATGACAATAAACAATGTTGAATGTCGATTCTTGAATCCTGAGACAAGGGTGCTTAGAGAGTGAAAGGGTTATGGTACAAAAGGGGACAGTTATAGGGCAAATGCAGTAGGGGTGAGTCCCAGGGAGTTGGCATTGTTTCTGAACAAAGGGCATATTCTGTTTTGAGCAAAGGAAGTGAGAAGTAGATTTAACAGCAACATTCAAAATTATTAGGAACGTTGAGAGAGCTGATCAAGAGAATGTGTTTACTCTGGCAAGAGAGCAGTATGTACTTCTGCAAAAGGAGAAAAACTTGGGAAAAGAACAAGCAGTGATAAAATGGGGAATTGTTTTTACATTTGCCTATAAAATCTGAGGAAGTGGTTGCAGATGATGCAATAAAAATTTTGAATGGAGATTGTAAACACTTGCAATTCTACAGATGATGGAAATCCAAAGCAACACATGCATACAAAATCCTGGAGGAATTCGGCAGGTCCGGCAGCATCTATGGAAATTAGTAAGAAGTCAATGTTTCGGGCCGAGATCCTTTTTCAGGACTGAGAAGGAAGGGGGAAGATGCAGGTGGGGAGAGGGGAAGGAGGCTAGCTGGAAGGTGATAGGTGAAGCCAGGTGCATAGGAAAGGCAAAAGGCTGGAGAAGAAGGAATCTGATAGGAGGAAGTGAAGAAGCAGAGGACCCAAGGGTAAGCAATAGGCAGGGGGGAAGAAGTAAAGGGTCAGAGTGGGGAATAAAGGAGGGAAGTTTGTTTACTGGAAGGAGAAATGGATATTCATCCCATCAAGCTGGAGGCAACCCAGATGAAATATAAGGGTGGCCTCATCTTGGCACAAGGGGAGACCAGGGCGTGACACATTGGAACATAGAATGTAAGTGTACTTAACAAGAAAACATGTTTAAAGTCAAAATGCAAGAAGTATACCAATTGTTTCAGCCTCCTCCTGTGCTTTAAATCCAAGTTGCCAGCTCATGCAGGTAGAGTTTTTCAGAATCAGAATCACTGGCACACGTTGCGAAATTTGTTGTTCTGCGGCAGCAGTACTTTGCAATACATAAAAAGAGAAAAAAGTGAATTACTGTAAGTATATATGTTAAATTGTTAAAGAAATAGTGCAAAAATAAAAAAAAATAAGAAATAAAACATTAAAAAATATTGAGGTAGTGCTTAACATCCATTCAGAAATCGGATGAGAGAGGGGAAGAAGCTGCTCCTGAATGTTTGCCTTCAGACTCCTGTATCTCCTCCCTGAGGTTAGTAATGAGAACAAGGCATGTCCTGGGTGATGGGGGTCCTTAATGATGGATGCCGCCTTTCTGGGCATTGCTCCTTGAAGATGTCCTGGATACCACAGAGTTCCAAATGGATTTAGGGTTTCAGGGTGAAGAGGGAAGGGGTGAAAGTGAGCAAACGTGGACCAGGCAGGAAGTGCAGTAATTCCCCAAGTTCATCTCTCTCACAAAGAGATTTTCACTCTTAGGGCAACAGCTCTTTAGGAAAGTGTAGCCAGAATTAGGAGCAGGATATTTTGAGCCATATAGCAACACAGGAAGGAAGGAAAAAGAGCTAGAACAGTAGAGATAATGATGCAATAGTTAGAGTAATTGAGGGGTGTATTGGAGATCATAGGTGTGACTCCAGGATGTCGTATTGTCTATTGACTAGGGTTAAAGTATCACTGAGAGACAGCAGAACAAGGGAAGAAGCAACTGAGTGAAAGAGAGGGAACTAGATATTCTTGTGAATAAATCACAGAACTTTAGCACGGAAATGCAGAAAGTAGACAAAAAGACAAGAGGTACATTGGCCTTTAATGCAAAAGAATTAGAGGTTAGAAATAGTGAAGTATTTTTCTTATTGAACAGGGTGATGATGAGTTCTCAATTCGAACACTGTCTAAATTTTGGAATCCTTACGTAAGAAAGGGTGCCACAGTAACGTAGTGATTAGTGCAACGTTATTTTAGCTAGGGGCGTCAGAGTTCAAAGTTCATTTGTAGTGCCACTTTTAGGAGTTCTCCCCATGGCTGCAAGGCTTTCCTTTGGGTGATCTAGTTACTTCTCACAGTCCAAAGATGTGTCGGTTAGTGAGTTAATTGATCATTGTTAATTGTCCTGAGGATAGGCTGGTGTTACATCTACATGAAATGTTGCTGTAGTGAAGCATCATCCATTATCAAAGATCCTCACCACCCACACCATACTCCCTCCTCGCTGCTGCTATCAGGTAGAAGGTACAAGAGCCTCCAGACTCACACCGCCAGGTTCAAGAACAGTTACTACCCCTCAACCATCAGGCTCTTGAACAAAAGGGAATAGCTATACTCCTTTAAGGATTCTTTTATCTTGTTCTTTCATGTTTGTTATTTTTTATTTGCATTTGCAGTTTGTTTACAGTTTACTGCTCCTGATGTTTACAGTTTATAGATCCTGTTTACAGTTACTGTCCTGTAGATTTGCTAAATATGCCCACAGAAATAAAAGCTCAGGGTTGTCCGTGGCGACTTGTATGTACTCTGATAACAAATTCTATTTTGAACTTTGAACTAAATAGTTGGGTTTCTGGATAGTGGGGATTGATAGGCCGGAAGGGTCTGTTCCTTGCTGTATCTCTAAATAAATAAAAATAAAGAAACAAAAAGACACAGTAGCACTGGAGACAGTCCAACCCTCACTGTGGGGATGAGAGTGAGTTTGTCTATAATGAGAGGTGAAAGAATCTGTATTCTTCGGAGTTCAGAAGATTGAGAGGTGATCTTATTGAAACACATAACATTAAGGGGTCATGACAAAGCAAACATTGTGATGGTTTCATGAACGGGAATCTCAGAAAAGGGGAACATAATTTCAAAGTTAGAGAACAGTTTAAAACTGAGGTGTGTAGGAACTTTCTGTAGCAGGTGGTGAATCTTTGGAATTCTGTAACCTGGAATGTTGTGGAGGCGAGATCGTTGGGAATTATCTGAAGTGGTGGGAAATTAAATAGTGAAAGAATTGAGACCTATGGGAAACTGGCAGAGTAGAGCAGATAAGGCCTGGGGCACATCTGTCATGATCATATTGGAGTGGTAGTCTTCACCTCATCCTGTTTCCTTTCTGTTCTTGAAAAGACTGACAACCGTCTGAGTGATGTCGCCATCTTCCTCAACTTGTTTAGACCGCACCTGGTGTACCTTGAATGGTTTTTATTCGGAAGAATATGTTTGCATTGGAGGCAGAGCAGAGTAGGTTCATGGGGTTGATTAGACCTTAAGACATAGGAGCTTACTGGAATTTAGAAGAATGGGAGCTGATGTTATTGAAACATGAGCTCGTGAAAGTGATTGGAGTAAGATCCAGGGAGCGTAGTTGCAGAATAAAGTGTCATCCATTTTAACAAAGATGAGAATGAATTTCTTCTCTTGGATGGCTGTGTCTCTGTGGTTTACTCCCACAGTGTGCTGTGAGGACAGAGTCGTGGATATATTCAAGCCAGGAACTGACAAACTATCAAAGAGTCAAAGGCTGTGGGAAGAAAGTAGAAAAGTGAAGTTGAGGCCAAGATTGGATCAGTAATAATCTTTCTCAATGATGGATCAAGCTCAAGGGGCCAGCTGGCCAAGTCATACTCTGTCATGGTCCGGATCATTTAGTTAGGTTGCGATCCGGACCACTGACGCCTTGTTCTCTTCTAATTCCGTTTCACGCGTCCCTTGAGCTTGGCAATCAAGGTGATCCACTCTCGACCTGAACCGGCAGCTTATAAGCCTCTGGCTTTAGCCGTTCAGTGCGAGAGTGTTAAGAAGCCTTCACAAGTCACCACTACGACAAGCCCGAGTGATCCAGCCCGCATCGGAGTACCAGCAATTCGCCTTCCGTCACCAGAGTGGGTCCGGGCAAGGTCAATCTACCAGGGGTGAGTGGAAGGTGGAGTCCTGTCTTGACGTTTATGCCCCTTGTCTGTGTCTCCCCCTCTAAGAGTCCCGGCTCGGTGCCTGAGCTGAAAGTGGAGTCCTGACTCAACGTTCATTCCCCTTGTCCGTGTCTATCCCTCGAAGAGTCCTGGCTCAGTGCCTGAGTTGAAGGCGGAGTTCTGGCTCAATGTTCATAACCAGTGTCTGTGTCTACCCCCTGAAGAAGAGTCTCAGCTCGGTACCTGATCCGGAGGAGGAGTCCTGGTTCAAGATTCCTTGTCCTGTGTTTTGGTGTCCACGTTTCTGGCTGCAGCGATCCATGGTGTCCAAGTGTCTGGCAGCGGTGAATCAAGGTCCTAGTCTCCAAGTCCAAGGGCTGTGGTGGTCCCAATCCCCAGGGTCCCAGTCATGGCCGCGGCTGTCCCTGTTTCCAAGTCCCAGGTCCGTGGCGATCCTAGTCCCTAGGCCGAGGTTTGTGTTCCCCTTTGTCCTCCTTGATTTCCTGATCTTCTGTGCAGTGAGTAATAAATGCTATTTTATTGTACCTAAGAAAGATGTGTTTGTGTCCTGTGTGTGGGTCCTCTCCCAGCACCCTTGTCCCCACCGTGTGACGTACTCCTGTTTCCTATGTTCACTATCACATGAAGCAAGTGGGATGATGGCTGACGTTCCACTGATGTGCTTACCTCCTGGTTCTTGTCACAATTGCCTTCAGGAGCCAACAGTAAGAATTGAACCAGAATAAGAATCCTACAAAAACTAATGGATACAGCCCAGTCCGTCACGGGTAAAGCCCTCCCCACCATTGAGCACATCTACATGAAACCCTGTCCCAGAATCGTAGCACCCATCATAAGGGACCCTCACCACCCAGGACAAGTTCTCTCCTCATTGCTGCTGTCAGGCAGAAAGTACAGGAATCTCAGGGCTCACACCACCAGGTTCAGAAACAGTTCTTACTTCTCACCCACCAGGCACTTGAACCAAAGGAAATAACTTCATTAATTTTTACTTGCTCCATCATTGAAAGCTCCCATATCCTAGAGGCTCCCTTTCAAGGATTTTTCATCTCCTGTTCTTGATATTTAGTGTTTATTTGTTTATGATTATTATTTCTTTTTGTATTTGCAGAGCTTGTTGTCTTCTGCACACTGGTGGAATGCCCAAGGTGGTGTGGGCTTTCGTTGATTTTATTGTGGTTATTATTCTATTATGGATTTATTGAGTATGCCCACAAGAAAATGAATCTCAGTGTTGTATGTGGTGACATGTATGCACTTTGATAATAAATTTACTTAGATCTTTGAAGTGTCATTATTTGCCAGAGAAAACCTAAGGATTTGTTTACTGATAAAGAAAAACCGCATACGCGCACACACACATCTATATATTGCAAATTTCCACAGTGCAGAATGTATACCAGCCAAGGAAATTCTTTTGATGTGTGTTTACCAAGGTAATGCATCAAAAGTGTCAGGCAATATTAAATGAAAATGAAATAGTCTGCAGATGCTGAAATTCTGAAACATAAAGAGAAAATGCTGGAAAAGCTCAGCAAGGCAAGCAGCAACAGTGGAAAGAAAAAAAGTATTTAATGTTTCAGGTTCAAAGCCCCTGTTTAGAACTGATATCTTGGTTTCTCTTTTAGCAGCCAAATTGTACAGTATGTCACAACATCCCAGAAGAAGTAGAACCCCTGTCCTAGAGGATAGGCAGGCCTTGATTTACCATATGCTTGAACCCACAGCATTTTGCCTCCAAGATGACAAGCTGCAGCTGTTATATTTTAATTTTACAATGAAAATACTTGTTTTCATGAGAAAATGAAACAATCGCTGTACAATCCCAAGTTAATGATCATGAGGTCAGTATCTCCAGATTCTGTTGTGCCTTGCAATCTAGATAACTGATCTTGGTGCAGGTCACATTACATTAGTCTATGACTGTGCACGTGATCTATTCATGCTTCTTCTCTTCTTTCCTCTTCTATACCTGTAATCCTTCTATTCCAGTGGTTCCCAACCTATAGTTCATGTGCCGCTCTTGGGGTCTATCATGCAAAAAAGATTGGGAACCCTTGCTGTATTCCCTTCTCTGCTCCCCCCCTCATCAAACTCCCTGACACATTTTTCCAGCTACCTCCACTGAAAGGCATCTGTACTGTTTCTATAACCATTCTTGTGGTGGCAATCTCCAATGTCTCACCACTCTGCAAAGAGATGCTTCTTCTGAATTTCTTAGTGGATTCCATTTGATGGCCTGATACTTCCTTGTCCATTAACACACTCTTCCCATTTGGCTGTTGGCTCTGTGGCTGAGGGGCATGAATTCATATACAGGTTAATCTTGCAGACTTTATTAATGAACCCAAAAGTCATTATTTGAGCTCTGCCAACCTGAACTTGCACTCATCACATCATTGAAAGGTTCCTGCAGCAATGGACTCAATTTCAAACACTCTTCATTTTATGTTCTCAATGTTTATTGCTTATTTATTTAGTATTTCTTTTTGTATTTCTTGTCTTCTGAACTCTGGTTGATCATCCTAGTTTGGCTGTTTTTCATTGATTCTGCTGTGGTTATTATTCAGTACATTTATTGATCATGCCCATGTAAACCTCAGGGTTGTATGTGGTAACATATGTACTTTGATAAGAAAATTTACATTGAACTTTGAACTGTTGAGCTCAATTGTTGAGCTGAAATGTTAAGTTTATCTTGTGGTCTTAGCTTGGGGTCCATTTTCTGTTTACATTCATGTACCATTGAGAATTGTTCACCACAATGATGAAACATGTGGCAAGAAAATGAATACCTGTGGTTTGATTACTGCTTACAGATCAGTTTTCTGTTGTGAGAACAAAACTTCCCTTCCATATGTAAGGGATCACTGACAAAGGCACCATGAAATCGGTAGCAGAATGGCAACATCACCGGATAAGATTTCAAAGATTCCTTTTCATTACTGTAGGGTGCCATGCTAGTGTGGTGGGAAGTACAACACTTACAGCTCAGGGTGTCGGAGTCTGGAATTCAATCCCAGTGTTCGTTGTAAGGAGTCTCTGTACATCCTCACCATGGAATATGTGCGCTTTCTCCGGGTACTCTGGTTTCCACCCAGAGTCCGAAGATGAAGCGGGTCATTGTAAATTGTCCACTGATTAGGTTAGGGTTAAATCGGGTTTGCCAGGGTTTCTGGGGGCAGAAGGCCAACTCCACGGTGTATCACTAAGTAAATAAAATAAAATTAAATCCATGTGAAAGAAGAGCATAGACCATAGAACATCTACTTTTTAAACCTCTAACTGCCTCCATTCGACTTATTCATCTTCAGTTTGCTTTTGGGAGTCACTTTTTCACCTGTGTAGGTCTTTAGTATCACTGAGGTCTTCTCTAATGGTATCTTAGAAAACAACCTCTGGAATTATAGACAAAGCTTACCCTGTATCCAGCTCTATTTTCAGTTTTACACCAGACACATCCACTGTGATCTGCTTCAGTATTACTATGCAGTCCTAGACATGTCAGTTCACCTTCATCAGACTCTTTTCTGTTTCTTTTTTACATTTGGTAACTTTATGCATTTGCTCAGATTTGTGTTTGAGACTTCACACTTGGTTTTGCTTTTTGTCTGCCTTGCACTCTCTATGTGATGTTGTCTGTGACACTTCATGCAGACTTTCTTTGAACCAACAGACACTGGCATCATGGGAGGATTAGCCACACCAATAACACTTTTGGCTTTTTGTGCCATTCATGGGCATTTTGTGCATTTTACATTCCAACCTCCTTTTCTGTAGTTCTGCTGCATCCTTTGCTGCAGTCTCTAATGATTTTGCGATGGTCAATGCCCGTTCTAAGGTTAGGTCTCTTTCTGCCGGTGGCCTCGTTTGAGTGCTTTGACTATGTGTACCACATATAAGCCTTAATGCATCAGAAGGTCCATCTCTAAAGTCACAGTGTTGGGAAAGCGTGTGCAGCTCTGCAATGTAGTCAGAAAGGCTTTCACCTTTTGACTGGTTCTACCTGTAAAATCTAAATCTCTCAGCTATTACCAGCAGTTAAGGGCTCAAGTGATTTTGTAAAATTGTAACATCTTTGTCAAATATCTTGCTTGCTGGCTGTGCAGGGGTTACTAGGTTGCATTAGAGACTACGCTCTTGGGGCATTAAGCTAACAAGTGTAGGGGCTTCCTTTTGATCTTTCATGTTGTTGCGTTACAATACAGTTCAACCCTCTCGATATATGACTTCTAGCCTTTATTAGTGCTATCAACTTTCCCGACTGAAGCCATCACCACGTTATTTTTTACTTTAAATTCAGCGCACCTTTCACTGTTATTCACTCACTCCTTCGTTAGCTTCCGTGACGGATTTCTCGTGCTGCCTAACTCTCGCTGTTTCATCCCGTAAATGTCACTGCTGTTTTTGATATTTTCTGACCTTCAGGTCCGTGCTCGTCACCAATTTGTTGTGTCTGTGCACGACTACGTATCAATTAAATAAAAGTGTGCACGTGGGAGATGGCTTTAACTGGTGCATTCACATTGCAGTGAAAGAGGGAGAAAACATTGCGCATGTGCAGACAGCAGATCAATACGTGGTGTAAGATGGTCGGGAGGGTCATTGCTCTAAAAGAAATAGATCCGTACATTACATATAGCACAGTAGAATACCTTTGGCCTGTGATGTTTTGCTCACCTTTTAACCTACTCCAAGATCAATCTAACCCTTCTCTCCATTTTCTTTTTCATCTAAGAGTCTCTTAAATGTCTCTAATATATCTGCCTCTACCACCACCCCTGGCAGTTGCTACCACGTATTTACCACTCTCTCTGCATCCCCCCCCCCCCCTTTATGGTCCTCCAATCATTTTAAAATATGTCCTCTCATATTAACCATTGTCCACCCCTTGGGAAAAAGGTGCTTGCTGACAACTCTGTCTGTTCTTCTTATCACCTCATACAATACTGTGCAAGGGTCTCAGGGTGCCTAAGACTTTTGCACAGAACTGTGTTTGTCAACTTGGTGTGGAGAGTGAGCTTGTAAATCTGGTGGGAGCAAAGGCATTTTCATGAGAGCATTTATCAATAGACAATCAAATATTGAAAACTTACTTTTACATTCAGGAGTACAGTACCAGAACTAGCCAACCGTTTCACCAGGAACCAAGAACACTGCGAAAATTGCTCATACATCAGATAAGAATCTTGTCTAAATCTCTTCACCTGAATGCAGAACATTTACCTACTGACACTGTGAACAAAAGCTTATGTTTTTCCACGTAAATAATCTTATGCTGGTTCCAGGCATTTGAAAGCACTTCAATTTGATAGGCTTGTTGACGTAGGAGTCTTTCCATTAATGTACACACAAAGTGCTAGAAAGATGGAGCTGGTCAGGCAACATCAGTGAAGGCCAGGTAAGCATAACAGTTAATTATGAGTGATAATAATGCATGAAAGCTACATTTCCTCAAATACATAACTAGTCTTTTATTATCAGATTTTGATAAAGGTACAAGACCCTCAGGACTCACACCACCAAGTTTAGGAACAACTATTACCCCTCAACCATCAAGCTCTTGAACCAAAGGGGATAACTTTATCATCGAACTGCCCCCCACGACCAATAGACTCACTTTTAAAGACTCTTCATTTCATGTACTTGATATCAATTGCTTATTCATTTGTTATTATTATTTATTTATTTTTGTATTTGCACAGTTTGTTTTCTTCTGCATTTTGGTTTTACTTGCTAATTGGGCAGTCTTTCATTAATTCTGTTATAATTATTATTCTATACATTTGTTGATTATGCCCACAAAAGTGAATCTCAGGGCTGTATATGATGACTTATATGTATTTAGATAATAAATTTTACTTTGAACTTTGAACTTAGAAATAAATCAGCAGATTTCTTCCTCCCTCATATAAAATGAAGCCATTATTACAAACATTCAATAACTAAATACAGCAATAATTCTTTCCAGAGAGCCAAACATGTAATTAAGAAGGAATATTCTTACATAAGTGCTGACATGGAGGTCACAAGGTAAAACACCAATCACAAGAAAGCTTAAATCATTGAAATTTCAATGTCACCACATGTATTCACAGGTGCATTTGAAGGATGAACACAAAAAAGAAAATCCCAGAGTGCTCTCTGCTGTGTAGATAATTTTCAATGTAACCTTAATGTCTCTCATTATCAATCACTTCACAGAGAAATAAATAAAATTATTTTCCATTACTTGAGACAGGTAAAATAAGTGCACTTCATACAACTCCAGTAAAAATAATCCAAAAGTACAAACCACATCCAACATTAATCAAGAAAGCACATTGCTGAAATACTTATGCTCCTGAGAAATCATTCCCCAATATAGTGATGGAATTGAAATTAGGCAGCAAAGAAAAGAATCTGCCCGGAAGTTCAATGCTCATAAGTAAATCTTCCTGTGAAACCTTGTGAAACTCTCTCTTCCTCATACAGTACTGTGCAAAAGTCTTAGGCACATATATCTAGCTAGGTGTCCTAAGACTTTTGCAAAGTACTGTAGTAATTTTATGTATTCCATTGTACTGTTGCTGCTGCTGCTGCAAAAAAACTAATTTCATGACATATGTGAGTGATGATTCTGATATGGGTCTCTAATGTTGACTGCGAGTGGGAGGGGCTAGGGAGAGGGGAATATTTGTTGGGAAAGGGGAAAGGAGAGGGAAGGGAATAGAAGCACCAGAGAGACATTCTGTAATGATCTATAAGCCAATTGTTTAGAATCAAATGCCTTTGCCTGGTGTCTCAGGGCTGGGTGTGTCTATACCTGTGCCACTTTCCACCCCGGCACTCTGCCCCTCTGCCACCTGCCCCACATCCCTTCCACAGCACTCCACCCTCGCCATTCCCAACATCCTTTGCTCCCGCCAGATTTACAAACTCGCTCTCCAGTCCATGTTGACAAATACAGTACTGCTTAAAAGTCTAGGCACCTTAGATTATATATATATATTCTGTATATTACAGGGCTTCAAATAGCAAATAAAATCAATTACTAAGAAAATTAAAGTTTCTTAGCCTTTCCGTTTGTGATAAACCTTTCTAGGTTTTCACTTATGGCCACATTTTTCCTCCTTTAACTTTGACCTATCATAATATAGAATGCAAGGTGAACACAAAGACATCTAACAGTCACACAATTTTTTTCTTCCAGGCGATAAAATCCAAAAGCTAATAAAATCAGACAGAGCATACTATTGTTGATGAATGACTCTGTCTGGATTTCCTGTCTGGAGACAAGGAGAGCAGGGCTCTGTAAAAACAGACAAGCCAGCCACAGGAGAGCACGTACAGCAGATGTATTGTGTCTGGCTGCTTCCATTATTATTAATACTGATCAGTATCAACCAGGTGATGAATAAGCATCAAAGCTCAAAAGCACAAATTGACTATCTCTGAAATACTCATTTATGCATAACACCCAAATATCCTCGTGAAGCATAATTAAGGGATTCTCCATTATTAAATTGCAATCTCTTTTTGTATTATTAACAGCATTTTATAAAATCCTTATTTCCCAAAGACAATGTCTTTACGAAATCTGCTTGACTCTGAAAAGGAGAAACTATCCAGCATTCATTCTTAATATTGCGAGTATCGATAACCGAAGACAATTATGTGAATTAATGACCACTCAATTAAGCAGGCATCCATCAAAGATCTCCATCACTCAGGACATGCCTTTCTCAGCAAGACACACACTCAACATTTCAGCGACAGCTTCTTCCCCTCCACCAGAAGATTTCTGAATGGACGATGAACCCATGATCACTACCTCAGTATTTTTCCTCTCCTTTAGCAGTACTTTTATAATTTAATTTTATTTTTATATATATCAATTGCAATTTAAAGTTTTTGCTCATTATGCATTGCAATGAAAAATAACAAATTTCACGACATATGCAAGTAATATTAAATGTGATTCTAATTCAAATTCTGAATCAGTTATTTATTCCACAAAGGCCAAGATTCATGAAACTGAAAAAATTTTAAGTTTCCCATTGGGATTCTGCAAATTTTTTATTCAAGGAAGCTTACCGCGACAGAACCACACTGACTGAAAATGTAAAAACAAGATCCCAGATCTGAAGTTACGAGGCATAACCCTCACAATGCAAGTCACTGTTGTCACTGACTTTTGCAAAAGAGCCCGCTGCTTGGCAATATACCTGCATGTTAAAAATAGTATATAAGCTCCAATACTATGCAAAAGTCTTAGGCAAATACGTATATATAACTAGCGTGTCTAAGACTTTTTCACAGTACTGTAGTAATTTTGTTCAAATTCAAAGGTTCAAAAATTCAAAGAATGTATAAATTATACACCTTGAAATTTGTCTCCTTATAGGCAGCCACAAACCAAGAAACCCGAATAACCTAATAAAAAAGAGATCAAAAACCAGAGAGAGAAAATAAACGTAAGCCAGGTAAACAATAGAAGCAAGCCAACAGCATTCTGATACAGACTGAGCCCCAGGTCTGCTCCCGGAGCCGCTGGCGTAGCCTTAATCCTCGGTGTAAGCTCATCACACCAACGGGGCAAAAATGCAGAGCAGTCGGATCAGTTCACAGCAACGCTGCTGTGGAGAAAGGAATGAACATTCGTGGGAAAGCGAGCCCGACCTCGCCTCCAATCCTGATACTCGGGCTTTCAGCCTATCTGTGTCGGTGTATAAATTGTCCAAGCACTGAGTAGTTCCTCGCTCTGGAACCCGGACCCCAGTGCCACGGTATGTTCGGGCTGCCCAACCTGAAGCTATTCTCAATCTCACCAAACTGCCTTGGTACTTGGAGTGATCCAGCTTCATCCTTGGGTTAGGTGGATGGGTATCGAAACACTTCTCTCCAAATCGCTCTCTCCGTCTCCGGCAGCTTTGCCAGCTCAGTCTGAGTCCCCGGCTTGAGCACGTTGTGTCACGTAACACCCAGCACAGCTCATTCCCCAAACCAGCCTCACCTCCACCTGCCTTCTCACTGGCTGTGGCGATAGTTCAGAAAAGATGTTATAAGTAACGATTTTAGTCAAATCTCTTGGCTTTCAATCTACGAGTAAGCTGTCGCACGCCTTTGGTAATGTTACCTTACTGCTGCCACAAAAAAAACAAACTTCATGACGAAGTCAGAGTGATGATCTTGAGGCTTTAGGTCTTCGAGGATTCAGTAAGAGAAATCAAAAGAAAAGAAAAAGAAAAGCTTGACGTTAGGCTTTTATTTCCTTCCCTTCTTTATATCTGCGCAATTAGGACAGTAGATATACCAGGCGGGATAGTGAAATGCTCATTTTGTGGGATGTGGGAAGGCGGGGAGACCTCCAGTGTCCCTGACAACAATAACTGCGAGAAGTGTGTCCAGCTGCAGCATCTAATAATCTATTATTAAATTTGTGCACAATTCTTAAAGGATAGTTCCTGTCCTTTTTATTATTCTGAAACCTATTGGAATGCATTTTGAAGGATGGCAAAATAAATGATAATATGTTTAGAAATCCCCACACTATATGACAGCAACAACTGCCACAAGTAGACTTGAATTTGAAGGTCATATCATTTGACAGAGAGAGAGAGAGAGAGAGAGAGAGAGAGAGAGAGAGAGAGAGAGAGAGAGAGAGAGAGAGAGAGAGAGAGAGAGAGAGAGAGCGAGAGAGAGAGAGAGAGAGCACTTACTTCAGGATGCATGTTGTGAAATACCTTTGCACTATTGAGAGGCTCCCTCTCTTTTGTACAGAACACAACACAAGCTAGACAAAATAATATGAACATTCGGTGAAATCAATCCTTAGGCTCCTGGTTACACTTTAAGTATCTTGAACCTCACTACATTTTTTCTTTTTTTGCAGTTCTTATTTAATTCAACTGTATATGTGTGTGTGTGTGTGTGTGTGTGTGTGTGTGTGCATATATAGTTATTGTAATTTATAATTTTTATTATTATGTAGTACAATGTACTGTTGTGACATAACAGCAAATTTCATGACCTATCCCACTGATATTAAACCTAATTCCAATTCCGAACTGCAAATATTTGCCCCAATAACAAAAGTTAAGAATTGAAAACAAAATGTTAAAGCAGAAACTAATTCTTAGAACAATATCTTTATCCTTTTCATCATTAAGGTAACTGTTCCAGATGTAGCTAGAATTATTGAGATGCCTTTTAGTGTGAAATCAAATAACATTTTTTGGTTCCTCCAAATCCAAAGTGTTTGTATCAATAATTTGCTTTGCATTTTTTTATTGGCATGAGAGAGGATACAAGTTAAAAGGATATTAATGTAATTTTTGTTTTTCCTGCTGTGAGTCCGTAGTGAACAAACAGCAAGCAGGAGTATAATTGGTGGATAAATCAGTACGGTAATTGCAAATTCTGCAACTTTTCATCCGATATTCACCGGTGTGATCATTCCTGTAAACAAATTTTGTGCTTTCTGAAAGCACACTGACTGGCTAATGCTGGTTTTAAATTTGTTTATAAGAGCTTGGAGGTCAGATTTTCCCTCTATTCCATTTTGTTTCAGATGGGTATGATGGTGGCATGGCATAACGGTTAGAGCCATGCTATCAGCGCTCGGAGCATTGGAGTTCAGAGTTCAATTCTGAGGTCATCTGAATTGGAGAATAAGGAAACTGTATATCCTCCCTGTGGGATGTATGGGTTTTCTCCAGGTGCTCCGGTTTCTTCTCACAATCCAAAGATAGTTGGTAATTGAGAATTGGCCTGTGATTAGGCTAGGGTTAAATTGGGGTTGCTGGCTGGTGTGGTTGAAAGGGCTGGAAGGGCCTATTCTGTGATGTATTTCAATAAAATAAAAGAAAAATAAGTGGTGACTGCTACTGGCAGCCGAGTGGGATGTTTCAATCTCGCAAGTGGAAACACCGTCAAATATCAAGAAAGTTGTATGCTGGCACCCAGCAACTTAACCTGGAACACCCTGCGACATCAGTCAGCACCTGGAGGTTCTTTCGAAATTTTCCAGGAGACATCTAAAGGTTCAAGACTAGGGCACGGCTTTGGGTGGTACAGCACCGTGCACCACGGGTGGTGAGAACATCACATTTGCTTGTTGGCGAATGGCCCCAAAGACGAAGAATGACAGCAGTTGGTGGGCAGTCCCATTCTTGGAGAGAGAAGCAGCCATTGTCGTTGATGGAGTGAAGGGAGGTCTGGAGGGAGTGGAGGAAACAGAATGGAATGGAAGAGGTTAAGAGATCTGAGGGTAAGAGGCACATGAAGAGGAAGGTGATTCAAAGGGAGGGGAGAAACTGAGGGACATAGTTCAGGGAACAGATGCTATTATAGCTCAAGTATTGTGTACAGTTTTGGTCAATTTGAGGAAGGACATTCTTGCTATTGAGGGAGTGCAGCGCAGATTCACAAGGTTAATTCCCGGAATGGCGGGACTGTCACATGTTGAAAGATTGGAGCGACTGGGCTCGTATACACTGGAATTTAGGAGGATGAGAGGGGATCTGATTGAAACATTAGGGGATTATTAAGGACCATTATTAAGGGATTGGACACGCTGGAGGCAGGAAGCATGTTCCGCTGATGGGTGAGTCCAGAACTAGAGGCCACAGTTTAAGAATAAGGGGTAGGCCATTTAGAACAGAGATGTGGAAAAACTTTTTCACCCAGAGAGTGGTGGATATGTGGAATGCTCTGCTCCAGAAGGCAGTGGAGGCCAAGTCTCTGGATGCATTCAAGAGAGAGTTAGATAGAGCTCTTATAGATAGCGGGATCAAGGGATATGGGGAGAGGGCAGGAACGGGGTACTGATTGTGTATGATCAGCCATGATCACAGTGAATGGCGGTGCTGGCTAGAAGGGCCGAATGGCCTACTCCTGCACCTACTGTCTATTGTCTATTGTCTATATCCGAGTTTGGAGCTCGGAATTCTATTCTGGCTTCCTCCGTACGAAAGTTTGTACGTTCTTCCTGTGCATGCGTGTGTTTGCTCCCAGTGCTCCAGTTTCCTCCCACAGTCCAAAGACAAATGGTTGGTAGGTTAATTGGTCATTGTAAATTGTCCTGTTAGGGATAAATCAGTAGGTTGCTGGGCAGTGTAGTTCAGTGGGCTGGAGGGGTCTGTTCTGTGGCGTATCTCTAAATAAAATAAAACAAAGATCAGTGAGAGGTAGTCCAAGGGAAAGAGACCACATGCAGCAGGGGACCAGTGTGGAAGGGTTGCTCTGGGAAAATGAGTTGAGGAAAAGTTTGTCTGAACAAGATCATGTGATTGTGTTCATCTAAGTGAGATCAGAGTATGTTTGCATGTCTTCGTATAAAGGTACAAAAAATGTCTGCAATTTTCTTGAACCAAGACCTTGCTGTGTCAAGTCTGCATAGTAGCAGGTGTACAACGGCCTGCAGTGCCCTTGCAGAGGATTCATGTGGACTTTTTTCCAGACGTTTATGGGCACAAATTTCTTGGTGGTAGTCGATGCAACTACAAAATGGCTGGAAGTTCCCAACAGCCTCCACTCCACCCTCACACACTGTTGATGTGTTGTGAAGCCTCTTCACAAGGACTGGTGTTCCGCAGCACTTAGTCAGTGACAATGGACCACAGTTTGTGGCGGGACAGTTTCACATTCTTGAAAATGAATGGAATAAGACATATTACATCTGCACCATGCCACCCAGCTACAAATGGCTTGGCAGAAAGGTTTGTCTGGAGTCTAATGAAAGTACTGTGAGCAATGTCAGCAGAACACATTACACTGACACTGAATCAGAAGCTTTACTTTATTGTCACCAAACAATTGATACTAGAGCGTACAATCATCACAGTGATATTTGATTCTACGCTTCATGCTCCCTGAAGTACAAATTGAAGTAAATTTAATAAAAATTTCAATTATAGATCATAATTAGAAAATAGAAAAGGGAAAGTAAGGTAGTGCAAGTCAGGTCCGGATATTTGGAAGGTACGGCCCAGATCCGGGTCAGGATCCGTTCAACAGTCTTATCACAGTTGGAAAGAAGCTGTTTCCAAATCTGGCCGTACGAATCTTTAAGCTCCTGAATTTTCTCCCAGAGGGAAGAGGGACAAAAGGTGTGTTGGCTGGGTGGGTCGTGTCCTTGATTATCCTGGCAGCACTGCTCCGACAGTGTGTGGTGTAAAGTGAGTCCAAGGATGGAAGATTGGTTTGTGTGATGTGCTGGGCTGTGTTCACGATCTTCTGCAGCTTCTTCCAGTCTTGGACAGGACAACTTCCATACCAGGTTGTGATGCACCCTGGAAGAATGCTTTCTACGGAGCACCTATAAAAATTAGTGAGGGTTTTAGGGGACAGGCCAAATTTCTTCAGATTTCTCAGGAAGTAAAAGCTTAAAGTAAAGAAGCATACCAATCTCCTTCTCGCATATTGAAGTGCAATGCACTCCATGACAAACAACCCACTAGCTATGCCGTTCCTGGGTGGTCCCTGGTGTTCACACTTGGATCTCCTCAAACCCAAGCGGGATAGAGGATGAACAACTGAGGCAAGCTGAAGGCTCCTCAAACAAGGAGGTTCAATGTTTCACTCCTGGACAAACAGTCCAGGCGAGGGTCTACAGAGGTGATCAAAAGTGGGCACTCGGAAAGATTAACAACAGAACTGGACCACTCAGTGGAGATTGAGTCTGATATCGTCTGGAGGCGACACATCGATCAGTTGAGGAGAGCAGAGTCAATTGTTAGAGAAGAAAAGAGGCTACCACTTTCAGAACCACTTCCTGCAGTCTCACAGTCAACTCCTGCAACCACCACGAAGGAGATTGCTTCACAGCCACAAGTCTCACCTGCCAAGCAGAGTGATTCCTCATGTCAGGAAAGACATTATCCCACAAGAGCAAAAAATCCTCCACAGTGATTAAATCTTTAGGCTGAATGGGACAATTTAAAATTTACTATACTGTGGATGTCTGTATCTAGTAGTCGTATTATATAATATACTATGTATATGGTTGAGGCATGTTCTATTGAGTTGGAGTTTATAGCTAAGCAAGGAGGAATTCAGTATATTTAATATTTCAGTGATCTTGTGTATGTATTGTTTGATTAAGCATTCTTGTCCATTTAAATAATTTATTTTGGGTTATGCATAAAAATATGTGAATTGCACACATCATTGTGCTATCACATGCACTCCTTGCTTAATGTAAACACATAGTTAAACAGATTTCGGACTACTGTGTTTTCCTTTGAATTAGCTTAATGTTTTGAAGTTACAAAGCATAACACAGGCCATCCTCAAGCGCAAAGAACTGCCTGAGGAGATTTAGGCAGCTCCACAAATTAATTCCAATACTTTTGGAAAGACAGTGTGACCACTGATGTTGGGTCATCAAACCAAAATGTTAATTCCTCCTCTCTCTCTGCAGTGTCATGCCTTACCTGCTGATTTTTACCATCCTCACACTCCATCACTGTTGAATACAGTGGTTACACAATTACAGTGCGTGCTATTCAAACACATGCATTAAGGTGGACCAGAAATCCAGGCTGAAGCCCAAAGATCAATCGGAAATCCGGATCAAAGCCTGGAGGTTGATCTGAAGTCCAGAAGTCGAGGCCTGGCGACCGGTGCCCGAGTTTGTGAATCTCTGTGAGTTGGATGGGGAATCCATGACTACACTGGAGGCTGGAGGTTAAAGGACTGTGTATGTACGTGGATGGGTGGGAAGGGGGATTGGGTCTCATTTTGTTGTTGCTTTGCCACTTGACTTTCTCTGTTTCTTTTCGTGTTCGGTGTTGTTTTCTCGAGGATTGTGGGGATGCTATATTGGTACCAGAATGCACGGTGACCCCTGCAGACTCCCCTCTGCAAATCCTATTTATTTATTGAGATACTGTGCAGAATAGGCCCTTCTGGCCCTTCAAGCTGCATCACATGGCAACCCTCATGATTTAATCCTTGCTGACTCACAGGACATTTATAATGGTGAATTAAACCACCCACCGGTACGCCTTTGGACTCCGGGAGGAAACCGGAGCACCTGGAGAAATCCACACAGTCATGGGGAGAACATACAAACTCCTTACAGGCAGTGGTGGGAAATTAACCCAGGTCACTTATACTGAAAAGTGTTGTGCTAGCTGCGACATTACGGTGGGTTGGTCATTAACACACACGACACATTTCACTGTATGCTTTGTTACTGTGAGGCAGAAACTGACTTAAAATCTGGTAAGATGTATTCATTGTGACCAAAATAATATGATATCTGTGTGCTTATATTTCAAATTGACAATTTTTGCCATCAGGTATCTGGTCTAGAATACTGACCTTTAATGCTAACAATATCTTAGTTCATGTAGGATGAAATACTCTTCTCTTGTAAGCGTTACCAATTGGTTTCTGGAGGCTAGGCAAAATTTCTTTCATTTCCACCTAACACAAGAATTCTCTAACAATCTGCTCTCATCATTTTTGAAGAATAGTTTCATCCACATAGCTTACAACATCTAGGTAAGTCATATATTTCTGAGCTGACTGTTGTGAAACCTGTCAGTCAGTTTGATATCAATAGGGAAACTAAACCAGTGTCTTGGCAAAATCTCTAGAGATAAACCTCTAGTGCAAGATTGTGAGAGCTGTCAATCATTAAGGTATAATACATATTTCAAAGTTCAAAGTAAATTTTCAAAGTACATATATGTTACCATATATAATTCTGAGATTCATTTTCTTATGGGCATACTCAGTAAATTCATAACAGAATAATAACCATAACAGAATCAGTGGAAGATCGTATCAACCTATTGGGATGTGGATGACGTCACCAGGGAGACGCTGAAGCTGGTGGATATGGAGGTCTTTATTCAGCAAAGCGAACAGCAGGTATCATATCAGAGACACTCTTGGAAGAAGAGGTCTCCTAAACTGAAAGTTCATCACATTTTCATACCCTTAAGATCAATGGTAACTTAATCCAGTTTCAATAGTTACAATGACATTGTTTACTTCAATATTTTGGGCTGACAATGCTTCATTGAAGTTACATATAATTTTCAAAAACCTAAATCTTCACACCAATGTTCAAGACACTCTAGATTGAATGTTCTAGCTACATTCATGCATATGCAGACATCTCAGTTATTTGGTTGTGTCCTGATCAGCAATTTACTCTAAAATGCAGCTTCATTGTTCTGAGCTGCATTTTAAATTCAATCTACAATCCATGTTCAGATCTGCAGTCTGATTGCTGTTGAAATTAATATTTGTGATATATCATAAATCCAGAAGATACCCTAACAAACTGTGTGCAAAAGACTGCAAGTTCTAACGAATGGACATGGAACAGTAGGCATTCCTTATTTCAGGATAATCATGTTCTAACAATATGCCAATCTTGTCAGAAATAACCCAATGATTTATGCAGAGGAAGACCTGAAATTTGATGTTCATTATGATATTGGTTGGGTCACTATTTTCCCCTCCATATACATGTTTATGGGCAAATGTGGATATCTGGATACCTACAATAAACAAATGGATGACCAATAATTTCCTAAAATAAATGAAGATAAAACTGAAATACTTCTGGTTGCTACAGAACTTTTAACAAAGAACAGGATAAGGGAACATATCTTTCCTTTGTTAGTTAATCTGCATTGGTCTCCTGTATCTTTTAGAATTGATTTTATAGTTCTCTTATTTGGTTTTAAAGCTATTAATGGTTTGGGAGCGGAGTACATCATGGAATTGTTTTCGTTGTATAGTCTTGCTTCAGCTCTGTGGTCTTCTTTCTCTTAAATTTAAACAACCTTCTATTTCTTTTATTTTCATATAGTACTGTGCAAAAATTTTAGGCATCTTAGCTATATATGTATGTGCCTGAGACTGTTGCACAGTACTTTATTTGTCAATGTGAAGCAGACAGTTGAAGTAAAGGATGTTTAGAATGATAAGGGTGGAGCATTGTGGGAGGAGTGTCGGGTGTGTGGTGCAGGTGGCAAAGAAGGAGTGCCAGGGATGTTGGGGGGTGGGGAGTGGGGATGGCATGGGTGCCAACACATCCAGCCCTGAGACACCAGGCAAGATCATTCAATTCCAAACAATTGGTTTATTGCTCATTACAGAATGTCTCTCTGGTGCTTCCCTCACCCTCCCCTCTCTCTTTCTCTTCTCCTAACCATGATTCCCCTCTCCCTGCCCCCTTCCCATCTCAGTCCACAATAGAAACCATATCAGAATCAGGATTATCATCAGTCACATATATCATGAAAACTGTCTTCTTTTGCAGCAGCAGTACTGTGCAATACATATAATTATTATAGTACTGTGCAAAAGTCTTAGGTACAGTCCTAGCTATATTTATTTATTGAAATACAGCAAGGAATAAGCACTTCCAGTCTTTGAGCTGTGCTGTTCAGCAATCCCTTAATCTGAGCCTAATTATGGGACAAATTACAAGGAACAATTAACCTTCCAACCAATACGTCTTTAGACTGTGGCTAAGACTTTTGCAGAGTACTGTATTTGTTCTTTTATCCATTGTAAAGCACTGAACTACATCAAAAAGTGCTCTATAAATAAAGTTATTATTATTGTTTTATTATCCTCTCAGTGTCAAGGTTGTATACTGAGTTCTTTACAGGTTTTTAGGTGCTGTAAGGAGTGATTGGTTCCAATATGTAATGCTGATTAAATGCCTAATTGGACTTCCAATGTTCCAGTCAAACTGTCACAGCTGAATAAACACTTCACAGCAGGAAGGAGCTTTGCCAGAGCTATTTAAGGAGATCGTTAACTAATTGTGGGTTAGATGTTGATTTAATGTTCACTGGTTATTGCTACTGGCTGGCTTCTTCCGCAGATCTTTGCAGCTGCTAAAAGTCCACGGGGAATAATGGATCCATTGGCTGTAAGACTTCAAAGCTGCACAGACCAGTTGCTTCCAAGCATGGGTGCATTAGTAGACGACCCCCTTGGAGTCCAGCATGAGTGAGAAACAGAGTAGGACAAGCTGCAAGAGAAGGTGAACGAGGATCGTGAAGGGAGTGGGTACATGGTGCACGGAGATACGTCTCTACCAAAGGAGGTGTAAGGCGCTCCTTCCCTCCACTAGTCTGCAGGTCACCCTTGGGCAAGGTGTAGCACCTGCTTAGACCACTCTGCCCCCCCCCCCCCCCACCGATCAGGGTCATGTGAAGCCATGGGAGCAGGCAGTGGATGGTCGTATATCACAAGTCCTGGTTATGCGACCACTGATGCCAGGTAGATGATAATTGAAGAGTATTGATAATGGCTGGGGTTGCCCATCTTGTAAAGACACTGCCCAGAAGAAGGCAATGACAAACCACTTCTGTAGAAAAATTTGCCAAGAACAATCATGGTCATGGAAAAAACATGACTGCCCACGTCAGACGACACGGCACATAAAGAAAGAGCTATATGGTCAAAAATGCAATCTTTATGTTCCAGAGTGAAACTAGAAGCACCTTTAAAGCTCAAAGTACAAATTAAATTTATTATTAAAATACATACACCATATACAACCCTGAGATTCATTTTCCTGTGGGTGTACATAGTAAATCCAAGATCCATAACAGAATCAATGAAAGATCTCTCCCAACAGAATAAGCAACAAATATGCAAAAGCAAACTGTGCAAATACAAAAGAATAAGCAATAAATATTGAGAACATGAGATGAAGAGTCCTTGAAAATGAGTCCATGGGTTGCAGGAACGATTCAGTGATGGAACGAGTGAAGTTATCCCATTGGTTCAAGAGCTTGAAGTTGAGGGGTAATATCTGTTCCTGAACTTGTTGATGTGGGTCCTAAGGTCCCGGTATCTTCTTCCTGATGGCTGCAATGAGAAGAGAGCATGGCCTGGGTGGTGGGGGTTCTTGATGATGGATGCTGCTTTCCTGCAATAGCACTCCATCTAGATGTGCTCAGTGGTGGGGAGGTCTTTGCCCGTGATGGATTTGGCTGCATCCATGTCTTTTTGGAGGATTTTCCCTTCAAATCCAAGTGTAAGAATAGTGTTTGTGTGTACCTGGAATGCTTGGACAGTGAAGATGCATACATCAGGATGCTTCTCATTGACTACAGTTCAGCATTCAACCCTATTATCCCTTCAAAACTAATCAACAAGCTTCAAGAACTTGGCATCAGTACTTTGTGCAATTAGGCCCTTGATTTCCTCACTTGCTGATCCCTTGTTTGGATTGGCAAAAAAAATCTCCTCCCCAGTCTCCATCAGCACAGGTGCAGCACACGGCTGTGTGCTGTTCTACTCACTTTACACTTACAACTGAAAGGCTAAAAACAGCTCTGATACCATATTTAAATTTGTTGATGGCACAATCAAAGGTGGTGAAGACTCAGCATATAGGAGGAAGATTGAAGATCTGGCTAAGTAATGACAAAACAACAACCTGTCGCTCAATGTCAGCAAGACCAAGGGGCTGATTTGACTTTAGGAGGAGAAAACTATCGTGTATTTAATATTATAGTGGTGTTTGAGTGGCATTTTAGATATATTATTGGATTATGCATTCTTTATTATTTACATAATTCATTACAGGTTATATGTAAACGTATGGGAATGGCATATGTTATTATGCCACACCATCATAAGTGTGTACCTCACTAAAGTAAATCTAAACATACATAAGTTATCCCCAGCTTCATGATTTTCTTTCAATTAGTTTTATGTTTTGGAGTTACAAATGATTTACCGTCTATGCCCAATATAAAACGAATCTCAGGTTTGTATATGAGCTGTGCTGTTCAGTACAGGTACAGTGAGCCGAAGGCCTTATTTTCATGCTGCATGTTTCTGTCACACTATTAGCTGTACGGGTGATTTAATTTTTATTCTCAACTCGTATTGCTACTTCTGTTGTCCAGTGATTGATAATTTAGAATGCCCAGATTCAGGGTGCAAACAAATTTCCACATTTCTCCTAAATGTTATATTGGTGCAGCTTTATAGGCCTATGAATTAAAGATGCACACAGAATATCAAATGTAGTCTAGCCAATATTTCTATAAAATTTGAGTCATTTGTATTGATTTACACTGAAAACCATTTGTGATGCACTCCATTACATGATTAACCTTGTAGATTATCATCATCATCATTCTGTATCATGTCATATAACATGGGCGATCACGGTCTTTCCATGACCATGATTGTCCTTGGCAAATTTTTCTAAAGAAGTGAAGAAGTGTTTTGCCATTGCCTTCTTCTGGGCAGTGTCTTTACAAGATGGGTGACCCCAGCCATTATCAATACTCTTCAGGGATTGTCTGCCTGGAGTCAGCGGTTGCATAACCAGGACTTATGATATGTACTATCTGCTCATACGACCTGCTCCCGTAGCTTCACATGACTCTGATCGGAGGGGACACCTTGCTCAAGGCTGGCCTGCAGGCGAGCAGAGTGAAGTAACGCCATGCACCTCCTTTTGTAGAAACGTATCTCCATCCTGCCATCTGGAATTCTGAAATTATTGTACTTAAACTTCAAACAACACACACAAAATGCTGGTGGAACACAGCAGGCTAGGCAGCATCTATAGGGAGAAGCGATGTCGACGTTTCGGGCCGAGACCCTTCGTCAGGACTAACCGAAAGGAAAGGTAGTAAGAGATTTGAAAGTAGAGGGGGGAAGGGGAAATGCAAAATGATAGGAGTAGACCGGAAGGGGTGGGATGAAGCTAAGAGCTGGAAAGGTGATTGGCGAAAGTGATACAGAGCTGGAGAAGGGAAAGGATCATGGGACGGGAGGCCTCAGGAGAAAGAAGAGGGGGGGGGAAGCACCAGAGGGAGATGGAGAACAGGCAAACAACTAAATATGTCAGGGATGGGGTAAGAAGGGGAGGAGGGGCATTAACGGAAGTTGGAGAAGTCAATGTTCATGCCATCAGGTTGGAGGCTACCCAGCTGGTATATAAGGTGTTGTTCCTCCAACGAGTTTGGATTCATTTTGGCAATAGAGGAGGCCATGGATAGACATATCAGAATGGGAATGGGACGTGGAATTAAAATGTCTGGCGTACTGACCTCTACCTGGCTGAGGCACAGCGACAACTCTCTGATAACACCTCTTATTTACCCCTTGATCATGATCCCACTAAGGAGCACCAGGCCATTGTCTCCAATACCATCACCAACCTTATTAGCTCTGGGGATCTCCCACCCACTGCCACAAATCTCATAGTTCATACACCTCACACTTCCTGTTTCTACTTCCTATCCAAGATCCACAAACCTGCCTGACCAGGTAGACCTATTGTCTCAGCTTGCTCCTGCCCCACTGAACTCATTTCTGCATACCTTGACACTGTTTTATCCCCCCTTGTTCAATCTCTTCCCACCTATGTTCGTGACACTTCTCATGCTTTGAATTTTTTCAATGATTTTAAGTTCCCTGGCCCCCTCTGTCATATTTTCACCATGGACGTCCAGTCCCTATATACCTCCATCCCCCACCAGGAAGGTCTCAAAGCTCTTCGGTTTTTTTGGATTCCAGACCTAACCAAATCCCCTCTACCACCACTCTCCTCTGTCTAGCGGAATTAGTTCTTACTCTCAATAATTTCTCCTTTGGCTCCTCCCACTTCCTTCAAACCAAGGGTGTAGCCATGGGCACCCAAATGGGTCCCAGTTATGCCTGCCTTTTTGTTGGCTTTGTGGAACAGTCCATGTTCCAAGCCTATACTGGTATTCATCCCCCTCTTTTCCTTCGCTACATCGACGACTGCATTGGTGCTGCCTCTTGCATGCGTGCTAAGCTCGTTGACTTCATTAACTTTGCCTCCAACTTTCACCCTGCCCTCAAATTTACCTGGTCCATTACCGACACCTCCCTCCCCTTTCTTGATCTTTCTGTCTCCATCTCTGGAGATGACCTATCTACTGATATCTACTATAAACCTACAGACTCTCAGAGCTACCTGGACTATTCCTCTTCCCACCCTGTCTCTTGCAAAAATGCTACCCCCTTCTCACAATTCCTCCGTCTCCGCCGGATCTGCTCTCAGGATGAGGCTTTTCATTCCAGAATGAAGGAGATGTTTTCCTTTTTTAAGCAAAGGGGCTTCCCTTCGTCCACCATCAACTCTGCTCTCAAACGCATCTCTCCCTTTTCCCGCACATCTGCCCTCACCCCATCCACCTGCCACCCCACTCGGGATAGGGTTCCCCTTACCTACCACCCCACCAGCCTCCAGGTCCAACATATAATTCTCTGTAACTTCCGCCACCTCCAACGGGATCTCACTACCAAGCATATTTTTCCCTCCCCCACTCTTTCTGCTTTCCGCAGGGATCGCTCCCTACGCGACTCCCTTGTCCACTCACTCCCCCCCATCCCTTCCCACCGATCTCCCTCCTGGCACTTATCCTTGTAAACAGAACAAGCGCTACACCTGCCCTTACACTTCCTCCCTCACCACCATTCAGGGTCCCAGACAGTCCTTCCAGGTGAGGCGACACTTCACCTGTGAGTCGGCTCTTGTGGTATACTGTGTCCGGTGCTCCCGGTGGGGCCTTTTATATATTGGTGAGACCCGACGCAGACTGGGAGACCGTTTCGTGGAATACCTACGCTCGGTCCGCCAGAAAAAGCAGGATCTCCCAGTGGCCACACATTTTAATTCCACGTCCCATTCCCATTCTGATATGTCTATCCATGGCCACCTCTATTGTCAAAATGAATCCAAACTCAGGTTGGAGGGACAACACCTTATATACCAGCTGGGTAGCCTCCAACCTGATGGCATGAACATTGACTTCTCTAACTTCCGTTAATGCCCCTCCTCCCCTTCTTACCCCATCCCTGACATATTTAGTTGTTTGCCTGTTCTCCACCTCTCTCTGGTGCTCCCACCTCCCCCTTTCTTTTTCCCAAGGCCTCCCGTCCCATGATCCTTTCCCTTCTCCAGCTCTGTATCACTTTCGCCAATCACCTTTCCAGCTCTTAGCTTCATCGCTCCCCCTCCGGTCTACTTTCGCATTTCCCCCTCCCCCCACTACTTTCAAATCTCTTACTATCTTTCCTTTCGGTTAGTCCTAATGAAGGGTCTCGGCCCAAAACGTCGACATCGCTTCTCCCTATAGATGCTACCTGGCCTGCTGTGTTCCACCAGCATTTCGTGTGTGTTGTTTGAATTTCCAGCATCTGCAGATTTCCTCGTGTTTGGTACTTGAACTTCAGGGCTTTCTTATAAAACAATGTAAATCCTTCTCTGGCTGCTTTGAAATTATTGTTTTCCAATTGTGTAGATAGTGTAATTTAATTTATGTCCTGATAAGAATAGTTTCTGGCAAAACTTCCTTATATACACCATTAGAAATTGGAAAGTCACATGAAAATCCAAGAGGTGTTGTTGAATGGAGGTTTTAAGATGGGAATTGAAAGGCTGTAGGAGTGCCTGGAATTTTTTTAATATTGCAAAAGTCAGTGATATCAGAAGAAAAGAGGGGAACTTACACTTGGGTTGTTGCAAAGACTGCCAGTTTTTGATGATGTATTTTATTATTTTGATTAAAAAAGATTAATGATGAAAAGGAACAAAGGACTGTTCTCTTTTCCTTCAATGGCAGCCAAACTAGTAACCGTAATTGGGTGTGGAAGAATTTAAATAATTCTATATTTGTATCTATGTCAGTGTCGATGACACGTTAATCTGCAGGTCATGAAGCGTCTGAGGAGATAAATAAACAGTCAACATTTTGGGCTGAGAGCCTTCATCAGGACTGCAATGGAAGGGGGAAGATTCCAGAATTAAAAGGTGGGGGAGGGGAAGGAAGCTAGCTGGAAGGTGACAGGTGAAGCCAGGTGAGTGGGAAAGATAAAGGGCTGGAGAAGAAGGAATCTGTTAGGAGAGCAGAGCGGACCATAGGAGAAAGGGAAGGAGGAGGGGACTCAAGGAGGAGATAAGCAGGGGAGAAGCAGTAAGAGGCCTGAGTGGGGAATAGAGGAAGAGGTGAAATGTTGCCTCACCTGGAAGGACAGTTTGGGGCCCTAAATGGAGGTGAAGGAGGAGGTGAATGGCCAGGTATCTCAGCCCAAAACGTCAACTATTTATTCATTTCCACAGATGCTGCCTGACTTGCTGAGTTCCTCTGGCATTTTGTGTATGTTACTTTTGATTTCCAGCATCCTTGAACTTTCTTGTGTGCACATTAATCCAAGCTGAATTTAGTGTTTTCAAGAAGCACCTTTTATAGTAAAGAACCTAGGATGGAAAACCTGTTGCATGGGTTGCAAATCTCTTGTTTGCCAAAGTTTGAAACCGTGTAATAATGTGTCTTCTGATCAGAGTGTTCACCGAAACATCCCTAGTTGTGCAGTGTGAAAATTATTTCTGTGAAATGACATTAGCAGTCTGCGGAGTAAAATCATTGGATGAGTTTAAGTTAGTGGATATATCAGTGAGGAATTTTGCACTGGTGAACTAGAAATAGTTACTTTTGACCCCTACTTGCTGGCCATCGCAATATATTCCACTTGAAATGTCACTAATATTCAAGGAATTGCAAATGATTGTAGCAACCAGCACTTGAAAATGAGTCCTTGATCTTAGGTCAGATGTAACCACCCAATCCCAAGTGATCAACTGAAAAGGAAGCACATTTGCTCCATCAGCCAGAAGTGGGACTTCCTGGTGGCCAAATATTTTAATTCTGATTTCCATTTGTGTTTCAAAGTGTTGGTCCAATGGCCTTCCCTTTTGCCAAGATGAGGCCTCCCTCAGGGTACTCCTGTCCGAGTAGCCTCCAATCTGATGGAATGAGTATTAATTTCTTCTTCTGGTGAACCAATTCTCTCCCCCTCCCCTTCCTCTATTCCCCACTCTAACCTTTCACTTCTTCTCACCTCCCAACCTGGGTCCTCACCTCCTTCCCTTTCTCCGATGGTCCACTCTCCTCTCCTATCAGATTCTTTCTTTTTCAGCCCTTGACATTTTCCAACCGCCTGGCTTCACCTATCACTCTCCAGCTAGCCTCTTTCCCCTGTCTCCTCTACCATTTTATTCTAGTATCTTCCCCTTTCCTCCCCAGTCCTGCAGAACAGTCTCGGCCCAAAACATCATCTGTTTACTGTTTTCCACAGATACTGCCTGGCCTGCTGAATTCCTCCAGCATTTTGTGTGTGTTGCTTTGGATTTCCAGCAACTGCAGACTCTCTCATGTAACTGATAAAGAAGATGTTTACTTTAAGTAAGCATTTTATATCTCAGTTCAAAGACATTTTATGCTTACAAGGTAAATACAATGGATTATAGAACATTGCCTGAAGTCACCACATGGGTTTGAATGATATGAATACATCTCTCATTTTACATTACACATAATAAATAATCATGGCATTTTGGACTCATAGTAACAGTTTTTAAAAACTCCTGAAACCAATTTTATTCTTCAAATGTGTAATTAACTCACAGTGATATTGACGTTCTCCATTTAGGTTGGTAATAGATCACCACGGTCCTTTTAATAAAAATGCACTGATTGAAAATGTAATTTGTGTCTATTACAGCAAAAAACAAAACAATATACTTGTTTGTCAGAATGGAACCAGTCCAGGATGGTAAATAATTCATGTTGAATACAATTAAAACTGATTTCTCAATAAGGTGGATATTACGTCATTCTGTTCCACATAGATTCATGAATAGTTTCCCAAAAGTACATTTTATGTGAGTTTGTCTTTTGTCTTTAAAACTAAACATATTAGTTTAATTTTTTATTAACATCCTTGACCCCAGTAGGTTCTGTAATTCCATCTAAGCTGACAGGAACTGAGAGACCTCGGCCTTGAACCTGCCTTGTGCAGCTGGATCCTGGACTTCCTGTCAGATCACTGGCAGGTGGCAAGAATGGGCTTCCTCACCTCTACCCCTCTGAATCTCAACCCAGGAGCTCCTCAGGACTGTGTACTAAGACCGCTCGTTGACTCCCTGTATACCCATGACTGTGTCACTACACACAGCTCCAATCTACTAATTAAATTTGTCAATGACACTACATTGATTGGCCTAATCTCAAACCATAACAAGGTGGCCTATAGGGAAGAAGTCATCACCCTGGCACAGTGGTATCAAGAAAATAACCTCCCGTCAATATCACAAAAACAAAGGAGCTGGTTGTGGACTACAGGAGGGATGGAGACGGGCTAACCCTTATTGACATCACTGGATCTGGGGTTGAGAGGGTGAACAGCTTTAAGTTCCTCGGCATACACATCATCGAGGACCCCACGTGGTCTGTACACAACAGTCCCTCTTTCATCTCAGACGGTTGAGGACGTTTGGTATCCTAAGAACTCCTAAGTAAAATCCTAAGAGCTTTCTACAGGGGCACATAAAGGTTTTTACTCCTAATGTATGTAAAGAATATAAGAAATAAAGTTAATTCAATATATGTGCTTCGATCATAAATTTACTTTGAACATTGAACATGTTGATAACACGTTCATTTCACCCTTAAAAGAACAAAATAGCACAAGAAGATAGGATCAGGGATAGGCCACCAGGCCTCTCAGGTCTGCCTCATTATTCAATATGATCAGAGCTGATCAATGCTGGGCTCAGCTCCTCTCCTTTGTCCGGTGCCCATGACCTTCCATCCCTTCATCCTTCAAATACTTTTTTACCTCCACCTTAAATATATCTAACGATTGGACTTCCATCACCACTAGGGTCTGAGAATTCCAGTGATTACAGTTTCTATGCACCTCAGTTTCAAATGATTAGCCTTTCCTTTTGTGAAATTGTTCCCTTGTTTGTGACTCAGTATCCCCCACGTTAAGTCCCCTCAGAATCTTGTGAGTTTGAACAAGGTCACCCCTCATTCCTTTAAACTCTGAGGAATACAGACCCAGATAGTTAGCATCTCTTGATAGAAATACAGACCCAAACTTCTTGATAGAGCAACCTTCTCATTGCCGGAATTCGCTTGCTGAATCTCTTTTGGATTGCCTCCAATGTTGCTATTTGAGTTTCTTAGATAAGGGGATGAATGTTGTGCACAGTTTCCAGGTGTGGCCTTACTCTGAACAACTTCAACAAAACTTTCTTACTCATAAACTCCATCTCCTTAGTGATAGTGGTGAAAATGCTCATTGTGTTCCTAACTACTTGTTACAGCTGAATGGTTCCTTGTATGTTTCCATCTGTGCAGGGTTGGGCGTTGAACTAGCCTTGTAAAACAGACAAAAAAATGCCAAAGAAATGGCAAGGCTGCCACCTGATGTGCCACAAGGCATGGAAAGGAACAACAACAAGACAAGATTGTTAGCCTTGGTCTAGACTCCTGAACCTGGAGGAATGTTGGACCTCTCTTTATCTGGCTTCTACCCTTTCACCAGCTTGGTAAGGGTGACCCTACCAAGAGCCAAAATTGAAAGCCCTGACTCCACCAAACATAACTTTCCAGGTCATTGAGGCAGGCAAGCCTGCAAACCATGACAAGATAGTCGTACTCTTGGAGGAAAACCACCAGACCCCTTTGAAGTTTACTCAGTGATAGTCTCTCCCATTCATATAGTTTTCCACATTTTTATTCCTTGTTCCAACATGCCTAACTTCAAACTTCCCCATGTTGAACTCTATTTCCAGTTTTTTTTCCATCCAATCTTTTTTTTTTTGTCTATCTCTTATTGCAGAATCACAATTTCCTCATCACAACTTGTCCTTGCATTATTTTGTACCATTGGCAACCTTGGAAATGTTACTCTTTGTTTTCTCTACCGACTCGTTAATGCTCGTAAATGGTAAACAGTTCAATGCCAAGAACTAATCTCTGGGGTTCTCTGGAAGTTACATCACTCTGGTCTAAAAGGAACCCATTTATTCTTTGTCTTTTACCCATTCAAAGTTCCTTAAGGTTATTGTAGCAGGGGGATGTCCCACTACCTATTAAATGCTCCCAATGGTATGCATCTCAAATTGACTCTGACAACCAAGTCCAACTCCTGTCCTTACACTTTGTTAATGCTTATAGCAAAACTAAATTAGTATTACTTACTTCCGCCATCACCCTCTGTCGCACATATCACCAAGTTAAAAAAGTTTTTCTTTTAATATTACTTGAAGTTCTAAAACTTTTACAGGCATCGAAGATGGGAAAACCTGAGTGGTCAAGACATGAAGCTATTTTACGAAATCCCCAGGAATATCCTCAGTTTGCAATCTTGCCACCGCAAACGATACAGATAAAAACCTTATTCCCATAAACTGAAACTTTCAAAGCCCTTTTGGTTCTTTCATGAGTGATGCATGGTGCCGCCCTGATTTACCTTGTTGCTGCCTTGTAGGCAGAGTAAAAAGGGATTCCTCCTTGCCTTCATGAACCCAGTGCTGCAATTTAGGAGTGGTGAAAGCCTCGATAAATTAGAACCAAGAAGATCAAATGCTGAGGATTTCATAATATCAAGAACAGCTCCTGCTCAGTGTGTGATTAATAATGAATGTGAATCCGTTCAGCTGTAAAGTCAAATCAAAAATTGATAATTTTATTCCAGTCAATAAGGGGTTGCAGTCCTGCTTCTACCAAGTTGTACATTTGTACTTCTGGCATTAATTGAAACAGAGAGTGTAATGAAAGGAAAGGTTTTGAGTATTTATTATGGTGTGCTTAGAGAATTCAAGCTAAAAACTTTTGCCTGATGGCATTGATGCCAATCGTTATGAAGTGCTCTGAACGGCTGGTAATGGCAGATATCAAGAACTCCACTCCTCCCACACAGGACACTCAGCAATATGCTCACCGACAAAGCTGCTCTATGACAGATGCCTCAGTATCTGTCATGCACCTGGCCTTGACACACCTAGAAAACAAGGACACGCAAGTCAGAATGTTGTTCCTGGATTTCAGTTGGGCCTTCAAACACAGTTATCCCCCAGACCTTGGTGAACAAACTCCTACTCTTTGGTCACTATGCAACTGGGTGTTGGACATCCTAACCAACAGATCTCAGATAGCCAGGATGCACAGCTGCTCATCATTCTCAACACGGGAGCCCCTCAGGGCTGTATGTTGACCCCACTGCTGTGCATTCTGCTTACACCTGACTGCGAGGCCAAACACCCGAGTAATCACATTGTGAAGTTCACCGATGATACAACAAGGTTAATCACCAACAATGATGAAATGACCTACAGAGAGGAGGTGGGAGAGATTGAGGCTTGGTATCAGGCAAATAATCTCTTCCTCAATGTCAACAAGACAAAGGAGGTGGTTATTTACTTCAGGTGAACTCTACATCAGCAGCACAGCAGTGAAAACTGTGAGCAGTTTCAAACTCTTGGGAGTGCACACCTTGCACGGTTCCAGAATACATCCTACACGATCAGGAAACCTCACAAATGCCTTTACTTTCTGAGGAGGCTGAAGAGAGCTGGACCTTGCCCATCCATACTCATGCCATTCTACATATAAGTAGTAGAGAGCACCCTACCATGCTTCAGCATTGCTTGGTACAGAATTTGCACTATACTCTCTACAGTGGGTAGTCAAAACTGCCCAATGCATCACTGGCACCAGCCTACCAACTATCAAGGACATATATACAGAGAGGTGCCAGGAAAGGTCCAGTAATATCATGAAGGATCCCATCCACCCTGCAGATGGACTGTTTGTCCCACTCCCATCAATGAGGAAGCAATGCAGCATCCACGTCAGGACCACCAGACTCAAAAACAGTTACTTTCTCCAAGGAGTAATGCTGATCAACATCTCCACCCACTAACCCACCCCTCCACACCCCCAACCACCTTTATTTTATCATTTCCTGTCAGAGTCAGTACACCCCAGTGCCAAGCATCACTTTATGGAAAAACAATCAATCTATGTATATAAGTTATCTTACGTGTTTATATTTATTAAGTTTTTTATTATTGTGTTCTTCATCTATAGTGTTTTTTTTGGTGCTGTATTGGATCCAAACTAATTATTTGTTCTCCTTTATGCTTATGTATAGGAATTGACCTTGGATAAGTTTTTATCTTGAAAAAGTTATTACAGACAGTTCAGGAATGAGAGGAGCTAGGGAACTGGATATCACCTATTTTGATTTGTGCCAGTGCATTTTGAGTTATCACCAAATCAGGGTGCTGCAATCTTGCGAAATTGGCCAAGAAGATATTTAAGACTGAGTAATCCCTATTCAGTATTCTATTTCTCACTCTGGACTCTCATCTCTTCTCTTTACCTGCCTATCACCTTCCTGTGGTGCCCCTCCTTCATCCCTTTTCCTAATGTCCATTCTTCTCTCTGATCAGATTCTTCTTTCTCCAGCTCTTTACCTTTCCCACCCACCTATCACCTTCTAGCTATCCTTCTTCTCCTCCCCTCACTTTTTTATTCTGGCATCAGGGGCCGGAGTAGAGCAGGAGTGGGGACAGGAGCACGTGGCAATACAAACCACAGACTGGCAGCTAGGGGGAAACACACAAAAAGACAGAGTTTAGCTGGAGATACTGACATAAAAAGAAGACTAACAAACACCCAATGTGCAGAGAGATAAAAAAAAACAAATTGTGTGAGCAATAAACTAAGCAAACAGCATTTACAACAGCAGGTATAACAAGAAACAAACATAACCAATGAAAGACTGCACAGAACAGGATGCACAAATAATTAACGTACACAAGACAACAAGCTGTGTAAATACAAAGAGAAAAGAATAGAAATATTAATAAATAAGGAATTAATATTGAGAACATGAGCTGAAGAGTCCTTGAAAGTGAGACCATTGGTTATGGACTCATGGGTTAGATATGGAAGTTGAATGGAAATTGAATCAATGGGCAGCGTAGCACTATTATGATTTGAATGAAATGGATTGTAGTGTTATTTAATGCACATAATTATTAATCATTTAAATATTAATCTTATTGAGGAATAAAGAAGCTTTTTCAAATTCTTTTTTTTTGGAATGTAGATATCACCAGAAGGGCTGATAGCTAAGTACACTGAGAACGAAGTGTCGTGCAGCTTCGGGAGCTCCTGCAGCTTGCCTGCTGAATTTGGGTGGGAAGTTCTTGGGTTTAGCAACAACGAAGGGATAATAGGTATTTGCAAGACAAGTGGGGTCGTGGCATGGAGATAATGGTATTCTCATGTCTGCTGTTCTTGCTTTTGGCGTTTGAGCTGGTGTGGGAGACGCAGTGTATTTGTAGGTGGCGCACAATGCAACCTCAGAGCAAAGCTTCTACCTTGTATGCATTTGGTTCTGAATTGGGGAATATTTTTGTGGCATACTTGCTGAGCTAAGTTTCCCCGGTTCCCCTGTCATTCATATAAATACAAGTTAGTATGTATCAGCTTCGATTAAAGTGTCTGGACCTGAGAGAAGAAAGAACACTGAGCCCAAGAAAGTTGAAAGCGGGAGATAAGCTCTTGTGTATTCTTTAGATGAAGTGCAGACATATACTTCACAAGCCTTCCTGAACACAAATATAAAACCCTGGTTCATATTTTTACTACTATGCTGTAGGTATTTCATTTTAGCTGTTATGTAAGAGCAGTCTGATCTGCTTTCAGCCTGTTTGGGTTATTGTTGAAGATAAGGGATGCCGTGTCATCCAAATTAGGATGATGGAAATAGGAGATTTTGTGAGGGACACTAAGGTTGGTGTTTTTTTTTTGTTCAGCAGGAGATGAAGAGAGAAGATGAGAAGATGATGGAGAGAACCAGTCGTAGGGTTTGACCTAGTCGGGGGATCGTGATTTGATGGAGCAAGGTGCCGGGGTCTATTGAGGATCAGTGAATATGACTTTTGGAAGAGTTGAGCTCCAAATTGTGCACATTTGACTGTTTAATTATAATGGGCCCATTTTGTTTTTTTTTCTTTTCTTCATTAACTCTTTAGTTAAGATTCATAAATATAATTCCTTTAATTGTATACAGTGTGCTGTCTGTTATTTCCTGACACAGAGTTGTACCAGGGTAGCAAATTACCCAGCATCCACACAGACAGGGTTTGGGGTGGGAGGGACGTTTCAATCTCACAGCTGTGGCGGGACTGGAGTGTGTATTCCCTAGATTTTTACGCAGCCAATGAAACCAGTGGGGTTTCATTAAGTTAAGAGAATGGCTAAGGAAATACCAGGTCCATACAAGGTACAATCAACCTAGCAAAAGCACTGTAGAATTTATAGATACACTAAAACAAAAGCTTGGTGCATACAAAGCCAGACTAAATAGATACACGAAATGTGTCAGACAGAGAAAACAAAATTATCAGTTCGGGATCAATGAAAAAGTTTTAATGGGACATTGAAACTAATTTTGATGCATCAAAATGTCACCAATCCCAGCAAAGAATTATACCAACAAACGCAGAGATAATAAACTTTTGGTCTAATATCTGGGCAAACAGGGCAACACACAATCAACCAAGAAGCAAGTTGGATTAGGAAGGAAAAGGAACACACAAACAATTGAAGAAATGCAAATACTTGAACATGCTGAAAATAGTTATAAAAAATACCCACAACTAGACAGTGCTAGCAGCGATAATATTCGTAATTAAGGATATAAAAAATTTACTTGTCTTCATCTGTACCTATTAATACATACCAAAAATACTAACAAAGCAGCTGAATTTTTAATAGAAGGTAAAACATATCTCTTACCTAAAGGAGAAATCACAAATGACCCATCAAAATATCATCCTATCCCTTGTTTACAAACTATATGTAAGACTGTAGCATCATCTATCTCACAAATAATCTCCACTCACTTACATAACCACAATATACTTACAGAAGAGCAGAGAGGATGCCGTAAGGGTATGAAACGATGTAAAGAACAACTAATAATAGATTCTGTAATTCTAAATCAAGCCCAGCGGAAAAGCAGAGATCTTTCATGTTGCTATAGAGACTAACAAATAGGATTTGACTCTGCCCCATGCTCATAGTTAATAGAAGTTCTTGATATATATATAAACTACACCCAATACTTATGGAATTCTTACAAAATCTGTTGAAGCATTGGTGTACTATAATCACCCTTTCGATTAAAAACCAATTGACGAAGGAGTGACTCTCTAAAATATTTCCCAATGTTGGCAAGTATTGTGATAGATGTAAAACTGAGATAGCTACACTGATGCATATGTTCTGGTCATGTTCTATATTAAAACAGTTTTGGAAGTCAGTCTTTTCGACAATTTCTAAAGCGCTCAGAATCAATTTACAACCTAATAAATTGACTGTGCTTTTTGGAATAATTCCTCAAAATATCCATGGTATCTCTGTGTCTGACCAACATGTTATTGCGTTTGTTACATTGATAGCCAGGAGGGCCATCTTGTTGAAATGGATATATCAGCTCCTACTTTGTCACAATGGTTCTCTCAAGTGATGCTGTGTCTTAGCTTGGAGAAAATTAGAAGTTGAACCTTTGAACCTTTATTTGATTTTGAGAAGAGACGGGGCTCATTCGCTCGTTATTATCAATTCAGTTAACTGATAGACTTCCTCCACGATCTAAACGTAATTTTTTTTTGATATATCTTTCTTTCTTGTTGGCGGTTTGATGTTTATTTTTAGAAGCTTTCTGTATGACACGTGGCTCCGGGGTTGTAACCCCAATGGGTTTCTTTTTTTCCCTCACTTTTCTTGCTTAGTAGGGTCTTGTTTATTCACAAAAACTTTCAATCTTTAAGATAATTTCTTCTTTTTTGAGGCATTGTAATTGTTGTTACTTCGATGTACTTGTGCTATTTTTGAATAATAATAATAAAAAAAAATTTGAAAAGAAAGAAAAACCAATAAAGAACAACATCTGTTATCAACATAAACCAAGGTATTTTCCAGGGCAACTCTAAGCCCACAATGGTTTTGTCTCGCATTAAATCCACTCTCCAATTTACTAAACTGCAAGAAAATTGGGTATCAAATCAGAAATGACAAAAATGAATTATACCTTGATACACCTTCTATACGAGGATGCTGTGCTTCTTCATCAGAAAAGCTAAAGCAATTAAGTCTTAAGACGGACTTTGGGGTTCTAACATTTAAGTGTGATTCATTTTTTGGGGTACTTCTCTGTTTTTCTGGATGGTTGTGAAGAAAAAAGCATTTCAGGATGTATATTGTATACGTTTCTCTGACATTAAATTGTATCTTTGAACCTTTGAAAATAAGAACAGAAATGACAAATTTCAGAAACTATGCACAGTTGAATGCTCTTAGATTAACACTACCTGGGGCAGAAGGAGGAAGAGGAATAGCAGACATAAAAAATTTACATGACAGTCAGATAAAAACTCTAAGAATATATTTTCATCAACGAAAACAGGATTCAGCACTTCACGTGAACATATGCAATTCTGATAAGAAGTACACACCACTAAACTTAAATGAAAGCACAATCCAGAAAAAATGAAGAAATCATCACTATTGAAGAAAAGGTTAACCAATGGAAGAGCGTGACCCTTCATGGAAGACAAGATGTCGACTAGAAGGCATCTCACACCTGGCTCAGGGTTGGAGGTCTCTTTCCAGAAATAGAGGGGTCCCTTGTGGAAATACAGAAGAAGGTAGCTAACACAGAACATTATCAAGACTACACAGTAAAACACCAGCATTTCAAAATCTAAGAGAAATCAGAAACAATCCAAAACATTACAGGATCCTGCAGCAGTTTAACTCAATCTGATGATTTTCACAGGCACAACCAAGTGGCAAATGTCATTCAACAAAATCTTGCCTTAAAACACAAACTCATAAAAGACACCATACATGACTATAAATACAACTTTGGTACAGTTTTAGAATCAGGGTCCTACAAATTATATTATGATTGATCCATTATTACAATAGGACAGTCAATAATAACCACTGGATATACTAATACAGGATAAACAGGCAAGAACAACTTACTTCATAGATATAGCCATTCCAAACACACAAAACATACAGAGATCAATAAGTGAAAACCACTAGAAATATATCAAATTAAAAGAGGAAATTGAAAGACTATGGAACATGATCAGGGTGTACATTGTCCAGATAGTAATATCTACAACTGGTATCATCCAGAATTCACTACACAATAGCATTAAACGATTAGGCCTACACAGTAATACTTATGTAATTGTTTAGAAAGCCACAATAGTAAACACCACTAGAATTGTCCAAAAGTTCCTAGCAATTGAGCAATGAGTGTGGTTGGCTATGCCCTTAGCTCAGGTTTTACAAGCTTGAGCTGAGAAAAAGATAAAAGTGCAACAATAATAATAAGTAAGTAGGTAATTAAGCAAACAATCAAGAAAGTAAACATGGCTGAGAATGTGAGTTGTAGAGTTCTTGAAAGTGAGTCCATCAGTTCACTGTTGAGGTGAATGAAGTTATCCACACTGGTTCAAGAGCCTGATGTTGAAGGGTAATAATTGCTCCCGAATTTGGTGGTGTGAGACCTAAGGCTCCTGTACCTCCTTCCCAATGGCAGTTGCATGGTTGGTTCTGCTTAACTCCCATTGTGTTATGTGCCAATGGGTAAGTTATTGATAACATGAAAGGTGGCTGCCATATTGTGTTGAAAAGCAACAGACGTCTGTTAAAAATGGTGGTGCTGTTGGATTCAGTGTCTTGTCCAGGACTAACCAAAGGTGTTTTTGTCTTTTTTAAAGGTCTCTTTTATGATAGTGAGACAATAATGGACATTAAAAACTTCAAGTACTGCAGGTCAACCCCTTTAGTGAGCTGCTTGCTCGTGGAGGAGGAGGATTCGGTGCAGACCATATTACTGTGTGCCACAGAAATCTGTCGGAGTCTGATTATCTTGGACGTTTATCTTCTGATCACAAGACCCTGTTGGTCATTGATAATGTAAAGTACTGCAAGTCCGTTTCACTGCTTTACTGGTGAGACGGATGGCGGGGGAACTGCGTGGCCTCGGTTGCAGTGAGGACTAGGCCTCAAGCTGCGGGCTTGCCTGTTGCAGCAGTCAGGGCGAAGAGACACTGGAGATGGAGTGGCGTGGCATCCATGCTGGGCTGGGGACTGGCCCCTCACATCAGTGTTGCCCTCCAGAGTTCGATGAGTGGAATGGCGGGCTGGATTGCATGCATGTGTGGGGGGGGGGGATGGGAAGAAGGACTAGCCAGAAGGTGTTGGGTGAAGCCAGGTGGGTGGGAAATGTCCAAAATCTTCCTGCTCCTGTAATTCTTAGCCTTTGTACACACCATACTTAGAATGGCAATTGGAAGTTGTATTTTTAGTTCCATGCTATCCAAAAGTTGGAAACCTATCCTTATTACTCACCCCTACTTTCAGTAATCTTTAAGGCAGTTTGACCAAGTTTTTGTAATAACACGGAGAGAAAAAAAATATTTTTTCCTGCTGCCTACTGTTAAATACAGTGTGAACCTTAAACGCATGATCAAAATAATAACTCTGGAGCAAAAATCTTTGTGCTATTTTTCTATTCACTTAACTCTTTCACGTTTAAAGAGGAAACTTCACAAATCAACATATCTGCATTACAGTGTAATAAGAAGTTCCGGAAACAATCTGCAGATCAGGCAGAGCAACAGAGTTAATACTATAAGCCTGTAACATTTCACGACAGGGTTTATTTTTCAATTATTGCTGATTATAATAATCTGATAATTATTAATAATAATCTGATTATAATGATGATTTCCAATATTGTGTTCTATTTCGAAGGTCTAGCATCTGCAATATTTTGCATCAAAGTAAATAGCACATTTTATTATTGTCTATTTTTAAAACTTCTTAAAGGATCTTCTTATCACATCTATCTCAGAAGTTTGGCATGCGTCCCCAAATCCTCAGGACTTTCTACAGGTACACCATAGAGAACATCCTAACTGGCTGCGTCTTTGCCTGGTATGGGGTCCGTACTATCCTCAGTCGCAGGGCACTGCAGAGAGTGGTGCAGACAGCCCAGCGCATCTGTGGATGCGAACTTTCCACTATTCGGGACACTTATGGCAGCAAGTGCATAAAAAGGGCCCAGTCAGGGACTCCAGCCACCCCAACCACAAACTGTTTCAGCTGCTACCATCTGGCAAACAGTACCACAGGATCAAGGCCAGGACCAACAGGCTTCACAACAGCTTGTTTCACCAGGCCATCAGATTTATCAATACACATTGATCTGACTGCATTTCAGATTGTACGTTGTGTCTGGCTGTACGTACACATATACAAAATAATTATGTATACAATCTTAGTGCTTGGGCGATATACTCCCACATTTCCCCTTTTTATTGCTTGTACTTTTCAACAGAGATGCAACATAAAGATTTTTACTCGCTTGGATGTGAGACAACAAATAAGTAAACAAACTGTGTATAATATTCAGTGGTATCACCAGTATAGGCCCTCTGTTGGTTGAGATCAACCAAGGATGTAGCAGCCCAGCTGTCTATGCAAGCTAGTGCACAGACAGGGCGGTACAATATGGAGAGCAAGCTATTGCCCCTTTAGCAGGCTCCTTCTCCCCAGACAGCTGCTGAATCCAAAGGAATGACAGGGACCGATGCAGTTTGGCACCAGCAGTGTTGCAGGAGTTGCCGGTCAGTGTTGAACTCAATGTGGGACTGCATTAGGGACTCCACCTCTGGAACTTTTTCCCCCGAAGTTTATTCCTGAAGCCTTCTCCATGAGTGGGTGTAACCGCAGAGCAGCAGAGGTTTGAGGTCAGAGTTTTCCGTCTCCAGGGTGAACTGTCAACCACAGATGATGAGCCCCTTCTACTGGAAGCAACTGGTTTTAAGGTGCTTGTAACCCAGCTTTTCTCCCTCTCCTGTTGGTAGAGACGGTTCTGCCAAGCTTTGTAGCCAAGCTACACATGAAGGCCAGGTGCTGGACTTGGTTGTCGGAGGTTATTTGGGAGCATGTAATAGCTAGTGGAAGCTTATCCTCACTACCACCCCTGGCTTTAACAACCTTACAGAACGAGCATCACCGACATTGCCTGATAAGTAGATGCAGGCAGAGCTTACCTCCTCTGCCCACAAAAAACCATTTGTAATATCTCAGTCATATATTGCACAGATGCAGTTTGAGGTTAAATCTTTGAATACTGTAAGTAGCTACTGTAATGAAATATAGTTTAGGGGAACACTTCACTTCCCCTGAAAATTCCAAAACTGTTTGCACTGTTACACTGTTTTCTTCTGCACGGGTTATATTGGCATTTGTGTGAAAATCTTCACAAAGTCCAGTCTTAGTGACATATTCTGCACAACAAAATTCTTTACATGCAACCTCTGTCTCGCTCTCTCTCACACACACAGACATACAGACACACACAAAGCACGCTGACATCTCGACTTTCTTAGAAGATGAAGTATTTTTGGCTCATCACCAAGTACTCAGAATCAGGTTTAATATCACGCACATAGGTCATGAAATTTGTCGTCTTCAGGCTCCTGTACCTCCTCTCTGATGGTAGCAATGAGAAGAGAGCATGTCTTGGTTGATGGGGCTCCTTCGTGATGGATGCCACCTTTTTGAGGTATCGCTCCTTGAAGATGTTCCGGGTACTCTGAAGGCTAATGCCCCCAGTGGAGCTGGCTAACTTCCAAAGATTCGCTGTTGGAAGTTTGCCGACTGTTGTAACATGGTCTGGTACAGGGATTTGAATGCACAGGGAGGAAGAAGCTGTGGCATGGTGAACTCAACCCAATACATCACAGGCACGTCCCTCCCCACCATTGGTAGTATCTACAGTACGTGAGCCAATACCTGAAGAAGGCAGCCTCCCATCATCTAAGGTCCCTCCCATTCCAGGCCTTGTCATCTTCTTACAGCTACCATCAAGCAGAACATACAGAAGCTAAGGTCCCACATCACCAGGTTCAAGAACAGCCATTCAGTTCTTGAACCAACCTACACACGATAGTATAACACATTACGACCACTTTGATCACATCGTTTCTTTTTTCTGTTTAATTGTGTTCTTTCTTGTATACAGTAATTCTGAATAATTTATACTTAGTTTCTGTTTTTCTTGTAAATGTTGTCTCTCTAATGCTATGTGCCTGAAATGCTATTGCAAGTAAGATTTTCATTGCACCACGCTTATCTGGTACTCTTTCCTGTCTTTCAGAAGCATTTCAGTAAGGTTTTCATTAAGGCACCCCTGAGAGTATTTAGTAATTACTAACACAAGACATTTAGCAGATGCTGGAAATCGAAAGCAACACACACAAAATGCTGGAGGAACTCAGCAGATCAGGCAGTGTACATGGAAGTGAATAAAGAATCAGCGTTCTGGGCCGAGATCCTTCTTCAGGACTGGAAATGAAAGGGGAAGATGACAGCACTAAAAGAAAGGGAAAGGGAAGGAGGACAGTTAGAAGGTGATAGGTTAAGCCAGGTAGTCGGGGAAAGGTAAAGGACTGGAGAGGAAGGAATCTGATAGGAGAAAGGAAAGGATGAGGGAATCCAGGGGAAGGTGACAGGCAGGTGAGAAGAAGTGAGGAGTCAGAGAGGGGAATAGAAGAAGAGGGGAAGGGAAGAGAATTTTTTTTTACCAGAAGGAGAAATTGATATCCATGCCATCAGGTTGGAGGGCACCCAGACAGAATATAGGCTGTTACTCCTCCACCCTGAGGGCGGCCTCATCACAGCACAAGAGGAGACCATGGACCGACATGCTGGAATGAGAAAAGGAATCAGAAGTAAAATGTTTGGCCTCTGGGATGTTATTAAGTTGATTCCTGGATACACAAGTCTATGATACTTTTCAAGTTTAAAAAACAGGTATGAAAAGTTTTCTATCCCTATCCCTCCTTCATTACAATTCTTCATAAAACTTAAATCTCTAAACTTGCTTTTTTTAAAGCATGTTGTTTTGGCACTACTGTATATTCTATGACACTGCTGTGAAGAATGTTAGTGTTTTGTAAGGTCAGAGCTTGAATATAAATTTGAAGTTAATGTCATTGTTGAATTCATCAGATCCATAATAGAATTTAAGAATTACCTTTATGTCTGCCTCCTCAAATTGCAGGGAAGACTGTCATTCATGCATTGAAGTTATTGCACACTCCTTCAGGCCATTAAAAATAAGAAAATCCTATCATAATTAAGCTCTTTTTGTTTCAGTGCCAGCTTGGCATAAGAACTCAGCTCGGCTCTGCATTGAACTGTGGCTAAGGCTGTGGCCTGCTCCAGCTGCTCCGGGCCCTGTGTCTGATGGCTCGGTGATGTTTAATTGGCTCTGCACTGAACTGAGGCTGAGGAAGTGACCTGCTCCTGTTGCTATACATGTCTATGGACTTGTTTTGTTCTAAATACTATTTGCTTAGTTTTATCATTTACACAATTTGTTCTTTTTCTCTCTCTGCACATTGGGGGTTTGATGGTCTTTTTTTTTAATGGGTTCTATTGTTTTTTTTGTTCTGTGGTTACCTGTAAGGAGATGAATCTCAAGGTTGTATGTTGTATACATACTTTGATAATAAATGTACTTTGAACTTAGAAATTTGAACACGAAAAGGAATACTTATCAAGCTTGTCTACTAATGCTTAAAATCTAAGAATAAATGATTTCAAATCCTTCTTGATTTTCCTTGCTCCATTCAAGATAGGTCCACTGATCATTATAAAGACAAGAGATTCTGCAGATGCTGGAAATCCAGAGGAACAAGCACAAAATGTTGGAAGAACTTAGCAGGTCAGGTAGAGGAATAAACAGTTGATGTTTTGGTGTGAGACCCTTCATCACGACTGGAAAGGCAGAGGGAAGAAGCCAGAATAAGAAGGTAGAGGGAAGAAAAGAAATGTTAGCTGGCAAGTGATAGGTGAAGCCAGATGAAGTGGAAGATGGCTGGTTGGGGGAAGGGGGCTACAAGGTGAGAAGGGAGGAGGTAGTAGGTGGAAAAGGTAAAATGCTGAAGAAGAAGGAAACTGAAAGCAGAGGAGACTGGACCATGGGAGAAAGGGAAGGAGGGGCAGCATCAGAGGGAGTAGATAAGCAGGTGAGGAGAAAAGAAGAGATAAGAAGGGGTAATAGGGGAGTCTGGGTGGAGAATGGAAGAAGTGAGAATGGAGATGGGGAGAAATTACTGAAAGTTAACAAAATTGATATTCATGCCACCAAGTTGAAGGCTACCCACATGGAGTATGAGGTGTTGCTCCTCCAACCTGAGAGTGGCCTCATTGCGGCTGCACAGGAGGCCATGGGCCAACATATTGGAATGGGAATGGGGATTGGAATTAAAGTGTTTAGCTGCTAAGAAATCCTGCCAGTTGCAGATGGAGCGAAGGTGCTCAGCGAAGCAGACCTCTAAATCTATGTCAGGCCTCACCAACGCAGAGGAGGCCACACTAGGAACATGGCATATAGTAGATGTCCCAGACAGACTTGCAGGTGAAGTGTTGCCTCACCTGGAAGGACTGTTTGGGCTCAGAATGGTGGTGAGGGAGGAGGTGAATGGGCAGGTGTGCCAAGGATAAATGCCAGGAGGGTGATCTGTGGGGAGGGGCAAATGTACAATGGTGTCTGGAGAGAGAAATCCCTTTGGAAAGTGGAGAGTGAGGGGCAGTGGGAAAGGTATGTTTAGTGATAGGATCCTGTTAAAGATGTTGGAAGTTATGGTGAATGTTTATTCCTAAGATTTCCCTTTTCATTTGGCAAATCTTATACCAAGAAGCTTTTATCAGGGTAGTGGAATCAAGAACTAAAGGGCATAGGTTAAAGTTGAGAGGCAAAGGTTTATTAGGAGCTGGAAAGACACTCTTTCCAGCTAGAGGGTAGTCAGTATATGGAATCAGCTGCTACACTTGCCCTACCCCTCCTCCCTCACTATCGTTCAGGGCTCTAAACAGTCCTTCCGGGTGAGGGAGCACTTCCGCTGTGAGTCTGTCGGGGTCCTTTACTGTGTTCAGTGCTCCCAGTTTGGCCCCCTGTACATCGGTGAGACCCGATGTAGATTGGGAGACTGTTTCACCCAACATCTACGCTCGGTCCGTCAGAACAAGCGGGATCTCCCAGTGGCCACCCATTTTAATTCTGCTTCCCATTCCCATTCCGCTATGTCCTCACTGTCATGATGAGGCCACACTTAGGTTGGAGGAATGACACCTGATATTCCGTTTGGGTAGCCTCCAACCTGATGGCATTAACATCTATTTCTCTAACTTCCAATAATGCTCTCCCCCTTCACCATTTCCATCCCCATTTCCCTCTCTATCCTCCCCTCTTTGCCGCCCATCGCCTCCCTCTGGTGCTCTTCCCCTTTTTCACTTTCTTCCATGGCCTTCAGTCTCTGTCACCAATCAACTTCCCAGCTCTTTACCTCATCCCTCCCCCTCCAGGTTTCGCCCATCACCTGGTGATTATCTCTCCCATCCCCTCACCTTTTAAATCTACTGCTCTGCTTTTTTACTCCAGTCTGGCTGAAAACTTTTGGCCTGAAACGTCGACTGTACGTTTTTCCATTGATGCTGCCTGGCCTGCTGAGTTCCTCCAGCATTTTGTGAGTGTTGCTAGAGGATGTGGCTGATGTTGGTACATTAACAACATTTAAAAGGTATTTGGACAGGTACATTTGGGAAGGCTTGAGAGGAATGTGGACTAGTTTAGATGGGAATATTGACAGCATGGACCATTTGGGCTGAAAGGATTGTTTTTTTTCATGCTGTACATCTCTATGACTAGCTCTCACTGTGTGGAGGACTTCAGTGGCCTGGCCCTCTAAAGCCAAGACCTAATCTTTGTAAGCTTGGCTCTGGAAAGTGAAAGGCATGACAAACCTCGGAAGAAGTCGTGGTCAACCTCTGCAGCCAAGGAAAACCCCCGTCTGTGATGCCAGTGGAGCTGGACTTTCATGGTTGGGAGTGGAACTGCCCCAGTGCAAAGGCCTTTCCACTGTAAGAACTCTTCTGCAGAGCTCTCCTGCCATCGTTCGACACGATGGGCAACCACCAGTCTTTGTAAAGAGAATGGCCAGCAAAGCATTTATGTATGGTATTTCCCAGCATCAGAAACCTCCTTTCTAACTGATTTGTACCAGGAACTCCCGTTTCAGGTATGATTTGCCTGCTTCTGTCAGAAGTCAGCCTGATAGAAACGGGGGAACAAAATCAATGCAATGGGAGCAGAGGTTGAGGTCCTTCAGGAATCAGGAGGCAGGTAATAGGAAATCTCAAAATGAAAAGGAGCTTAGAAACAAGAGTTTAATGATAGAATTCAGCAAGCATTGACTTTGATTTCATTTCCCCACTTAAAGCAGTGGCAGAAAGATAGGTAACATATGTTTGTTATGTCTCTAGTCTCCAGGTCCTGGCGGTTCCTCAGTTTGTGTTTCTTTCCACTTTGAACCCTGCCTATTTAACAAGTATTATTAATATTGAGGCTGAAATTGAACAACACAAGTGTACTTTTAAATTGATTTGTTCTGAATTTTCATTAAAGAGGTTTTCATCCATTCTAGTTCCCCAGAAAGTTGAAAGTGCTGTTTGTGCTATTAATTAAATGACATAAAATTCATATGCATGTTATCTGACATTGGAATATCTAACTGTTAAGAGATAAGTGGCTCCACTTCTTTTCATCAATATTAAAAATTCATGCTTTAATTCAAGGCTCTGACATTGCTGTATGCTTTAGTGCGAACGCATTATAAATAGACTTCATAATTATGTTCATGGCCGCCCAAAATGAAATTTCAGTGTTTCTATTTGAACTATTGTGACCAAGCTTCTCATTATAGAAACTGCAGCAATTATTGTTGGCAACACATTTGTGTATACCCTATGTTCAGGCATGACGCATTGGCATCGGCATTAAAATAAACTTAGTGAAATAATTGCTAAAGCTAATTCAAGACCATTCATTAACTACAATTTTCTTAACTAAAAGTGCATCACTGCACCATTTTCTATCCATTTTCATGATTAAACTGTGTAAAGACTTCCTTGTTGCATTTCCAGTGCATAAGTTATGGATATTTCAACTTTGCATGTATAATCAAAGAGCAATTATTATAATCAATTGTATGTGTGTTGTAATATGAACAAAGTCACCAGAGAGACACCAAACTTGTGGATACAGAAGTGTTTCATCAAGAGGCCTGTTTGACCCAATATTACTTGATGTTTTTATATGTCAAAGGTCAAAAGTAGAAGCAGGACAATTCTATAGTCACCATGTATCTACAATGCTTCCTTTGAATTACATGAAGATTTCATACCTCCTTCACACCCACACTCCAGACACCCAAAATGAATGTTAGTCTGGTTTTCAATTGACTTGTGTCCACAGCTTCAGGAAACTCGTTGTCCAGGGCTACACTTTAAATTTAAGCTACAATCCATGTTCAGGTGTAAAGATTGGTTGCAGAAGTTAATATTTTGGTATCTTTCAGAGGAGTGGGTGACAGAGTAGAGGAAGTTAGAGGAGGAGGGCTTTGGCTCAATGGGGCTTCGGCAATAACGAGTTGAGATGAGCTAAGTTACTTGTGAAGAATAGGAATAGGAAGTATGTCTGCGAGGCTGGTGTTCTGCACTGGGTGTCGGATGTGGGATATCCGGGAGACTCCCAGCCTCCCAGACGGCCACATCTGTGTCAGGTGTGTTGAGCTGTAGCTCCTTTGGGACCGCGTTAAGGAACTGGAGATGCAGCTCAATGACCTTCATCTGGGCAGGGAAAGTGAGGAGGCGATAGAGAGGAGCTATAGGCAACTAGTCACACTGGGGCCTCGGGAGACAGTTAAGTGGGTAACAGTCAGGAGAGGAAAGGGCAAGAGTCAGATACTGGAGAGTACCCCAGTGGCTGTCACCCTTAACAATAAGTACTCCTGTTTGAGTACTCCTGGGGGGGATGGGGTATGACCTACCTGGGGGAAGCAACAGTGGCCGTGCCTCGGGCACAGGGTCTGGCCCTGTGGCTCAGAAGGGTAGGGAAAGGAAGAGGATGGCAGCAATGTCAGGGGACTGTATGGTTAGGAGGTCAGAGAGGTGATTCTGTGGATGCAGGAAAGAAACATGGATGATAGTTTGCCTCCCTGGTGCCAGGATCTGGGACATTTAGGTACAGAGGAGATGTCAGGAGTAAGTTTTTTTTATGCAGAGAGAGGTGAGTGCATGGAATGGGCTGCAGGTGATATTGGTGGAGGTGGATACAATAGGGTCTTTTAAGAGACTCCTGGATAGGTACATGGTTTAGAAAAATAGAGGGCCATGAGTAATCTTAGGTAATTGCTAAAGAAAGTACATGTTTGGCACAGTATTGTGGGCTAAAGGGCCTGTATTGTGTTGTAGGTTTTCTGTTTCTATATAACCTAACTCCAGAATTTACCCAAACTTATACCTGTATGACTGTGCGTGCAGCACTCATGATATATTTAAATACAAATAAGGACATCTTTAGAACATATTAAGGGATTATTAAATGCAAAAGGAAGAGGGTTGGGCATGGGGCACAAAAACCCAGAGCTACAGAAACACCAACAGAAGCTCCAGGGATTCCATCCCCGGGAGTGGATGGATCTTCAGCTCAAAGTCAAAGACTAGCCCAGGACCAAGGACTCTGGTGAGCTGATCTCAGTGGTCTATGCAACAGAAGGGGTGAGAGGCTTAAGAAAGTACATAGTGTGCAAAAGTCTTAGGCACCTTAGAGCTTTTTATATGGTTTCTTTTGGTATGACCTCCACAGAGCCCTGTTCTCAACATCATTGAGTCTGTCTGGGATTACCTGGAGAGACAGAAGCAAGCAAGACAGCTAAAGTCTGCAGAAGAACTGTGGCAAGTTCTTTCCGATGCTTGGAACAAACTACCAGCCGATTTTCTTATAAAACTGCATGACAGTGTACCTAAGAGAATTGATGGAATTTTAAAGGCAAAGAGTGGTCACACCAAATACTGATTAGTATTTTACTGTCTACTGCTTTTTATAGTAATTTTTTTTGATATTTAGAAACTTCTCATCTAATTATTTTTTGAAAGAATCATCACTTTACAGAACTTCCTTACATGTGCCTAAGACTTTTGCACAGTACTATTAGATATTATTTGATATAGAAAATACAAAATAAAATAAAATATAGAAAGCACAAATGGATAATAATTGTAATAATTTCTTTGAAATATTTTTCTTGAAGGTTAAATATTAGCCACAATTCTGAGGATAACTTTCCCGCTCTTAATCAAACTTAATGCCGTGGGATCCTCTGCTTACAACTGACTGGGGTTCTCAACCTTTTTTATGTCACAAACCAATACCATTAAGCAAGGGGTCCACAGAACCCTTAAGTAAAAGGTAAACTGTCTTAGGGGTATGAAAAGATTTGGCAAGGCATCTAATACTTTGACAAACTTCTATAGATACATGGTGGAGAGTATTTTAACTGACTGCATCACAGCCAGGAATGGAAACACCACCAATGCCCTTGAATGGAAAATACTGCAAGAAGTAGTGGATATGGCCCAGTCCATCACGGGTAAAGTCCTCCCCACCACTGAGCACATCTACACAGAGCGCTATCACAGGAAAGCAGCATCCATCATCAAGGACCCCCACCGCCCAGGTCATGCTTTCTTCTCGCTGTTGCCATCAGGTCTAGTTGGAGTGTCAGATAGAAATAAGGCAGAAAAGACTTCAAACTCATTTTCCCACTTAAAGTAATGTGCTTTAGCTCTACATGTGACTTTTCACAGCTTTACAGCAGTGTTTCTAAATAAAAAAGGAGAATGCATTATGTGTAGTGGTTAAATTAAGATCACTAGTTTGGGAGCTAATGGTATTTTCTTGTAGCTTTTCTTGTTTTTCTGCTGCTATTTCCCACTTTATTGATTAACTGGGAAGAGGAAACTCAGATGGTCTGCTTTTCCTGTCAATAATCTGTCTTAATCTTATTACAGAAACTTTTTCTCCTTCATACATTCAATTAATAATGATATTTACAAAATTTCTGTTATACAAGTTCCCTTTTTTATTCACAATCATTGTCTTTAATGTTCTTAATGATGTTTGTTGGGCAGTGGGGTGGAGATACATCTCTAACAAAGGAGGTGTAAGATGCTCCTTCCCTTCACTAGCCTGTGGTCACCCTTGGGCAAGGTGTAGAACATGCACACAATGTTCCCTCTAATTACTAATGGCCAGTGTGCACAAAAAAACTTGTGTTGTGTAATTTTTTGCCCATGTGCACACTGAATAATTTCTTCAATAATACAGTGTAAATAAGCCAGCCCTAAAATCTGCAGACAAATCATCACAAACCCCAATGTTATCAAAACTGTCCGCATCATAAACCGGAAAAGTGTACCATCATGAAATATACTGAACATGCCAACGAGGTAGATGGTGACAACCTTTTTGTGCAGTTTAAATTCCTTTGTGTGCTAGTATGTGAATGTGTACACAAATATGCACACCTTATATGCATAACCTTCCCCCACCAATCAGGGTCACATGAGGCCATGGGAGCAGGTGGTGGCTGGTCCTATGAGCAGCTGGTGCATATCACAAGTCCTGACTATGCAATCACTGACGCCAGGCAGACATTCTCTGAAGAGTATTGATAATGGCTGGGGTCATCCATCTTGTAAAGACACTGCCCAGAAGAAGGCAATGGCAAACCACTTCTGGTAGAAAAATTTGCCAAGAGCAACCATGGTCATCAAAAGACCATGATCGCCCACATCATATGAGATGATACACATGAGTGATGTTTGGATCTGAAGGTACCTTTATTAACATGTCTGATGCGGGAATAAGTTGGATTTTTCCAATGGTTTCGGTGTTGTGTTACTTGCTATTGATACACGTAGGCCCTGCATATAAGTGAAATATTTTAAGACTGAAGCTTACTTTGTAAGAACCCATTTTAAATCTTCAAGGAAAGATTGTGTTATAATGAAGCATTATCAACCAAAAACATCAGCTCTGTTCTCATCTCCCGCTAAGTTCTTTCAGCACTTTTTTTCTATTTTCATCTCAGATTTTCAACATCTGCAATAGTTTGCTTTTGCTTTCATTTCTGAAATATGATCTGGCGGAGATCATCTGTTTAAAAACTGGGGCGCCGTGATAGCGGAGCAGTTAGTGCGATGGTATTACAGCTCAGGAAGTCAGAGTTCGGAATTCAACCCCGGTGTCCTCTGCAAGGAGACTCTGAACATCCTCCCTGTGGAATGTGTGGGTTTTCCCCGGGTCCTCTGGTTTCCTCCCACAGTTCAAGGATGAACTGGGTAGTTTAATTGGTCATTTTAAATTGTACTGTGATTAGGTTAGGGTTAAATCGGGGTTGACAGGATGGCTTGAAGGACCAGAAGGACCTACTCTGTGCTATATCTCTAAATAAATAAATAGCTAAATAGATAAACAAATAAACAAACAAATAAATAAACAGATTGATAATTTGGGTAATATTTAGTGTTATTTCCTCTGTATTAACATCTTAAAAAACTGAATTTGACCATAAGGCCACAATTTTCTGATCAGAAGTCTTTCATTTTATATATATATTTTTTGCAGATATCGACTTGTGGCTAGAAAATTATAAGAGGAGAATAGTGAATGTCCAGACGTTATTTGCTGCAACACAATAGCAGCATCTTGTATTTAGCCTATTTGTGAATTTAAAAAGATTGCTCTGTTAAATAATATTTCTCACACCGATTAAAAATTAATATCTAATGTTTTGACAGTTGATAATGACTGCCAATCAACCTCTTCGGCTTCTAAAGTAAATTATTTAATTTCTGAAATTAATTCTTTCAGATTGTGAATTTTTGTCAGTAATATTAAAAATTTTGATTCTTTATACTTTCTCGCTGTTATAAACTTTCTCCCATAATATAATCTTCCATCTATCTCCATATCTGGATTCATTCATTGTAATTTACATTCCTTCTCACCCCTCCTGTTTATGATTAATGGGACAGTACATTAATATATATTGACTTATTCTATTACAGTTCTGAAATAGGTACATAGAGCTTTCAAAGGATAATTGACTGAAGAATGAACAAAGTTTTAAAATAAGATGAATGTGTTGAATTTTTTTATGTTACAATTTAATTTTATTGAGAGAGATCACATTTTACATTGAATAATAAAACAGTTAAATAATTAAAAGTTCATGGGAAAACTCAGTTTGCAAACACAATTTATGTTTTATGTAGTTAATAGACATCCTGTCAAATTCCCTGCTATTCTTTCAGTACTGATTTCAAGATGGATTGCATTGAACACCAGAAAGTCAGCAAGTTTTCTGCAATTTTAAGCTGCAGTCAATATTTAATAATGATATCAATATTTAATATAAGTCAATGAAGATCGAAGGAAGTTGCAGAAAGTTGTGAAATTAGTCAGCTCCATTGTAGTATCAAAAAATCTTCAAGGACCGGTTCTTCAGGAAGGTGGCAAACATCATTAAGGACCCTCACCACCCAGGATATGCCTTCCATAAGGAAGGAGGCAGAGAAGCCTGAAGACACACAGCTTCTTCACCTCTGCCATCCAATTTCTAAATGGACACTGAACCCATGAACACTACCTCACTATTTCTATTTCTATTTTTGCACTATTTATTAAACTATTTTAAGATACATATATAAATACTTACTATAATGCTTTTTTTCTATATTTATCACGTATTGCATTGTAATATTGCGGCAAAATAAACACATTTCAAGACATATGCCGGTGATGTTAATCTGATTCTGATTTTCATTCTCTAAATAATTTGTGTTAACTCCTCGTGTAATCTGTTTAGTTCTGGCAGTACATAGTCATTTCAGAATTGGCTGAGAGCCAAGGAGAAATGATTTTGCAAACTCTTACAAGGACAAACTTATTCAAGGACATTAGAAAGACAATTCGCAGTACTTTCATACTTGGCAAAATGCAGTCTCAAGTTTCACAACTTGGACTCAAAGATTCCAGGCAAGATCTAAAATGGAGTTATCCAGTTAGAGTCACAAATGAGAAGGAACCCAACTGTGCGTTAAATGTTGCTGATTCTGGAGGACCTGAGGTATAAGGAAAGATTGAATAGGTTTGGACTTTATTCCTTGGAATGTAGAAGGTTGAGGGGAGATTTGTTCAAGGTATACAAAACTTGGAGGAGTATAAATAGGGTAAATGGTAAGCAGGTTCTTTCCACTGAGGTTGGGTGGTACTACAATCAGAGGTCATGGGTTAAGGGTGAAAGGTGTAAAGTTTCAGGGGAACATGAGGGGAAACTTCTTCACTCAGAGTGCTGTGAGAGTGTGGAATGAGCTACCAGCACAAGTGGTGCATGCGAGCCTGATTTCAATGTTTAGGTGAAATTTGGATAGGTATGTGAATGGTGGGGGGGGGGGGGGGGGAGGATATGGAAGGCTGCTGTCCCGGTGCAGGTTGATAGGAGTAGGCAGGTTAAATGGTTTTGGCATGGGCTGGATGGGCTGAAGGGCCTGCTTCTGAGCTGTACTTTTCTATGATTCAATGCGCAATAACAGAATCCCAACAACAAAGCAGCAATGAATGTACACCAGCTCACAATAGGGTGATCCAACAATATCATTTCCTGAAAGAAATTAGTAAGTCAGACAGTCCTGCAGAAGGGTCTCGGCCTGAAGCATCAAGTGTTTATTTATTTCCATGGGTGCTCCGGACCTGCTGAGTTCCTCCAGCATTTTGTGTGTGTTGCTTTGGTTTTCCAGCATCAGCAGAATTACTTGAGAAAATCATTTCCTACAGCCTTGAAACTTATTTTCTCTCAGGTAACTATCCAGCCCTGATTGACTTGAAATTATTACCCATTAAGGTGTAATTAGTAGATTAGCAGCATGAATTCAGAGACATATATTAAAATCCCACCTGGGGAATTGAAATGTAGTAATTAAATAAAAAGATTCAGTTTAAGTGAAAGGTAGACTTCCTTAGGAGCTTGCAAAGATTTGGCATGACATCTAAGACTTTGACAAACTTCTATAGACGTGGAGTGGAGCGTGTACTGGCTGGCTGCCTCACAGCCTGGTATGGAATCACCAATGCCCTGAAATGGAAAATCTGACAAAAAGTAGTGGATACAGCCCAGTCCATCACAGATAAAGCCCTCCCAACCATTGAGCACACCTACATGAAACTGTTAAAGTTATTATTCTACAGTTTTATTGATTATGCCCACGAGTACATGAACCTCAGGGTTGTATATGGTGGCATATATGCACTCTGGTAATAAATTTACCTTGAACATTGAACTTAACTAACAGTGATCATGTTATCCTTATAACGTACAAACTCATTTAATTCATGGTTATCCTTATCCTTATAACGTACAAACTCATTTAATTCATGGTTATCCTTATCCTTATAACGTACAAACTCATTTAATTCACCATTATCCTTCCCAGGAAAATCTATCATTTTTATTTCAAAGTCAAAATTCAACGTAAGTTTTATCATCAAAGTACATATATGTCACCACATACAGCCCTGTGATTCATTTTCCTGCTGGCATAATTGGTAAACCTATAGAATAGTATCTATAACAGGATCAATGAAAGATCAACTAGAGTGCAAAAGACAATAAATTGTAAATGCAAATATAAGTAAATAGCAATAAATAATGAGAATGCGAAATAACATGATAAAGAGTCCTTAAACTGAGGTCATTGGTTGTGGGAACAACTCACTGGATGGGCAAGTGAGTGTAGTTATCCCCTTTTGTTCAAGAGTCTGATGTTTGTGGGGTAGTAACTGTTCTTGAACCTGATGGTGCAAGTCTCGACGCACCTCTCCCTTCTACCTGATGGCAGCAGCAAGAAAAGAGCATGGCCTGGGTAGAGGGGATCTTTGATGATAGATGCAACTTTCCTATGACAGCATTTCATGTAGATGTGCTCTTCCTCACCAGTATGTGGCTGGGAGGGCTTTGCCCATGATGTACTGGGCTAAGTCTGCTACCTTTTGTAGGATTTTCTGTTCAAAGGCTTTGATATTTCCATACCAGGCAATGATACAGCCAGTCAATATGCTCTTCACTGGACATCTATAGAAGTTTGTCAAAATTTTAGATGTCACGTCAATCCTTGACTCACCAACATCGTGGACATTACCTGCCTCGTCAGTTCAGGAACAATTCATTGTAGGCAATAGTCCTGGCCGAGTTGATAATGTCCCTGTACTCAATAAAGAAACAAATAATAATTTTGCTATTGACCAATCAGCAGTGACCTGCGCCAACCATCCTTTGGAAATAGAGCTGTGGAGAAACCAGGAACAAGATAACACCTATGAGCTATGAATTATTTTCAGGCAGTGATGTTGACAGGTTCTGGTTGACTTCAGTGGGTGGCCTAAATCGAACTGAAAACTGCTGGACTGTTTTGTTGATTTTGTGCTTAGATGTTTTATGTTCTGTGTTTTTCACTTATTTTTTGCTGCTTGCCCGATTTGTTTTTTTTTGGTGCATTGTGGGGGGGGTTTTGGTTAATGTTTTTCTTTGAATGGGTGCCTTGGGATTTCATTATTTGGTGATGAATCTCAGGGTTGTATACTGATAATCGCCCATTTCATTTGACATGGCACCAAGTACTGATGACGCCCCTGGCTTGGGCTTGATTTTAATTTCCTGGATGTATAATCATTAATATTTTGATATTTATCTAGTAATTCCTTTCTAATATTCTGCTTTTAGTGAGAAACCTCCATTGTCAAGAACACGGAACAGAAGTTTGAACCAAGCCTTGAAATTTGCCAAGAACAATCATGGTCATGGAAAGACCATAAACATCTATGTCACATGTCACAGCACATAATGAGCAAATGAACATCGAAATATATATATAATGAAATATGCCATTTGTGTTAACAACCAATCATGCAGTGGTAGGGGCATAGACCTTTATGCAGCTTGCAATTTAGAAGGAAACACAAAGGTTACCATACCCCTTCCTCTGCACTTTCCCTCACCTTCACAGCAACATTTCATGCAACTGTTCTATCACTGCCTTGTGTGAGTTCTGTAAGCACTGACTCACCTTGTTGTGACTAGCAAGGACATCAATACAAGCTCTTCACACAGCTCCTGACAGAAAATAAGTTCCCTTTTTAGCACTTGATTTTGTGTGAAATGTTATGTTGCTTCTTTTAATGTTCCTTTGCTCAATGTTACAGACTTTTAAAGGGAATCTGATTGGCTGTTTGCCCTAATGCAGCACAAGTTTTGTACACTAGAAGAGGATGAAATCCAGTTTCTAGACATATTACTCTATAAAATTACTCAGCTACTTAAATTAATGGGTTGGAAAATTAAGTATAGCAAGTCCAAACTTCTGTTTGGTGCTCTTGACAAGGGAGGCTTTTAACTAAATGCAAGATATTGGAACAAAATCCATTGAGATTTATTAGAAAAATGTCAAAACATTAATGGTTATTTATACACCCAGGAAATTATAATCAAGCCCAAATCATTTTAATAGCTACCAGGGGCATAATCATCATCAACATTAGCTGCCATGTCATATGACGCAGGCAATCGTGGTCCCATGGCCATGATTGTTCTCGGCAATTTTTTTCTACATGTGGTTTTGTCATTGCCTTCTGCTGGGCAGTGTTTTTACAAGATAGGTGACCCCCAGCCATTATCAATACTCTTCAGAGATTGCCTGGTGTCATTGGTTGCATAACCAGGACTTGTGATGTGCTACTGCTGCTCGTACGACCGTCCACCACCTGCCCCTATGGCTTGACATGACCTTGATTGGGGGGTGGGGGTACCAAGCAGGTGCTACTACTTGCCCAAGGGTGAGCTGCAGGCTAGCGAAGGGATGGAGCAGCTTACACCTCCTCTGGTGGAGTTGAATCTCCACCCAGCCCACATCTACCAGGGCAAATACACAAATTCATGAATTTGTCTTAGGTTAGAAGCTTAGAAAGTTTTGCTATGATCTTCTCACTATGTTAGCTATAAAACCTGTATTCGGTTACAGAGGCACTTACATACACGTACTGATATTGCTTTCAATTCAGAATAATTTATTTAAGTAATATACAAAAATATCTGAAATATACAAACTAAATGCTTTAAGCTCCAATGATTGTCTGAGTGGAGACAGAGTTTTTTGCTACAGTACAGGTTTGATTTCTAAGTCACTGAAAGTGTCCATTCATTCTATAATTAGTTCCACATGCAGGATCCAATTTTGACATTTATTTTGGGTCTTGTTTGGATGTTGAAATTCTCATGCTTATGAAAGCTTTAAATTGCATTGTAATGTGCCAACATTTTATTTTTGAAATCTGTTTCTTGAGCGATAAGTTGTTTGGAACTTTTCAATTGTATAAGTACATTTGGCCGTCTGACAACACCGATACAGTTTGTGAACACAATTGGTTGATACTTAATTAAACAGTCTGATAATTATTAAAAATATATAATCGCATTGAAAGCACTTTGAACAAACTAAAGTGGATTTTAATTACTTGCAAAATAGTGTTTATAAAATGTTATCAGATGGAAAACAATGGAATGATTTACATCAGTGTAATTTCAGTATAAGTAAATAAGGTTGGATTTTACAGGGATTTGACAACAATATAACTTGTAGAGTCTGGAATAGCCTCTGAGAACCCTGTCCAGCTCCTGACCTTCACCTATGGCTCAGCTACTAAGCTTGTCAGAATCATTTCTCCTGACAAGAGAAAGGGTATAGGCAGGTTACTGATTCCTTAGGAACTGTTGCTTCGAGCAGATGGGGCTCATCAGCCATGGTTTGCAGCTCATCTAGGAGAAGGAAAACTCTGATCTCAAACCTCCGCTGCCCTGTGGCTGTGCCCGCTCATGGGAACGGCTTTGGGAGGAAAACCCCGAGGAAAATTCCAGAGCTAGATTCCCTAACGCAGTTCCGCGTGACTGACAATGCCTGCGATGCTGCTGGTACCAAACTGTATCGGTCTCTGCCATTCCTTTTGATTCATCGGCTGCGTGGAGAGAGAGTGCCTACCACGTGGGCAACAGCTTGCACTCGATGTCATACTGTCCTGGCTTGAATATTGTATACACATCTGGGACGCAACATCCATGGTTAACCCCAACCAGTGGACGGCTTTAGTGGGAGAATAACCAATCTTTTCTTCTTTAAACATAGGCACAATAAGGACAAAACAGGGAATTATAAGGTGATGAGAGAACGGATAGAGTAGATATACTCACACAAGTCATGATGAAAGGTCTTGGTCTGAAACGTCGACTGTACTTTTTCCCATTGATGCTGCCTGACCTGCTGAGTTCCTCCAGCATTTTGTGAGTGTTGCAGAGAAGATACACTCATCTCTGGAAATGCATGCACTTTTAAAGGGTAGTCAACATAGCTTTGAGCGGGGTAGTTTATGTTCTGCAAACAATCAAGGTTTTTGAGGAGATGGACAGCTAGGACACAGCATTCATGGTCGACCCTGATCAACAGATGGTCTATGTGCCGTTTTTCCCCCCTATAAGTCCTACCACTGGTGTAGGTATCATGTGAAAGATGTGTGCCAACGCTTCCTGGGAAAATCACAACACACTTGAAGCAGAATAAAATCGGAATGAATACAAATGAATATTCCAAATTAAACTTACAAATCAAAACATTCCAGGGTGCAAACCAACACTGGCCACTCATATTTGCATATTTCCATTAATGATGCTTCTCTGTATGTCCCTGCCTGTCCCAGTGGCTGCATGATGGCTCTCTCTGGAAGTTTGAAGACGGCTCAGATGAAGACTCTTGAGTAACACGCTTTTGTGAAATCTGGGCTCCGAGTACCAACTCTTGGCAGTCTCGGCCGGCTAGCTGATTGACAGAATAACAGGAGTGCGGTCATGAATGTTCTCATCCTGAAAGAGTTGATCTGATTTTTATTATCTACAGATGCACTGCCAGTTCCTCAGCAATCTGTGTACTTGTTCGGTGGACAGATTGCTGAAGCACCCTGTACAAACCCTTGTGAAAATGGTATTAAGATCATTAGGAGCAGAATTAGGCCATTCGGCCCATCGAGTCTGCTCTGACTTTTCATCGTGGCCGATCCATTTTCCCATTCAGCCCCAATCTCCTGGCTTCTCCGCATATCCCTTCATGCCCTGATTAATCAAGAACTTATCAACTTCTGCCATAAATATACTCAATGCCTTGGCCTCCACAGCCGCCTGTGGCAGTGAATTCCACAGATTCCCCACCCTCTGGCTAAATTGTCATGAGGATAGCAAAAAGACTTACTTGAAGAGCCTAGGTGTCAACTGGATCATCCAAAAGCTGCATGGCTTCTACCACTAGTGCGCATTTGCTGTGGTGTCAGGTCTCAGATAGGGCATTCTGATTGGATGCACGAGTACGCTCATGGTGGTGACCCATGTTGGAAAGGTCAAGATCGGTGTAAGAGCCTGTGCATAGTTAGTTCTGGGCTCTCCCATTGTAGAAAGAACAAAAACTGGAGACATTCAGCTGGCTAGATGGTTTCTGAGGAGAGAAGAAAATGTCATTGGCCTGAAATATTAACTGTTAAGTCTCTCTCCAGCATTACTGGCTTTTATTTTCCAGTACCTTCAGTATTTGTTTTCATATGAACCATTGTGCTTTATTGTATCAGTGTTCCCACCAAAATTCAAAGCAAGTTTTATTATTAAAGTATTTATATATGTTACCATATACAGCCCTGAGATTCATTTGCCTACAGGCATAGTCAGCAAATCTATAGAATAGTAACTGTAACAGGATCAATGAAAGATCAACCGGAGTGCAGAAGACAACAAACTGTGAAAATACAAATATAAATAACTAGCAATAAATAACGGGAAAATGAAATAAGATGAAGAATGCTTAAAGTGAACTCATTCGTTGTGGGAATGTCTCAATGGATGGGCAAGTGAGTTTGTATAAGGGCCTGATGGATGTGGAGTAGTAACTGTTCTTGAACCTGGTGGTACGAGTCCTGAGGTTCTTGTACCTTCAACCTGATGATGGATGCAGCTTTTCTCTGGCAGTGTTCCATGTAGATGTTCTCAGTGGTTGGGAGGGCTTTACACATTGACGGACTGAGCTGAATCCACTACCTTTTGTAGAATTTTCCATTCAACAGTGATGTTTCCATTCCAGGCCATGATGCAGCTAGTTAATACACTCTCCACCACACATCTATAGCAGTTCATCACTTTTAGATATCATGCCGAATCTCTGCAGACTCCAAGAGGAGTAGAGGTGCTGCTGTACTTTCTTTGCAAAGTGCCCATCTGAACCTTCTGCAGAAGATCAAGTGTAATGTGACCCACTGGGGAGCTGGTTGCTCCAGTATCCTTCCCCCTTCTCCTTGACAATAAGCCCCCACCAAATCCCATCCACCATAAAATTAATCTCTAAATTACATCCAACGCTGCTCTTCTGGTGGGTGCCTAGTTTAAGCCTAGACTTTGCTTGTCCTCAGCTGAATTTGTTAATTGTCATTAAGCCCTTATTCTTTCCCTTTAATCTTGTCAAATTTATTTTGTGCATGGGTTTTTCACATACTATGATTACAAGTGGACTCTTGGTCGGAGCTTATCATGAGATCCTTGTGTTTTGAGAATGATTCATCTTGCAGTGAAGCCACCGAAGTTGTGTTGGAATTCCAATGAATAAACTCTTGTTTCTGTCTCTACATGGGAGTCTGTCATTCCTCTGTACCTAGGTTCAATTGTCTGTCAGTGCACATGTTGAAATTGCCAGCTGGCCAGGCTGAATTGCTTGGATTTCTCAAAGGAGAAGTAATTGTGGCGGGACCTGGGTGGGAAAGAAGAAGACGTGTTACTTTATCGAGACTCTTCCTCTCATGCATCAGACCCTGAAGGCCTGACTCCTGTCATCACACACTCCTTCTATGATTTCCTTCTGAGTGTATATTTGAAGGGGCTTCAGGCTGCCTGTGGAAACTGCCTCTTCACTCCTCTCTACGTTCTGCACCAAAGCCTCCACTGTAGCCTGGGCAGGTCTTATGTAGAGTATTTCCCAATTCAGACAGATTTCTGGGCCTCTTTCCTGACAGCACTTCTGCAGGAGCAGCACATCTTCTTACTAAGAAGTTTACATTTGGAAGCACAGGTTAGCTTAAGAGAAAAGTCTTCCTGCTCAGCTAATAGTCAAGGATCTGTTTTATTAACACTGGCTGCACACAACATACCAGTGGAATGAATTTGATTTTCTCTTTATATAAATTGAAGAAGAGTTGTTTCACCACACATTGCAATTGCTGCTCTGATTTTAGAGTCCTGTGACCCTCTGTAAGTACAAGAGCTATTCCTTTTATTTAAACTAAGGTTGTATTTTTCCAGTTTATATATATTCATGTCCCTGGCAGCCAACTGTCCTTGCACTAAGGAGGTTCTAAGTATTTCGATGGCTCCAAGGATGGAGGGAGTGAAGGGGAACGGTACAACAAATCATCTTACTAGCTGGAACCCCGGTGATGAGAGTCTAAGGAGGAATATCGTAAATCTGAGCTGGTGAATGCATAATGGTGTGAATGAACGTAATGCAGGGTGTCCAAGGTGCAGAAACCTCAACACTTAGTGCAGAGGTTTTTCAACACCATCTCAAAGGAATGAAGAGAGAACTCTGCTTGGAATTAGATTGAAAATTCAGTGCAAAAATAAAAGAAAAAAGCTTTGAAATTTCTCCAGGTTGTTTTTACACTAAGTCTGCCTTGTGTAAGGGATGGCATTAAGTTTGCAGCCAGAAGGAATAAGAGTAGGGTTTGGTGTGGGAGGAAACCAGGGAGAGAGAACATAAGTGTGTGTGTGTGTGTGTGTGTGTGTGTGTGTGTGTGTGTGTGTGTGTGTGTGTGTGTGTGTGTGTGTGTGTGTTTGTGTGTGTGTGTGCGTGTGCGTGCGTGTGCGTGCGTGTGTGTGTGTGTGTGTGTGTGTAGCTAGGGTGCCTAAGCCTTTCCAGAGTACTGTAATAATTTATGTATTGCACTGTACTGCTGCAAGAAAAAAAAACAAATTTCAAGACGTATGTGAGTGATGATAAACCTGATTCTGATCTGGGTCTCTATTGTAGACTGAGAGTAGGAAGGGGTCAGGGAGAGGGGAACTGTGGTTAGGAAAAGGGGAAGGAAGAGGGGAGGGAGTGGGAAGCACTACAGAGACACTCTCTAATGATCAATAAACTGATTGTTTAGAATCAAATTACCTTGCCTGGTGTCTCAGGGCTGGGTGTGTGTGCACCCGCATAATACCCCTGCCCTGGCATTCCTTCTCTGTCAGCTGTCCCACACCCCTCCCGTGGCATTAGTGTTTGCTCCCTGCTCCATGTTAACAAATACAGTACTGTGCAAAAGTTTAGGCACCCTAGCTATATATATATGCCTAAGACTTTTGCACAGTACTATATAACCATATAACAATTACAGCATGGAAAAAGGCCATCTCGGCCCTTCTAGTCCATGCCAACACTTACTCTCACCTAGTCCCACTGGTCCACACTCAGCCCATAACCCTCCATTCCTTTCCTGTCCATATACCTATCCAATTTTACTTTAAATGACAATACCGAACCTGCCTCTACCACTTCTACTGGAAGCTCATTCCACACAGCTACCACTCTCTGAGTAAAGAAATACCCCCTCATGTTACCCTTAAAGTTTTGCCCCCTAACTCTCAAATCATGTCCTCTTGTTTGAATCTTCTCTACTCTCAATTGAAAAAGCCTATCCACGTCAACCCGATATATCCCCCTCATTATTTTAAATACCTCTATTAAGTCCCCCCTCAACCTTCTATGCTCCAAAGAATAAAGACCTAACTTGTTCAACTTTTCGCTGTATCTTAGGTGCTGAAACCCAGGTAACATTCTAGTAAATCTTCTCTGTACTCTTTCTATTTTGTTGATACCTTTCCTATAATTCGGTGACCAGAACTGTACACAATACTGCAAATTTGGCCTTACCAATGCCTTGTACAATTTTAACATTACATCCCAACTCCTATACTCAATGCTCTGATTTACCAGCTGATTTGCCAGCATACCAAAAGCTTTCCTCACCACCCTATCCACATGAGATTCCACCTTCAGGGAACTATGCACCACTATATCTGTGCTCATTACAAGTGTAAGTGTGTGTGTGTGTGTGTGTGTGTGTGTGTGTGTGTGTGTGTGTGTGTGTGTGTGTGTGTGTGTGTGTGTGTGTGTGTGTGTGTGTGTGTGTGCGCGCGCTAATAACTAGTCAGCAGAACCTGGTATTCAGTCATCTTGGGTCACCTTTCTACTGGACTGAGACTTCCACTGGAAAGACTGTATGGTTATAGGTGTCCAATGAAAACTCCATTTGCAGGCAACGTCAGCCCCTCCCTAGGAACCTTAGGATGCTGAATGTCAGAGTCTCAACATTTTAGTTGAAATAATTTTGTCAGAATCTTTGTTACCTCTTCCTTAAATCTCCTTGAATACATTCATGGAGTGGAATTGGTAGTGCTTTTGGTCATCAATATCCTTGTTATGCGTTGTGTCACATGACATGGGCACTTATGTTCTTCCATCTCTCTTTAATCCATCTTTCCTTCTGTTGTTCGTATTATTTTCTCTATCTGTGACCACGATTGTTCTTGGTAATTTTTTCTACGGAAATGGTTTGCCATTGCCTGCTTCTGATCTGTGTCTTTACAAGATATGTGATCCCAGCTATTATCAATACCTTTCAGAGATCGTCTGCCTGGCGTCAGTGGTCGCGTAACCAGGACTTGTGATATGCCCCAGCTGCTCATACGACCATCCACCACCTGCTCCCATGGCTTCACATGACCCTGATTTTGGGGGGTCGGGGGTGGGGGCTAACCAGATCCATCAGTTTGTACCACATCTGTACATCTCATTGGCTGGAAGAATGTTTCCCATCAGATGGAAATATTGGAATATGGAATAATGCACAGGATCATTGTTCAATACTTTTGAAGTATTTTGAAGTATCCACCACTTGCTCGCATGGCTTCACGTGACCCTGATCAGGGGAGGGGGAGGGACCTTGCCCAAGGGTGTCCTGCAGGCTAGCGGAGGGAAGGAGTGCCTCACACCTTCTTTGGTAGAGACGTATCTCCACCCCATCGCCCAAAGCTTATTGGTATCTTTCCTCAAGCAAGGTGACCGGAGCTGAATTCAGTATTCCAAGTGCAGCCTCATCAACACCTTGTAGAAATGCAACATAATGCCCCAACTTCTGCATCCAGTGCACTGACTGATGAAGACCAGTGTACCAGGGGATCTTTCTCACCACCCCGTCTACCTGTGACACAAACCTTCAGAGACCATGTACTTGCAAATCTATTTTAAAATAAATTATCACATTCAAGTACATAATAAATTAAAACACAAGTATAACAATTGGGATAGCATGTTGCAACTGAACAAAACATTGATCAGACCTCACTTTGAGTATTGTGTACAATATTCGACAACACTCAACAGAATGAACGTGATAGCATTAAAAGAGATATGCCAGTATGCTGTCTGGAATGTGTTGGTGGTTGTCTGACAATGATGGGGAAACCAGTGTGGGAATTTTTTTAAAGTGGAAAAGCCATTGCACTGGGGAAGTTCCACTCTCTGAGTTTTGGAAGTCCTAGTCCAGTGGCATGGACAAGTGGCACAAACTGGGGTCTTCCTTGGTTGCAGTGGGATGGCTGTGGTACCTTGCCATGCTCTTTGCTCTCCACCAAGTATTGCAGAACCGCCTTCCCGGCTGCTGGATCTCGCTGTACATCTCAGCCGCTCATTCTGCCAGAGCTGACCTTGTCTGCTAGGGCAGGCAAGTTTCTATCTTACTGGGGTATGAAGCCGCTGGTTTAGCCAGCTTGTTGAAACGGTGTACTGGGGTGTGGCCACTGCCGCATGCGCTGTTGCATGCATTGTCGCAACTATTTGGAGCCACAGGTGAGAGCTGTGTCTGGTGGGGACCAAAAGTGAATGAGCTGCCCCAGAATGTGCATGAAAAGGCCCTTCATCGGAGGTGCTACCCCTCCCTGGACACCCCATGCACTTGATAAATTGGATAAGCCGGGTTTATTCTCACAGGAATGTAGGGGGTTGAGGAGGGAGCTTGTAGATCACCTCCATTCATCAAATTCGACCATGGATGTTGCATCCTAGCTGTCTACATGGTACGCAAGCCGGTATGCAAACCAGGGCAGCACAATATGGAGAGCAAGCTGTTTCCCATATAGCAGGTCCCCTTCTCCACACAGATGGTGAATCCAAAGGAACAGCAGAGACCAATACAGTTTGGCACCAGTGGCTTTGTAGGAGTTGCCAGTCAGTGTGGAACTCAACTTAGGACTACCTTAGGGTCTCCAGCTCCAGATTTATTTCCAAAGCCTTTCCCGTGAATGGGAAATTATGATCTGCATCATAATTTACAGCTGCAAGGCTGTGGAGGTTTGAGATCAGAGCTTTACTTCTCCCAGGTGAGCTGTCAACCACAACTGACCAACCATCTGCCCAAAGTGACTGATTTTAAGACACTAGTAATCTGCCTTTGCCCCTTCTCCTGTCAGTGGAAATGGTCCAACTGGGTTTAGAAGCTGAGCCACAAGTGAAGGCCAGGAGCTGGATTTGGTTTTCAGAGGCTATTTGAGACGCACACCATTGGGAGCATTTAGTAGGTGGTGGGAGCTTGTCCCCATTACAACTCCCAGCTATGACAATCTTCAGGAGATTGTACAGCTTTACAAAATTATGAAGGATATCGATAGGGTGTAGATAGTCCAGTCTTCTTCCCGGAATAGTGAGATCTGAAACTAGAGAATATGGGTTTAAGGTGAGAGACGAGAAGCTAAAAGAAGACCTGAGGGGAAAGCTTTGGCAGAAAGGGTGGTGATTATGTGGAATGAACTGCCAGAGGTGGTGATAAAGACAGAAACAATTGCAATGTTACCATGTTTAAATTACAACGTTTAAAAGGTATTTGGGGCAGATTCTTTGATAGGAAAGGAGTAGCGTGATATGGGTCTAACGTATAGTAGCATGCAGAAGTCTGAGGTATATATACATAGTATATCTTGGGTGCCTTAGACTTTTGCACAGTACCGTATTTGTCAATGTGGAGTGGAGAACGAGTTTGTAAATCTGGAGGGAGCAAAGGATGTTGGGAATAACAAGGGTGGAGCACCGCGGGAGGGGGGTGGGTCAGGTGGCAATGGAGGAGTGCCAGGGGCAGGGTGTGGTGTGGGTTCAGGCACATCCAGCCCTGAGACACCAGGGAAGGTCATTTGATTCCAAACATCTGCTTTATTGATCATTACAGAGTGTCTCTTTGGTGCTTCCCACTCCCTCCCCTCTCCCTTCCCCTTTTCCAGCCATGATTCCCCTCTCCCTGCCACCTCCCCACTCTCAGTCCACAATATCAATTCATATCAGGATCAGGTTTACCATCACTTACATATGTCATGAAATTTGCCTTTTTTGCAGTAGCAGCCATACAGTGAAAAACACAAAAATTACTACATTACTGTCTTGGGCACACTAGTTAGATATATATGTGACTCAGACTTCTGCACTGCACTGTAGGCAAATGGGATTAACATAGGCAGGCGTCTTGTTTGGTTGTGGATGAGTTGGGCTAAAAGGTCTACTTCTGTGCTGTCATCTCCATGTAAGTGTTCAAAGTTCAAAGTACATTTATTATCAAAGAATATATGTAGTATACAACCCTGAGATTAATTTTCTCCACAGGTACCTATGGATCAAAGAAAAGCATGGAACCCATTCAAAGAAAAATATCAACCCCCACCACGCAAAAAAAATCATGCAAACGACATCAAGAACATCAACTCCCCCATGCACAACAAAAGCAAATCGTGCAAATGCCAACCAAAAGAAGGAGCAAAATCACAGAAAATAAGACACAAGATCAGAAGAGTCCACATTCAGTTCAGCTCAGTGTTCATTAGTCCAATCCACGAACCCCAGAGCCAAAATTTCAGTACCATCCTCCGACAGTGTCGAGGGGGAGAGAGAGAGAGACCATTCAAATGCAGGGAGTAGTGAGACGAGAGGGAGAGAGAGAGCCCGTCACATGCAGAGCAACAGCGAACTAGAGGCTGGTAGACAGCCCTGACTTTTGCTTGCCTTCTGCACTCGCCTCCACGTTTCAGACTTTGATTAATCACCTTAATCGGCGAGATCGGTGAGAAATGGAGTTGATTACAGGCTTGGGCCTCGTCTTCAGGCTGCATGCCTCCCGGAATATTCTCCGAGACAGCAAAATGCCAAATCACTTAATGATATAACATAATTCATAATTACCATCAGCAATAACTATGATGTTATATTGTTCAGTGTTAAAAATGGCATCAAAGTCTTTGATGCACTGCAGAGGTCACTCTTGTTTCATAAATTCAGTCGGTTTTGTTTCTCAGAGATTCTGCTGCTGAGTTGCGGTTATTTGCTTGTACAACAAATGTTTTTACAAGCAAAAGAAGATAATAGCTTAGTTGTCTAATTTCTGAGAGCAATAACCCTTTTTTTTATTGGCCTTCGGTGTCACCTAACAGGAACCATTTCCAATATCAGCAGGCTAATGTAACAAGCGCATTATCTCCATTTCCTACTGACAACACAATGCTGAGTAATGCAATGTTAAATTAATCCAATAAAGCAATCGCATGAATTAATCTTACCTAAGAAACAGTAAAGTAATCTTAAAATTACTGGCTCATTTATGAAATATCTTGGTCTGTCCTATGGATTTTTACAATTTGCTCACAATGCCCTGCTTTACATTCAGCAAAGAATTTGAAGATTTGTGGTTAATTGATTTTATATACCAGTTTAATTATTTAACACACAGATATGAGTTACATTTTTTATATGTAACTAAAAATCTTGCAGTTACGATCAGCTTTTTTCACTGTAATATTTCTATATCACAAGCGCATTACCCAGAGAAATTAGCATTGTTAATACATCAGAGTTCTAAGTAAATATTGCTACATAGAATCACAGAAAAGAACAGCACAGAAACAGGCCATTCAGCCCATCTAGTCCATGCTAAACCATTTAAATTGCCTGCTCCCACGACCTGCACTAGCACTATAGCCCTCCATATCCCTACCACATGTACCTGTCCAAACTTCTCTCAAACGTTGAAATCGAGCTCGCATGCACCACTTATGCCGGCAGATTGTTCCACACTTTCACGACCTTCTGAGTGAAGAAATTTCCCCTCATGTTCAACTTAAACCTCATCTTTCACCAATAACCCATGACCTCTAGCTGTAATCCCACACAACCTAAGTAGAAGAAGCCTGCTTGTATTTACTTAATCTGTACCCCTCATAATTTTGTATATCTCCATCAAATCACCTCTCAGTCTTCTATGTTCCAAGGAGTAAAGTCCTAACCTACTCAATCTTTTCTATCTCCAGACTGTCAATATCCCTGTAAATTTTCTCTGTACTCTTTCAAACTTAATTACATCTTTCCTGTAGGTAAGTGACCTATGCGTACCGGGGTGTAGGGAAAAACTTTGCTTTGAATGCCATCTAGTCAGTTTAGTCCAAGCAAAAGAATATTGGGGTTACACAGAAGGGAAAACAATAGCAGAATGCAGAGTGCAGAAAGCAGACTGTTACCATCACAGAGCAAGTCCAGTGCAGCTTGACAAGTAAGGGTCAAGGGACATCAGTCCTGATGAAAGGTCTCGGCTTGAAGCATCAATGTAGCGAGCCATTTCTGCTTTTTTTTTAGTTTATGAATATCATCACCTGGTACTCACTATTATGAACCTGTGAATTTCATCCATTTTCTGCCCTTTTTTAAAACTCAGTCATCTCTGCCCCTTTCTAAAAAAGCACCTGCTCTGTTTTTTTTAAACTAAGCCTTCTCGCTGCATTTCACAGTTAGGTCGTCATCTCAGGTTCACTTAAAACTTCCTTGCTGCCACTGTGATGACCTGTAACTCCAGAGACTAAACAAAAGAAAAACATGGGAGAGACGGGGATAAACATGTCTACTTCCTTCTTTATTTTCGTGAAGCGCGCACATATGACATGATAGCATAATGATGTGTACAATTCATGTACTTCTTAAATTTAACATGTAATAAACGATTTAAGCAAACCAAGAATGCCTAATTGTACTCCAATATTATTGATATATAAAATGCACAACACAACCCACTTGTATTTAGAAACTTGTCTGCACCTCGCTCCAAGTCACATCCCATCTTGGCTTTGAAAGGATGAGGAAATGGGAAGAGAGAGTTAGGTACAAAGATATTGATTGTCAGACACAATCTATCTCATATCCTCTGGCCATTACAATCCCAGTAGTGACTGGCACTGCCTTCTCTATGGAGTTATGATGTGTCAATATTTGTCTCCCCTCCTGGTTAGCTGCTGTTGCTCTAGGTGAGCGACTCTGTCCTACCAGGAAGAAGGGATGCTTCATAAAGACCTGTGAAATGAGTGTAGATGTTGTGCCTGTCATTGTTGAGGAGCGGTCAACTGGGGAAGCTTTACAATGTAGTCATGAGACTTATAACTGGGCTAAATGTCCAGAAGAAGGTGGCACCAGCGAACGACATCCTCCAGATAGTTCACGAAACTAGTTCTTTCACTTCTTTTACATCTTCTTTCTCTTCCCAACGTGGTCCTGCTAGCATTGGAGCCTGTGGTCTACATTTTGCTGGGTCTGATTGAGTGACCTAGTGCTTTACCGTCTCCGAGAGGGTTCATGCCAAACGTGCGGCCTTGAGGCCAAGGGGCCTGAAGACGGGGTGCGAGTCCATGACCGATCTTGCCGATTAAAGCGTCAAGGAAGATTGAAATAATTGAGGAGCGGGTGTTTGTCACCATCCATCAGCCTCTCGCACACAGCTTGCCAGTGGAAGGTGTCTACGTGTAATGATCTCTCTCTCTCTCTCTCCCTCCCACTTGTTTTCTGCTGCCGGAGTCATGGGTCTTGGGCAGGGTTTAATCGCTGTGGTTTGTGGACTGGGCTCTAGTTCATGTTACTATGTGCTTCTGGTTCCTGGTCACTCGTTTTTTTTGTTGCTAATTTGTGCAACTTTGTTTGTAGCAAGTGCAGATCTGAACTGAATGTGCCAGGACTCTTTTTCGATTTTTGTTTTATACTCTGTGTTTTTCGCTTATTTTTTTGCCATTTGCACGCGGGGACGGGGTGGGTTGGTGTTGACGTTTTCCTTTGATTAGGTTTCAGGTTTTTCTTTGGTGGCTGTCTGTGGGAAGACGAATCTCAGGGTTGTGTACTGCATACTTACTTTGATAATAAATATACTTTGAACTTTAAATAGGACCTAGGAACTTAGACTAGAGGCCAAGGTCATCGATTGTTTGTAAATGAATCCTATAGTGTGATGAATTGAGCAATTTCACTGACATTGGCCAGCTGAGTAAAGTCACTTTTGGGGGTATCATGTCCAATGTCTCAGGAACTTGTCCTGGCACTGACTTCCTGGTCTACCTGCTCCCACTGGCAGGTACCTGGACATCTTCTTGGCTACTGCAAATACCACACTTCTCTCCTGTTCATTAACCCACCCCATCAAGCCCTGCAGTGGATTATCCACAAACCTTGGTGCCTGATTCCTCCCAAGCTGGCCCTTTCTTCACTGTTTTCCAGGTCGTTTTGCTTCCTGTTCAGCAGCAGCTGTTCCAGCCTCGGGGCGCCTCCTCATTAAGGGATGCAGGTCCATTCCAAGCAGTGTATGTTTGCTTTAACTGGTACTGGTTGTTCGGGATATCGGTTCCCTGCTGCTATCAACAGCACAATAGAATTGGCTGGACGGTAAAATCAACTGGGTGAGTCGACAGTGTGCCTCAATAGAAAATCAATTGGGGCATCTACACCCTGCGACCATTTTCGGGGAGTTACTAAATTTAACTCCCTCAAAGTTTAGTGAACTCATGAATTGAAGTTTGGCTGCCAGACTCTAAGCCTTTCTATTAAACCAGCTCATTCTCCTCACTGTTGCCATGAGGTAGAAGGTACAAGAGCTTCAGGACTCGCACCACCAGGTTCAAGAACAGTTACCATCACTCTTCCTGAATAAAAATGAAATAACCACACTCATTTCCCCCATCATTGAAATGCTCCCACAACCAATGATCTCATTTTTAAGGACTCTTTATCTCATTATCTCATGCTCTCGTTATTTGTTATTATTTATTTATATTTGCATTTGCACAGTTTGTTGTCTTCTGCACTCTGGTTGATCTTTCAATGATCCTGTTCTAGTTACTATTCTATAGATTTACTGAGTAAGCCCACAGGAAAATGAATCTCAGGATTGTATATGGTGATGTACATGTACTTTGACAATAAAATTTACTTTGAACTTTGAACTTTAAACCTGACTCAACACTTGCCCCTTCACTGAACTGTTCCGGCAACCTACGGATTCATTTTTAATGACTCTTGACCTCATGTTCTCAATATTTATTGCTTATTTATTCATTAATATTATTGTATTATTGCCTGAGGGACAGGCATAGCCCAGCACATTCATTTCTCAATTGCTAGGAACTTTAGGGCCATTCTAGTGGTGTTTAGTATTGTGGCTTTCTGGACGTTTACATAAACATTACTATGTAGGCCCAATTCTTTACTACTGTTGTGTAGTGACTTTGGGTTGATACCAGTTGTAGATATTACTACTCATATCCCTAAGTCTTTCAGTTTCCTCTTTGAATCTAGCATATTTCTGGTGTTTTTCATTTATTGATCGCTGTGTGTTATGTATGTTTGGAAAGGCTATATCTATTAAGTAAGTTGTTCTTGTTTGTTTATCCTGTATTATTATATCCAGACAGTTATTATGGATTGACCTATCAGTAATAACAGATTAGTTGTAATATAATTTGTAGGACTCTGAGTCTAAAACTGGATCAGGCTTGTATTTACAGTAAGGTATGGCTTCTTTTATCAAGCAGTGGTAAATCAAGGGATCTGGACTTGCTGTGTTGTCTGGAAGACATTTTGCCCATTCATCCGAGCGGAGCCGGAGGAAACCCATGTGGATGCAGAGAGGAAGTACAAACTCCTTACAGGCAACGGTGGGATTGAACCTGGGTTACTGGTGCTGTAAAGCATTGTGTTAGCCACTACGTTACCATGCTGCTTGATTGCGAGCAGTCTTTTATTGATTCTATTATGTTTCTTGTATTTATTGTGATTGCTCACAAGAAAGTGCATCTCAGGGTTGTATATGATCAGACACATGTACATTAAGAATAAATTTGCTTTGAACTTTGAACTATGACAAAAATAATCACAAAATATAATGTGTCTCATTGCATCAACTTTCACAACCCCCTTTTCAAAGGTGTTAATTAGGTCTCCTCTTGATGACCAGGGGATTTATTCTGGGCATTAATGGTCCACTTGATTGAATAGATGTTTATTCTTCTATTTCAAAAGGTTGACATTTTATTTATTGACATACAGTGTGGAATAGGCCCTACTGGCCCCTTGGTATGTCTTTGGACTGTGGGAGGAAACCAGAGCACTGGGAGGAAACCCACTCAGTCATGTGAGAGAACATAAGAAACTCGTTACAGGCAGTGGTGGGAATTGACCCAGGGTTGCCTGTACCGTAAAGTGTTGTGCTAACCACTACGCTACAGTGCTGGCCTTCCATTTCTAATCACAAATCAATATCCCGTTGTTCAACAGTGCATGCCAGCGTGTTATTGCCAACATATGGCAGCGGCAGCTGGGTTATTTACAGAGCAATTACGAAGGAAGTAAATATGACTGTTGCTCAGCCATGGGCAATGGATGACTGGGGCAATAGAACTCACCAGGGACTGACTCTCAAACACTTGCTATTTAAAGCACATCTGGGTATGTTGAATGCCACAATATATTCTACATCATAGGTAGTAAGTATTTAGTCACATGATCACTTTCATTTTTTTATAATGTTATTGATTGGTTAATTGGGAATTGTCTCTGTTGATGATTAAACTTTGAAAATGAATAAATACTTGGTGGCTAGTTTATTCAAGGACATTCGATATATAGCCTGGTGAAACTGCATGAGATGCAAAAACCAAATGACCCTGTATGCATGGATGCTTTGTATCACTCATAAGCAGTGTAAAGTTAAAAATTATTCAGTCATAAATACTGTTACATGGTGGTCAGTTTATTAATATCCAGTCTTTGGGCGAACAGAAATGAATGGCAGCTCAAAGTAGTCTAATTTCTCATGCCAAGATTTAAATACTAATATGTACAAGCAACACACACAAAATGCTGGTGGAACGCAGCAGGCCAGGCAGCACCTATAGGAAGAAGCACTGTCGACGTTTCGGGCTGAGACCCTTCGTCAGGACTAACTGAAAGAAAAGATAGTAAGAGATTTGAAACATTCAAATTCACTAATATGTACAATTGCTTTGCTGATCCACTCCATCTCGTTATAGTAGTGGGTTCCAAACCTTTTTTATTACCATGGACCCCTACCATTTACCGAGGAGACTGTGAACCCCAGACTGGGAACTCCTTTCTAAAGGATGCCTCTTTTAGTAAAACTCATCCAACTGAGTATTTTATAAGAATAGATGCAAACTACTTACATAAGCATTTATATGATGTCATGAAAACTGCTACTCTTGGTAAACCTTTTTACTGGATCAAGAATGCCATTAAGGCAGGGTTCCAACAAATAACTTCAAAACATATTGAGTTGCAGTACTGTGCAAAAATCTTAGGCTAGGGAGCTGGGGAGACTCAGACCTTTGCACAATACTGTACTGTATAAACTTTATGTATTGCACGGTACTGCTGCCACAAAAACAAAATTCATGACATATGGGATTGATGATAAACCTGATTCTGATACGGGTCTCTATTGTGGATGGAGGGTTGGGGAAGGGGGAAGGGAGAAGGAAACACCAGAGAGACAATCTGTGATGATCAATAAACTAATCATTTGGAATCAAATAACTTTACCTGGCGTTTCAGGGCTGGGTGTGTCCCCACCTGCATCACCTCCCACCCCGGCACTCTTTCTCTGCCACCCATACCACACACCTCTCGCGATGCTCCGCCCTTGCCATTCCCAGCGTCCTTTGCACCCACCAGATCTACATATGGCTGCCTGCACCACATTGACAAATACAGCACTGTGCAAAAGTCTTAGGCACACGAGCTATATATATGCGGATGAGACTTTTGCACAGTATTGTATCTTTCAGATGTTTAGAAGTGTGTATTGTATGAGGTAAGTGACTATTCTACTGGATAGGAATGGGATAGCAGTTTAGACTAAGGCTGCAACATGGTCATTTCATGAGGGTCTTTTTCAAAAGACATCCCAGTACTGTACAGATGTGGGCATATTATGTTTTATTTATTTTTTTAGAGATATTGTGTGGAATAGGCTCTTCTGGCCCTTCGAGCCGTTCCCTGACAGCCCCAATTTAATCCTAACCTAACCACAGGTTTGAACTTCGACCTCCAATGCTCCAAGCTGTAGTAGCATTGTGCTAACCATTACGCTGCCGTGTTGCCTGTATTTTCAGATCTCTGGGGAAGCCACTTAGAGTTAACCTTGAACCCTGATGATTTCGCTGCTTGGAGGGGCTAGACTGCTGTGAATGTACCAGAGTGGGTTCTGCTCCTGGCTTTATTTGAAACTGGCCACTAAGAAAAGGTTGAAACCTATTAAAGCACAGGCAATAGGAATCTTCCTCTCAGCTCCACAGTACTTCTACATCTGGCGGATAGCATCTTCTCTCCACCCTCCACCCCCAACTCCTACAGTGAGGATATTGAGGGTCTGATCAACAATATGAGGCTAGAATTAGTTTTCAGAAATACTGTACTGTACTCTTAGGCACGTTCTCTAAATATAGCTAGGGTGCCTAAGACTTTTACAGAGAACTGTAGTAATTTTACGTATTGCACTGTACTGCTTCCGCAAAAAAAAAACAAATTTCATGACATATATGATATATATGAAACCTGATTCTGATATGGGTCTCTATTGTGGACTGGAGTTGGAAGGGGGCAGGGAGAGGGAAGTCGTGGTTGGGGAAAGGGGAAGGTAGAGGGGAGGGAGCAAGAACCACCAGAGAGAAATTTTGTAATGATCAATAAACCATTTGTTTGTAATCAAATGACCTTGCCTGGTGTTCTCAGGACTGGGTGAATCTGCACCAACACCACCTCCAGCCCTTGGCACTCCTTCTCTGTCACCTGCCCCACACCCCTCCTGCCGAAATCCACCCTCGTCATTCCCAACTTCCTTTGCTGCCCCCAGATTAATAAATTTGCCCTCTCCTCCACGTTGACCAACACAATACTGTGTAAAAGCTGTGTATATGTGTCTAGTACTTTTGCACAGTACTCTGCGTTATCGAAGAACATGATGAAACTGGCTTGGATGAGTTAGATGGATGACTCCTGTCATGTACTCCTATGTTCTTCATTTCATATTCACAATGGACAATACTTCGAAGAAACTGATGAATTGTTCCTTCAGACAAAACATAATAAAATTGCAAACACATTTCTTATAAAGGTTTTATTATTTGGTAAGGTATTCACATATTGTATTTGTTTGTAAAACCATCTACCACAAGCGTTCTTGGGTCACACTGTCCTTGCAAGTGTGATTGCCTGTGCAAATTAGGTTTGCAAGTTCTGATTGGAGGGCAGAATATCTCTAGCACAATTAGTCTGATCCACCTAAGTCTGTTTATCTGCTTTCCTTCCAAGTTGTGAGGCAGGTTTAACCAATTGTGCTACATTAGATGCACAGCCAGAGCAAAGAACGCTGGGAAAGAACTCGTGCTGTCTTCCTGCAGCCACAGTGCTGGGAGGTTCATCTCAAGAGCTACATGACTAGACATTACTTGGGACTCTGAGCATCTTTCCGATGATGTGGCTTCTACAATCTCTGCTGCCATGAAGCATTGTGCAGGTAAAGTTTTAATGCATGAACCACAGTGAAAATCAACTTCATTGTGCTATAACTGGTGTCTTTCTGCAAAGTTCCAATTGTCCTTCTGCTGGTCAGCAACCGTGATGCAGAGAAAGACATAAAAAATGCTGGAGAAACTCACTAGGTCAGGCAGCATCTATGCAAATGTATAAACAGTCAACATTTTGGGCCAAAACCCTTCATCAACTCTACTTATGATCCTATCTGCCTTTAATGCCAGTTTCAAGGAATTTTCCAATGATAGGCAATTAAATGGGTCTTGTGCACAGTAGGATTTTGGCTGTTGTGGGGATCCTGCACAAAGCTATTACCAGCCTTCTGCTTAATGCCACTTTAACACTCCTATTAGCAAGCAGAAGGATTTCTACATCATACTAGGAGGCTTCAAATAACACGAGCAGGTACTTCAAGAGAATCTGCTGGGCTTGTCTATTGTGTTTGATATTCCTAATAGAGCCCCCTTCACATTGATGAGACTGCTACATCGAGCACCTCTGCTCCATCTGACAAAAGCTGAACGTTTTGGCCCATGGCCTCCTCTTGTGCCAAGATGAGGCCACTCTCAGGGTGGAGGAGCAACACCTTATATTATAAATAAACGTCTTCCCTCTTCCTTTCCAGTCCTGAAGAAGGGTCTCGGCCCGAAATGTCGACTGTTTATTTACTTTCATAGATGCAGCCTGAGCTGCTGAGTTCCTCCAGCATTTTGTGTGCGTTACTCAAGGGAATATTTTCTGCTTACAGGGGCTGAGGCCTTGACATTACAGATTACTGAGGAAACATGAAGAGAAATTGGAAAGAATTATACACTGGCATTAGTCTGTTGGGCTAAATAGCATTCTTTGTGCTGTAAATGTTATGCCATACTTTGCAAAAGAAGACATTTAAGATAAAGGTGGCATGAAATGTGCTTTTTGAGTCAATCTACCCAATTATTTCTCTGCTGTTAGCATTTACTAAGATTGGTAATAATCTGGGAGAAACTCGGCCCCACAGAGTTAACATCCATTAATGAACTTTCATCTCAGGTGAGCATAGAAAGAAAATTAAACAATTAATATAAATCAAATAAATAAAAATTAGAGCATTACAATGCTGTTGTGCTTGTAGCTTCCTGAAGAATAAAGTTCCACTTTCCCAAATAGTCAAGGTTAGAAGGCTGTGCTTCTGCATTACGTGAGAGATTTTCCCCCAATGCATTCCGTAACAATATAATAGAGTTGTTATCTTAAATGACAAATGGTGACTAGCTTTGCTGTCAGACACTTGTGAAAAATGCCATTCTGTATTTGAAGATAATAATATTAAATGCTCTTCTGAAGTTTACACACGCACATCTTACAACTAACAAACAGAGTATTTGTCATTTGTAATTTCAACCCACACTCTGTAGTAAGGCCTTCCGGTATATTCAAGACTAACTATAGGGATTAGTTGAAAAAATTACCGGTAGTGTTATTGATAATTTCTTTTGATTTCATCATATGAACTATTATTCATTTGTTTCTTCAACAATACCCTCATTATTAACAGCAATTTCAACTCACTTATGATGTAAAGCTGAAATCAGAGTACAGAAGTTATTCCTAATCAGTGAGTAAATAAAGATCTTTTGATTTTCCAACCAAAGAACTTAAAGTGTATTGGCAAGTAAACACACTTTGGTTAACAGATGTGGATTCAATGAACCATCCTATAAAAAGTGAAATTTCTCGTTGAACAAAAGCAAAAAGGGGTTTAGTTTTTGGTGAAGACAAACAATTATTAAGGGATACAGTACTGTGCAACAGTCTTAAGCACATATATTTACAGCTGGGGTGCCTAAGACTTTTGCACAGTACTGTATTTATCAACATGGAACAGAAAGCGAGTTTGTAAATCTGGTGGGAGCGAAGGATGTTGGGACTTGAGAGGATGGAGCACCACAGGAGGGGTGTGGGACAGGTGGCAGAGAAGGAGTGCCAGGGTGGGGAGTGGCATTCACGAGGGTGCAGGTACTCACAGCCCTGAGACACTATACAAGGTCATTTGATTCCAGACAGTTGGTTTCTTGATCATTACAGAATGTCTCTCCAGTGTTTTCCACTCCCTCCCCTCTCCCTTCCCGTTTTCTAATCACGATTCTCCTCTCCCTGCCCTCTTCCCACTCTCAGTCCACAATAGAGACCCATATTGGAATCAAGTCATGAAATTTGTTGTTTTTGTTTGTTACAACAGTACAGAGCAATATATAAAATTACTACAGTACTGTACAAAGGTCTCAGGCATCCTTGCTATATATATACCTAAGAGTTGTGCACAGTACTCTACATTAGAGGCTTTCAACACAGGCCTTACATATGACTCTGTTTTGGCAGGGAGAAAAGCCTAATTAGAGTTATTTTCAGTTTTTGCTGTTCAACTTAATGCTTTAATATGCAGGCAATCCCTTTACTGTGCAGTGCTCAAGCTTCCATGACTGTGAAATGTTGACATTATAAATGGAAACAGTGGTCTAGAAATTGCCTTACTACCTTGTAGCAGGGTCAGTCTAACACAGCTTTTGTACGGAGATTGAGTCGTTCCCCTGTGTAATATGGTGCGATCTCAATTGTTGAGCTTTCCAGGTGGAATCGCCTTAGCCAACTCTTAATGAGACATAGCACACTGTAAGCAGTACTTTCCCAGCTATAGGTAGTGTTGCTACTGTATGAAAAGATGCTGCAATGGGACGGAGGCTGGGAGAATGATCCCAGGTAAGTCAGAGCTCTCTGAGCAGGCTGGTGATGAGTACCACCCACCAGAGTCCATTCTTTGAACAGACTACAGCTTGTCACTTCAGACGGGAGATCTTCATGAGGATATAAATGCAGTCGATTAATACTTATGTACACCTTGGGGAAATCTGCATCCAAACAAATTCCTGTACTGCTCCTTTGGGATAAAGTTACAGATTGGTTGTGTGAGCAGCAACCCAAGACAAGGGAGGGCTTAGCTTGGAATGGACTGCTGGCGACGGTGGCGGAGGCGGAAGTGATAGGGTCCTTTAAGAGGCTCCTGGATAGATACATGGAGCTTAGAAGAACAGAGGGCTATGGGTAACCCTAGGTAAATTTCTGGTAAGGACATGTTCTTCACAGCTTTGTGGGCCCAAGGGCTCATATTGTGGAGGTTTTCTATGTTTCTATGTTTTTCTGTTTCCAGGAATGCACAGGAGGCTAGGAAGCCAAGAGTGACAATGAGCTTGACCTCCACAAGCTGAGAACAGGATTTCTGGCTTACATTTGAGGTTATATTAGAGGTCATGGGAGGTCGCAGAGCTTGAGGCCACCATTGGTCAGGATCGACCAAGGACGTTGCATCCTAGCTGTCTAGATACGCAAGCCTGAGCAGTATGAAATGGAGAGCAGGCTCCCCCTCTCCATGCAAAGGAAAAGCAGAGATCAATACAACTTGGTATCAACTGTGCCACAGGAGTTGCCAGTCAGTGTAGGACTGCCTTAGGGACTCCAACTCTGGATTTTTACCTCAGGATTTACACCTGAAAACTTCCTCATGAGTGGGTGTAGCCGTAAGGCAGTGAGGCTTGAGATTAACATTCTCCTTCTCTTAGATGAGCTGCCAACCACTGCTGATGAGTCCCATCTGCTTGAAGCAACCGGTTTTAAGACACCAGCAACCTGCCTTTGCCCCTTCTCCTGTCAGAAATAGTTCTGCCAAGCTCTGTAGCTAAGCAACACGTGAAGGCGAGGAGCTGTTAGAGGTTATTTGAGATGCACGACATTGGGAGCATTTGACAGGTAGTGGGAGCTTGTCCACACTACAACCCTCAGACATAACAACCTTAAGGTTATTCTCCAGTGCTCTGGAATATTGTGTATGACCAAAGTTGATGCAAATATTTCTGTCAAAGCCCCAGCAATCTCTCTCTTGCCTCCTAATAATCCCTTCAACCCTGGAAAGTCTCCACCTTAATGTTCTTCAATAGACGCAACACCTTTTCCTTCTTGATACAAACATGCTCTGGAGTACTAGTGTCCCTACTTGATCTTGATGTTGCCTATGTCCTCTTCAATGAATACCATATTGTTTTTAAAATAATCATAACATTTCATAATTCTTTAATCCAACTCACCAAAGTTATTCTATAGTCTCTTCAAGCCTTTCTATTGCCCTACTAAGCTCTCTACTCCTTAATTTTTTTCCATTGCTGGACAAACATTTTGATATTTTCCTAGATATCCCATTCCATCCAATTACAATAATACTATGTAGAGGAGAACTGAGATAGCCTGAAGAGAAGAAAGACATTGTGCCCTTTCTAGGGCACAATAAACTCAAGCAATGAGTCTTCAATGGGAAGTCATGGGCTTAGATTGAGGAGGGGTTGGATAACTGAACTTGATCTATTACTGACTAACAATCTTCTCATTGATGTCAGAGATCTCCCTAAAATCAAATTCTGAACCCATGTCTCACCCCCAGGACGCCGTCCTGCCTCAGCTCATAGACAGCCGAAATGCATACACTGACCCTGATGCTTTGAATTCTCTCCCTTCCTGCACCATTGTGGGCACCACGGCAGTGAGATGGTTAGCACGATGCCATGGCAGCTCGGGGCGCTGGAGTTCAGAATTCAATCCTGCTGTCCTCTGTAAGGAGTCTGCACGTCCTCCCCGTGTAATAAGAGAGTTTCCTCCGGGTACACAGGTTCCCCCCCCCAGTCCAACAATGTACCGGTTAGTAGGCTCATTGATCATTGTAAATTATCCCATGATTAGGTTAGGGTTAAAATCGGGGGGGGGGGGTGGGGGCATTGTCAGGGCTTGCTGGGTTGAAGGGCTGTATCTCCAAATAAGTAAATAGGTAACATGCTCTATGTTATACTAAATTCTGCTTTGTAATTCCTCCCACCCCTGCAGCACTGTGGCCTGACCCCTGATCTCTGGCTCACACGCATTCATTTACAAAACAATGTTTTCAGCCTCCCACAATTGATGCTCTGGAATTCCACGCTCTCACTCGAGTTTCTGCACTTTTATCTCTGCCTGGTTTTGACAACTGCTCTGTACAGCTCCTTGTGGAATTTTTCCACCCTGAAGTTGCAAGTCATGGTTACTTGTGAAATACAATAAAAACAGTTGAAAAGAGAGGCAGAAATGGCAATGGACAAGTTGACCTTGTTCTTACATTCAGAAACTCAAAGTACTTCAGTAAAGAGGCGAGCTGAACTTGTCAAACCCTGAGGGAAGATTTGGCTGGATTTAGTTAACTGCCCTCTCTAGTGCTGAGAGGGCTCCCTTCATTGGATGTGGATGAAATGATCCTCCAGACTTTGGGTGCTCCTTCTAAAGCAAACTTCTTGCCATCAAAACTTCAGACCACATTAAATGTTTCTTATAGAAATATTTAAAATCTTCAGATAGATTTAATTAAGTGAAAAATGTTATTTTTAAAAATATATTAAAATATTTAAAATACCGATGACATAGAATTCAATAAAGCAACTCAAGCACTTTTCTATATACTGTGTAAAATCACCACTCAGGACATGCCCTCTTCTCATTGTTACCATCAGGTAGGAGGTACAGAAACCTGAAGGCACACACTCAGCGATTCAGGAACAGCTTCTTCCCCTCTGCCATCAGATTTCGGAATGGACGTCAAGCCCATGAAAGCTACCTCACTACTTTTTTATTTCTGTTTTTGTAACTACTTAATTAATTTAACTACTATATATGTACTTACTGTAATTCACAGGTTTTTTAAAATATTATCGTATATTGCACTATACTGTTGTCATAAAGTTAAGAAATTTCACGACATATGTCAGTGATATTGAACCTGATTCTGATTGTGATTCTAAATCTTAGGCACATACATATAGCTGGGGTGCCCAAGACCTTTGCATAGTACTGTAGTAATTGTATGTATTGCACTGTACTGCTGACACACACGAAAAAAAATTCATGACACATGTGGGTGATGATAATTCTGATTCCGATATGAATCTCTATTATGGACTGTGAGTGGGAAGGGGGCAGGGAGTGGAGAATCATGACTGGGAAAAGGGGAAGGGAGAGGGAAGCACCAGAGGGACATTGTAATGATCACTAAACAGGTTGTTTGGAATCAAATGACCTTGTCTGATGTCTCAGGGCTGGGTGTGTCTGTGCCTGCACTACCCCACCATCCCTGGCACTCCTTCTCTGCCACCTGCCCCACACCTCTCCTGTGCCAATCTGCACTCACCATTCCCAACATCATTTGCTCCTACTAGAGATACAAACTTGCTCTCTGCTCCACGTTGACAAATACATAACTGTGTAAACACCTTAGGCTCCCGACCTATGTACTGTATATGAGCCGAAGGTGTAGTCTACACTGAGGAGAAACAACTGCTGGAGGATCTCAGTGGGTCAGGCAGCATCTGTGGAAAGAAACGAACTATCAACATTTTCAGTCGAAATCCTTCATCTGAACTGAAAGTTAGAGGGTGAGAGAGTGACAGCGGATATGAAGAGGTGAGGGAGAGGTGTAGAATAAGAGCTGGGAAGTGACAAATTGATCCAGGTGAGCTTGGCTGATAGGTAGATGGAAGAGTAGAGAGATTGGCGGATGCTGGGAGGTGAAAGGTGGATGTAACAAAGGGCTGCACAAGAGACTGCAGTTGCTGGAAATACAGTACATACCACTCCCAGAGCGATGTGATTGCATATCTCTGCTGGAGATCATCATCGTCATCATCATCTGCTATGTCGTTTGACGTGAGTGATTACGGTCTTCCATCTGTCTTTCAACTGAAGGTCTTCAAATTCTTTCTCTATCTATAACCATGGTTGTTCTTGGCAAATTGTTCTACAGAAGTGGTTTGCTGTTGCTTTCTTCTGGGCAGTGTCTTTACAAGACGGGTGACCTTAGCCATTATCAATTCTCTTCAGAGATTGTCTAACTGGTGTCAGTGATCGCACAAGCAGCTACCTATACCACCATATGCCACTTGCTCCCATGAATGGGGAGGGGAGGCTAGGCAGGTGCTACACCTTGCCCAAGGGTAGGCTGCAGGCTATAGCAGGGAAGGAACGCCTTGCACCTCCTTTGATAGAGACATATCTCCACACTTCCACCTGAAAGTCAAAAGACTGCATCTCATCTCTTCCATTTATACCGAGCTATCAGTCATGCTAATTGTTCAAAGTCTGGAAAAGAACAACAATATTGCCTAAAGCAAGACTGAATGAGATACTGAAGTATATCTGTTTCCACAGAGCAGTCTAGTGTTCTGTTCAGTGACATTCACTTTGAAACCTGAATTCCTATTTTTGGAAATGGTTTTTCTTCATTCTCAATCCAAAGGTGACTTTTATTAGATCATGTATAAATCCTGGTTTATTTTTATATCATTTTGTAGTACACACAAAATGCCGGAGGAGCTCAACACCAGCCAGCATCAATGGAAAAGATTAAATAGTCAGTGTTTGGGGCAGAGGCCTTTCATCAGGTCTGGAAAAAAGAGATTAGAAGTCAGAGTAAGAAGGTATGGGGAGGAGAGGAAGAGGGGCAAGGTAGTAGGTGACAGGTGAAATCCAGAGATGGGGAAGGGTGAAGTAAGGAGCTGGAAGGTTGATCGGTGAAAGAGATAGTGGGCTGGAAAAGTGGGAATATGGCAAGAGAGGGTAGAAGACCATGGAAGAAAGGGAAGGGGGAGGAGTACCAGATGGAGGTGATGGGCAGATAAGGAGATAAGGTGAGAGAGGGAGACAGGAATGAGGAAATGATGAAGGGGGGCACTGTTACCGAAAGTTTGAGAAATTGATGTTCATGCCATGAGGTTGGAGGTTACCCAGATGTAAGATGAGGTGTTGCTCCTTCAACCTGAGCATGGCCTCATTGTGACAGTAGAGGAGGCCATGGACTGACATGTTGGAATGGAAATGGGAAGTAGAGTTGAAAGGGGTGGCCAACAGGAGATCCCACTTTTTCAGGCGGACTGAGCTTAGTGTAGCGGTCTCTCAATCTACGTTGGGTCTCACCGAGAGAAAGTGGGTTCTCCCGGTGATTAAAAAGGCTAGGATTGTTTTCCATGGAATAAGTGCAATTGAGGGTTGATCTTATGCAGCACATATATATAGCTAGGATGCCTAAGACTTTTGCACAGTGTGATATTTGTCAATGTGGAGCAGAGAGTGAGCTTGTAAATCTGGTGGGAGCAAAGAAAATAGTGAGGGTGCAGTGCCATGGGAGAGGTGTGAGACAGGTGGCAGAGAAGGGCTGGGGAGTGGGTGTTGGTGTGAGTGCAGGTACATCCATCCTTGATGGCAAGATCATTTGATTCCAAACAATTGGTTTATTGATTATTACAGAATATCTCTCTATGCTTCCCTCTCCCTTCTCCTTTTCCCAAAGATGATTCCCCTCTCCCTGCCCCTTCCCACTCTCCGTCCACGATGGAGACTCATATCAGAATCAGGTTTATCATCACTCACATATGTCATGAAATTTGTTATTTTTGCAGCAGCAGTACAGTACAACACATAAAATTACTACAGTATGGTGCCAAAGTCTTTGGCTCCCCAGCTATATCCATGTACTGTATTTTTTGGCCATGCATGCCTGTCAAAGCTCCTAGATTGAGTTAACCAACCTCCTCTCCTCCTGTTCCACATTTTTGCAAGTATTTCCTGTTAGCAGTGAATATCTCTAAATATAGGTACATTATCACCATGTAAGTCTAAGTGTCTGCTATTTCCCTATCAACACTTAGCCAAAGGGTTACCCCGAGCTGATACTTAAACACCAATTATCTCTGTCAGTACTGCTCCGTGACATGTCTCATTTGCAAATAATAATAATCAAAGGAAGATTTCTTTGGGTAATATTGGCAGTAGCTCTGGACTGGTCCTCTGTTCACTTCAGTTACTGCTGTGAATTCGCCATTGTTCATCCGCACGGGCAGATGGAACCTGAGATGGAGAGTGATATTCTTCTTTCATGTTATGGGAGTCTGCTGATTTTCACAATGAGTTTAAGCACCCCAGAGAGGAACTTTAGTCCACCACCTTCTGTGTTTGGAATAAGACTGAATGAATAACTATCTGGAATAATCTGAATGATATAAGTTCAACCTGAGCAAGCACCCACCAGACAGATTATCAGGAGATATTCTTAAAACAATTTTCATTGTCCTGCGTGTTTTAAATCTAAGTTTGTAGTCCTATGCAAAAGTGTTATTTGTCAACATGGAGCAGAGAGTAAGTTTGTAAATCTGGCTGGAACAAAGGATGTTGGGAATGGTGATGGTGCAGCACAGCTGGAGTGATGTGGGACAGGCGAGAGAGAAGGAATGCCAGGAGTAGGAAGTGGAGTGGGTGTAGACACACCCAGCACTGAGACACCAGGCAAGGTCACTTGATTGCAAACAATTTGCATATTGATAATAACAGAATATCTCCCTGCTGTTTCCCACTCCCTTCCCCTTTTCCCAACCATGATTCCCTTCTCCCTGTCCCCTCCCTACTCTGAGTCCACAATACAGACCCATATCAGAATCATATTTATCATCACTCAATATGAAGGTCACTGGTTCGAACCTCAGCTGAAGTTGTGTCCTTGAGCAAGGCACTTGACAACACATTGCTCTGCGATGACACCGGTGTCAAGCTGCCCTTGGGTCCTAGTGCCTTTCCTTTGGATAGCATCGGTGGCGTGGAGAGGGGAAGGCTTGGGCAACTGCCAGTCTCCCATACAACCCTGCCCAGGCCTGCACCCCAGAAACACTCCAAGGTACAAATCCATGGTGTCTCGAGACTAACAGATGCCTATTTATATCTATATCTATATTTGCACAGTACTTAGTAAAATATAGGTAAGCCTAGTAATTTCTCAGGTAAGGACATGCTCGGCACAACTTTGTGGGCTGAAGGGCCTGTATTGTGCTGTAGGTTTTCTATGATTCTATATACTGTAGATGCAATTGAAACCAGTCAGACAAATACTGCGTATCCAAACCAATGAGCCAAGTTTAACGAGATACCAAACAAGCGCTTTATATAATATTACAGAGGCTGTTTAAAATGAGCAAGGAATAATTATTTTCTTGGATGCTTCTAGTGGAATAGGAAAAACATTCCTTACTAATCCATGGTGATGCAATCTATTAGAATGCTTGCTATGGTAATCTAATATCTGCAGAAATTTGCGAGTGTAGATATCTGAAGAAATTAATTAATTTAGCTTAATTGGAATAATGAAATGACTTTTCATTGACAAATCCATCCTAACTGCTCTTGATCAGTCTGTATTATTCTATCTGAAGGTCGGTACACTTTCTCAGAACTGTTACCAATTATATAAGCATGACTTAAGTTACACACACAAAATGCTGGAAGAACTCAGCCTGAAATGTTGACTGTTTATTCATTTCTATAGATCTTGCCTGATCTGCTGAGTTCCTCCAGCATTTTGTCTGTGTTGCTCTGGATTTCCAGCATCTGCAGACTTTCTCGTGTTTATGACTTAAGTTAAGCTTTTTGGCCGGTATTTACTCAGTTGGTTTCTTCCTTTCGTGTTAAACAATGATACAATGTCCTCTAATCTTCTGGCAGCTCTCCTGTAGAAATGGAGGATGGAAAATAACTGTTGTCAATAAACTGTTTGTTAAGGAAGTGGTAACTGATTGTTCTGAATTAGGTAAATCTTTTGTTTGAGCACATCGTGTGGGGGAAAACTGGTCAAGTTTAATGTTGCATTTGGCAAGGCTCTAGAAACAAATTGAGAGTACAATGAGGTAATTATTTTCAAGCATTTAGAATGATTCATCAAATTTTGTGTTTTGAAAAGCTCATGGTCACATTTTATACCAGACTCCTCAAAGTACATTATGCACTTTGTACTTCAAAAAAGTGTCATGATAGATTATGTGAACATGTCTCTGAAGTCCTAAGAAATTCAGATTTTCTCAGATTTTATAAACGTTTTCAACAACGTCTATTTTCATTTCTGATATTAAGCTTCCGTGGATTTTGGGTTTTTAACTTCATGATGAGGGAAAGGGTGTAAAGGAAGAGGGTCTAAACTGAGGCCAGTAACATTTTAGGGAATAAATAAAATAAAAATAAAGCACTGTGCAGTCTTAGACACATATGTGTATGTATATATATATATATATATATATATAGAGAGAGAGAGAGAGAGAGAGAGAGAGAGAGTGCCTAAGACTTTTGCACAGTACTGTAGCAATTTTATCTATTGCACTGTACTACTGCCACAAAATAAAACAAATTTCATGACGTATGTGAGAGATGATAAACCTGATTCTGATACGGGTCTCTATTGTGGACTGAGAGTGGGAAGGGGGCAGGGAGAGGGGAATCATGGTTGGGAAAAGAGGAAGGGAGTGAGAAACACCAGAGAGGCAATCCATAATGATTTATAAACCAATTGTTTGGAATCAAATAACCTTGCTGGTGTCTTAGGGCTGGGCGTGTCTGCACCCGCACCACTTTCTGTCCCTGACACTCCTTCTCTGCCACCCAGCACCGCCCCCCCCCCACTGCCCTCCATCCTCGTCATTCACAACATCCTTTGGCTTTGCCATATTTCCAGACTCGCTCTCTACTCCATGTTGACAAATGCAGTACTGTGCAAAAGTCTTAGGCATCCTAGCTATAAATACAGTATGTGCCTAAGACTTTTGCACTGTTCTGTATATAGACTGCAATTATTGCATCCATCATTACTATATCTGGCGCCTTGGTAATTTTGTGAATGAAGAAATGTAGGTAAGAGTGAAGTTTCTGTAACAACACTGGAAGACGGATCAGTCAATTCTCAAACATCCGTGAAGTTTCAATATGGTCAAAGACGCAGGTCTATCAATGAAAGGAGGGGAGTTCCAGTCTTAGTACTTCTAAACTTAATAGCGAAAAAACTCTGCAGAAATAAATGTACTTCTTGAATTCAATATATAAACTGCATGCCATATAACATATGCACAACATGGAACAATTGTGTAGTTTTTTTGGGTTACCAGGAATTTTAAAGATCCTTCATGTTAGCAAAGTTTCAGATCGTGGATTGTATATCTCTGCATTTCAGAGTCAGTCCAATGGAATGTATCACTATTGCTTTGGCTCTCTTCATTATATTGGTCCACTATGCTACCTATCAGCATGGTATTGGAACTGTTCCCTTGATCAAAAATGAGCTTGTATTGCTCAAGGACCATAAAAATTCACATGTACAGTACTGTACAAATGTCTCAGGCATATATACCATATATATACTGTTATGTCCGCAGCCCCCTCCTTTGTGAGAATCGCAAGAGCACTAGTTGAGGGTGGGGTCAGTAGACCCAGGAAGTGGGAGAGAGAGAGACGTGCCGAATACCGCATTCCACCGGGATGCAAAACAAGGCGACATTGACTATTGTCTCATGGAGACCACGTGTAAAGCCCTTGGGCAAAGTGGGCTGGTTGAGAGAGAGATTGCATCATCCCAACCTGATTGACATCTGCAACCCCGTGAGGAAGTATAAAGGAGGGTCGGGGGGGGGGGAACACAACCCCTTCAGACGCACCAAGAAGACACGATAGCGATCCCGTCGTAGTGGGAAGCCATTTTGAAGGAAGCCACGTGTGTTAGATTCCGGGCCTGGAGTCTGTGGCTGGAATCACAGAAAATCGCTTTTAACTAACATCGGGGGGAGCCCGCTCCCCTGATTCAATGGATTTGCTTCATAAAGACCCGGGCAAGTTTTCCTTTTCTCACCAATCTCTCTCTCTCTCTCTCCAACTCATGACACCCAGCGATTCCCAAAAGCCTGCAGACTTCTGAGTGACTTTTATATTTCCAACGGACAATATATTATCCCCTAGACAACAGTAGAGCTTATTTCTTAATGATGATTATTGCTATACCCGCGCTTTTAGATTGAGTATTGACGACGTATATTATCTGAATGTTTGTATTAACCTTACTTCTGTGCCCCTTCATAAATAAAGACTTTTAAAAATAGTGCCATCAGACTTCAACGGACCTCTCTATCTTTGCTGGTAAGTGATCCAGTTACGGGATACGTAACAATACCATACACCGTACATACTGTAGCTGGGGTGCTTACGACTTTTACACATTTGTCAACGTGGAGTGGAGACTGAGTTTGTAAATCTGGGAGGAGCAAAAGATGTTGGGAATGGCGAGGGTGGAGTTACGCGGGAGGGGTGTGCAACAGGTGGCAGAGAGGGACTACCAGGGGTTAGCCTCCCCACCACCTGAGACACCAGGCAAAGTCATTTGATTCCAAACAGTTGGTTCGTTGATCATTACAGAATGTCCCTCTGGTACTTCCCGTTCCCTCCCTTTTCTCTTCCCCGTTTTCCAACCATGATTTCCCCACCTCCCCCCACCCCCTGGCACTCCTTCTCTATCACCTGTCCCTCACCCATTCCGCAGCACTCCATCCTCTCCATTCCCAACATCTTTTGCTCCCATCAGATTTACAGACTCACTCTCTGCTCTCTGTTGACATGTACAGTACTGTGCAAATAGTCATAGGCACTCTTGCTATTGACACGTTACTGGTACCTTAAAACCTGTTGCTTCAGGCAGCTGGGGCTCGTCACCTGTGATTGGCAACTCATCACTCATCGAGGAAAAGGAACATCCACTGTCTTCTGGCTATAGCCACTCCTGCAGAAAACCGTGAGAGAGAACTCCTGAGCTGGAGTCCCTGAGGCAGTCCTATGTTGAGTTCACTGCTGACTGGCAACTTTTGTGACACCGCTGCTTCCGAACTCTATCGGTCTCTGTTATTCCTTTGGAGGGGGAGCCTGCTGCTTGTGTAATAGTCTGCTCTCTGTATTGTACTGCCCAGGCTTGCGTATCTAGACAGCAGCAACACAACATACACGGTCATCGGAAGGACTTGGAGCAGTTGGCAGAGCGGATGGGCTTTTCAGTAAGTTTATTTACCTTACAGTAATTCCATATTCCAATGGAACATACCTGTTGGAATTTCAATTATTATCTGAACGCTGATCTGCTGTGGTACGATACACAACGGGTCAGCAATAGGTAAAGCAGTGTTCACAACTGTGCTGGTCACCTCTTGTACTGATATGTAATGTGTTGCTGTGGTTATTCACTATCAACATCACATTCTGTCATCATGTTCAGCTCTCTAAATTAAGGACAAATTCAAATGGGAAACGGTACTCTGTTTAATGCAGTTGTTAAGTCATCAGTGTGAACATTTCACAGTTTTTCAAATTAAATTCATAAGAGGCAAACCAATGGGTATCATTATGAAAAACCATGGACCTGAAATATTAACAGCTTTTCTCTCTAACTGTCTGACCTGCTGAGAATTTGTACCGTTTTCTTTTTAATTTTGGAGATCAAGCGTTTGCAATATCAGAATCAGAATCAGGGTTCGTATCGCCAGCCTGTGTCATCTGCAGTTTGCTGTTTTGCAGCAGCAGTACATTGCAATCGTTCATTATGTGCCATGTCAGTCAGGAGCTGAAGTAGGGTCCACTTCCTGCAGATATAGTCTGTAGTCGTCAGGGAGACCATCAGGTACTCTGAAATTGCACATCTCACAGGAGGGGCGTCCCACTGCCTGAAATACCTTCCTGACTACTCTTAGTCCTCTAACTTCTCAACCTTAAGTTCTATCCTGTGCCTGTTCTTGTCCAAGCCAGTTGATCCAAATTTCAAAGTTCAAGGTAAATTTATTAACCAAACAGTGATGAAGGTAGAGCAGCAGATGTAGTGTATATGGATTTCAGTAAGGCATTTGATACGGTTCCCCATGTGAGGCTCATTCAGAAAGTAATGAGGCATGGGTTCCCAGGAGACCTTGCTTTGTGGATCCAGAAATGGCTTGCTCATAGAAGGCAAACAGTGGTTGTAGATGGTTCGTATTCTGCATGGAGGTCAGTCACCAGTGGAGTTCCTCAGTGATCTGTTCAGGGACCCCTCCTCTTCGTGATTTTTATAAATGACCTGGATGAGGAAGTGGAGGGATGGGTTAGTAAATTCGCTGATGACACAAAGATTGGAGGTGTTGTGGATAGTGTGGAGGGCTTTTGGAGGATACAGCGGGACATCATTAGGATGAAAAATTGGGCTGAGAAGTGGCAGAAGGAGTTCAACACAGATAAGTGTGAGGTGGTTCATTTTGGTAGGTCAAATATGATGGCAGAATATAGTATTAATGGTAAGACTTTTGGCAGTGTGAAGGATCAGAGGGATCTTGGTATCCGAGTCCACAGGGCAGTCAAGGTTGCTGCGCAGGTTGACAGTGTTGTTAAGAAGGTGTATGGTGCGTTTGCTTTCATCAACCGTGGGATTGAGTTCAAGAGCTGTGAGGTAATGTTACAGCTATATAAGACCGTAGTTAGACCCCACTTGGAGTACCGTGTTCAATTCTGGTCACCTCACTACAGGAAGGACGTGGATTCTTTTGAGAGGGTGCAGAGGAGATTTACAAGGATGTTGCCTGGATTAGAGAGCATGCCGTATGAGGATAGGTTGAGTGAACTTGGCCTTTTCTCCTTGGAGCGATGGAGGATGAGAGGTGACCTGATGGAGGTGTATAAAATGATGAGAGAATTGGATCACGTGGATAGTCAGAGGTTTTTTCCCAGGGCTGAAATGGCTAATATAAGGAGTCATAGTTTTAAGGTGCTTGGAAGTAGGTACAAAGGGGATGTTAGAAGTAAGTTGTTCACAAGAGTGGTGAATGCAATACCAGCGAAGGTGATAGATGCAGATATAATAGGGTCCTTTAAGAGAGTCTCAGATAGGTACATGGAAATTAGAAAAATGGAGGGCTATGCGGTAGGGCAATTCTAGGTAGTTTCTAGAGTAGGTTACATGGTCAGCACAACATTGTGGGCTGAAGGGGCTGTAATGTGCTGTGGTTTTCTATGTTTCTATGTAAGTACATATATGTCACCACATACAACCCTGAAATTCATTTTACTGCAGGAATACTCAGTAAGTCCAATGACCATAATAGAATCGATGAAAGACCATGTGCAACAAGGCAGACAAACAATCAGTGTGCAAAAGACAATGAACTGTGTAAAAGCAACAAACAAATAAATAAGTAAATAGATAGATAGATAAATAAATAAATACATAAATAAGCAAGCAATAGATATTGAGTACATGAGATGAAGAGTGCTTGAGAGTGAGTCCATTGGTTGTGGGAACATTTCAATGAAATTATTCCCTCTGGTTCAAGACCCTGATAGTTGAGGCCACTAACACCGGCCCATTCCAACAATGGGCACTCTGCTTACACCTCATTTCTTTTTATTGGCCCCTGCTGAGTGCCTGAAAAATCTCAGTGACTGAAGCTCACTGAAAAGTTCAGAGAAACCCAAACTATTTTTAAAGCTCGCGTAGCCTCACCAACAAACAACTTCTCATGGTGACTGCAGCCCACTGAAAAGTTCAAAAAGCCCCTTTAAGTATTTTGCTATAGTGTTATGGATCAAAAATGACTAATTACTAGAAAGTGTTAATTACATAGGTAAAGGCATAGACATATTAGCACAAAGCAACACCCACCAAATGCTGGAGGATCTCAGCAGGCCAGACAGCATCTATGGAAGTAAATAAACAGTCGATGTTCCGAGCTGAGACCCTTCATCTGCATTGGAAAGGAAGGGGAGAAGAAGCCAGAATAATAAAGGTGGGGGGATGGGAAACAGGCAAGCTAGAAGCTGAAAGATGAAGTCAGGTGTGGAGGAAAGTTTAAAGGGCTGGAGATGGAGGATGATCGGAGAGGAGAGTGGACCAAAGGAGAAAGGGAAGAAGGAGGGGCATCAGGGGGAGGTGATGGGCAGGTGAGAAGAAGCAAGAGGCCAGAGTGGGGAATAGAGGAGGAGGGGAGGGGGAGTGGAAAAAATAACCGGTAGAAGAAATCGATATTCATGTCAACATATTGGCTCAATCGGTCTGTGCTGGAGTTCCTTTTCTGTGAGGGATATCCAATCTCATGTCTCTTCCTTACTTATTTTAGTATTTTGCATTCTTCTTTTTCAAGCAAATTTAATTTCTTTTAATATTGTTAGTGAACTGTTCTTCAATAAGTCAAGCTTTGTGGCAGAGTAACATCTTTCAGTTTCATTTTATTTTGAACATTTAAGTGTGTGCCTTCTCATCACCACACTATTATTGCTTAACCCAGCAGCCTTTTATAATCTTTTGCATATGTGTGGGATCACTCTCTCAGCTCTAATGTGAAAGCCCACACTTCGAAAGTTGCTCTTTATAAATATAACCATGCACTATGCTAGCAAAAACACTCTATCTTTTGATTTAATTTGATACAAACATCACAGAAATAGATATTGTCCTGCAACCTGGCCATATTTTGCACAGTACTGTATTAGTCAATGTGGAGCAGAGAGTGAATCTGGTGGGAGCAAACGATGTTGTGAATGGCGAAGATGGAGCGCCATGGGAGTGGTATGGGACAGGTGGCAGAGAAGGAGTGCTGGTACAGGGGGAAATAGTATGGGTGCAGGCACACCCGGCCCTGAGACACCAGGCAAGGTCATTTGATTCCAAACAATTGTCCGATGTGATCATTACAGAATGTCTCTCTGGTGCTTCCCACTCCCTCCCCTCTCCTTTCCCCTTTTCCCAACCATGATTCCCCTCCATTCCCCCTTCCCACTCTCAGTCCACAACAAAGACCCATACCAGGTCATTTTCTTTTTAAGTAGCAATATGTAAAATTATGACAGCACTGTGCAAAAGTCTTAGGCACCCAAGCTATATATATGTGCCTAAGACATTTGCACAGTACTGTATTTATGATGAGCATTAAGCCCCACTGAGAATCTCCCAGTCATTTGCAGTTGGCTCACAATAGATCTGCAGTAACTCCAAGGAAAATCATCAGCCAGGAAATTTCTTTATTGATTTAATCACTAATATTTTTCCTCATTGGCAGGATAAAGACAGACCTGGAAGACTTGGAATGCAAGTTCCTAATTTATGAGGGTATGTTATAGAGTACATTTTCAACTGACCATGAAGGATTACGATGTGTTCTCAGCAAGGCATGGACGTCAAGAACAAGGGTAAGGGTTGAGGATTGGGGGAGGGATATAATCTTGAAAGAAGAACTAGATCATTTAGAAAAGAATTCAGGGGACATTATTTCACGCACAAAATTGTCAAAATCTGTGACCTTTGGGAAAAGTGGAACATTTTGGAAAAGATGGACTGATTTTTGTCACATTGTCAAGTGTATACCTTAGTGCAAGGGTTCCCAACTTTTTTTATGCCGGGGCCCCTGCCATTAACTGAGGGGTCCATGGACCCTCATGTCAGGAACCCCTGCCTTAGAGTTCCTACCTTAGATTGTTAACTGGAGTTGAAAGATCTGTGCTAATCAAATTCAACACAAACTAATAATTTAACTAAAGTTTGCAAAGGCTCCAAGGACAGTTATTTGTTGATATTGAAAAATAAGCCCTTGTTTCACTTCAGAGATTAGTTTGGTGCCTGGTAATCGGCAGTAATGGAGGTCTATGGTCCTGGTGCAGGTAGATGGGAGTGGGCAGTTTAAATGGTTTGGCATGGAGTAGATGGGCCAAAGGGCCTGTTTCTGTGTTGTACTTTTCTATGACTCTTTGACTCAAATAACTTGAGTAGCTCCAAACTCCATGTTGGACTCACTCCTACAAACTGCATCATATTGGTCAGTGAATTCCCCAAAACTAATCCGAGTGAAGCATAGGGTTCAAGTATTGTGGACCACCTTCAGCAGTAAGTATAGTCACTAATTCTGAAGCCCAGATCTCAAAGGGGTTTCCTTCAAATGAATGTTGGTAGATCTGCATCAGTATTGCATGGTTTTATTTGAGAATATTTCAAGCAGTTGATGCAGATTCAATGGGGTGCAGGGGAGTCAGGAGACAGATATCCCCTCAATTCCACTGCTGTGTTTGTGGCCTTAATGCAACCACAGTGAAAATTAACTTGGAGGTGGCAGGATGGTGGGATCAAGGACAACATCCAGTGCAGACTCAGCAAGGCTCAAAACATCTTCAGATCAATCAGCAACACATGGGGATCAAGCAAGTACAGTGTCCGCACCAAGGTGAAGCTGTACCAGTGCCGTGTTCTGTCTGCTCTCTTGTATGAGTCAGAATACTGGCGCATGACAGAGATTGACCTTGCCAAGCTGACATCATTCCACACCATGAGCCTTTGGGAGATCTACTGAACATTTTTCCAAGAGAGATCTCCGACCTCACCCTTCTCCTTCAGTGTCACCAAGAGGACACGGCCACCATCATCATGAGGAAATGTTGGAGGTGGATTGGGCCCATGAGGAGAAGAGAGAGCAACTCCATCATCAAGACAGTACTTCATTGGACTGCTGAAGGGCAGAAGAAATGCGGGATACCAAAGAGAACTTGGTGTCATACCATAGAGGCAGAAATGAGGACCCTGAATCACATGGGACACAATAGAGGAGATGGCCAAGGACAGGCAGAAATGGAGGACCTTCATTGTTATCCTAAACTCCAGTGACATAATGGGCAGTAAGTAAGTAAGTAAGTTAGCTGTCCAGGAACCATTGTGTAAAATTAGATGAACTGACACTCCAAGTGTGAAAGTGCGAGATTAGCTACGAGGGCACTGGAATAGTTTGTGGAGAGGTTTGTAAGATGTAAATATGGAACTGTTTACTCAATATCAGGAAGACCAAGGATCTGATTATTGACTTCAGGAAGGAAACCAGATGCCGATAAGCCAGTCTGATTTGGAGGATCAGAAGTGGAGAAGGTCAGCAACTTTAAATTCCTTGGTGTTATGTTTTGGAAGTCCTCTCCTGGGCCCAGAAGTAAGTGCAATTATGAAGTAAACACAGCAACACCTCTGCTTCCTTAAGAGTTTGCGGAGATTTGGCATGACATCTAAAACTTTGACAAACTTCTACAGATGCATAGTGAAGAGTAAATTGACTGGCTGTATCACAAGCTGATATGGAAGCACCAATGCCCTTGAATGTAAAATCCTACAAAAAGTAATGGATATAGCCCACTCCATCATGGGTAAAGCCCTCCCTACCATTGAGCACATATACATGAAATGCTGTTACAGGAAAGGGAATCCCACCACCCAGGACATGCTCTCTTCTTGCTGCTGCCATCAGAAAGGAGGTATTGGGGCTCCAGGACTCACACCACCAGGTTCAGGAACAATTACTACCCCTCAACCATCAGGCTCTTGAACCAAAGAGGATAACTTCACTCAACTTCGCTGGCTTCATCATTGAAATGTTCCCACAACCTATTGATTCACTTTCAAGGACTCTTCATCTTATGTTCTTGATATTTAATACTTAATTATTTGTTATTATTATTTCTATCTTTTTGTACTCACACAGTTTGTTGTCTTCTGCACTCGGGTTGGATGCCCAAGTTGGTGAGGTCTTTCATTGATTCTGTTGCAGTAATTATTCTATAGATTTATTGAGTATGCCCATAAGAAATGAATCTCAGGGTTGTATATGGTGACATATATGTACTTTGATAATAAATTTACTTTGAAGAATTGAAGCTTCAGGCATAAGCCAAAGGAGATGTCTGAAAGGACATTTGGCTTGATAGGTGAAGGAGTACAGCAGCAGAGGCAGCTGAATCAACACTATCTAAATGCTTTTACTTTACACTGGGGGCTTCTCCCAGTCTGTATTCTAATTGGAGAGATAATGAGCATGAAGCTTAATTGTCTCATGCCTCCAGATTTCCAGATCAGATTTTATGTATGTGGCAGAACTTGCAGTTTGTTGGCCTTGGACACAACCCCGAATTTTATAGGAAGTCTGGAGAGAATATGTTTTAGTCACTGAGTGGGTGATTATTGACCCCACACTGGAAACACTAATGCATATATAGTGATGACACAGCCCAGTTTATGCCCCATTATAATTCCTGTGTTGGAATCACTCTGCTCATATAATACCCTGAGATTGATTTCACGTTCAGCTTTTGGAGGCCCAATTGTTGTTACGTGTGATTGTTAGCTTAACATAACAGATGTGCACAAAAACTTAAGCAGATGGAGCTGTCTATTTGGATTGAACCGGGACCTTTGGCCTGACATGTCAAATGTCAAAGTTCATTGACATCAAATGAGCCTGCATTATTCATCTCTGCACTAGAGATGGAGAGATGTTTCACTGATGATACTATCTTTAAAGGTGTGTATAAATTATTTAGTTGAGCAGTCTGAGTAATATCTGAAATATTAATTTTTTCTTGCTTCATGCACTTTAAGAAAATTGGAATTTCTTAAAAACTATTGTACATTTTCACACCTTTGATAAATCATTGAAAGAGCATACTTGAGATTTCTTGAAAATACATTAAAACACAAGTTCAAGCAAAATTGAACTGAAATATTACAGTTCTTGCACACTTTCAGTGCTGTTAAGGATGAAGGAGTTAGCATGAAGGAGTGGACTCAAGTGGATCAGAATTAAATTGCAGCTTGAGCTGTCAGGAAATTAGTATTGATAGTGTTTGTGAACTCTGTCAAGTTCTGCTCATAACGTGTTGTTCATAGTTGACATACTGGGGAAGCTATTCAAGTTTACTCCAGGCATTTGAATGGCTATACAAATGGAAATTATTGTTGTTGTAGCTGGGGCTCGTGTTCTAAAGATTAATGAAATGTAAAGTTTTCTGTTTACTCCTTCTCCTCGTTATCCCCTTAAAGGGGACAATATTCTAAAGTTCAATGCTTAAGTTTATTTTCAAAGTAAATTTATTAGCAAAGTAGTTATATGTCACAGTATACAACCTTGAGATTCATTTTCATGCAGGCATTCACATTAGTACAGAGAAATACAATTGAATCAATGAAAACTACAAGCAGAAACTGACAAATAACCAATGCGCAAAAGAGGGCAAACTGTACAAGTAAACAACAAAACAAATAAATAATGCTGAAGAGTCCTTGAAAGTGAGTCTGTAGGTTATGGAATCTGTTCAGTGTTGAGGTGAATGAAGTTGTCCATGCTGGTTCAGGAGCCTAATGGTTGAAGGGTAATAACGGGTCCTGAACCTGCTGGTGTGGAGCTTAAGGCTCTTGTAGCTCCTTCTCAATGGCACCAGTGAGAAAAGACTGGTTCATAGACCTCCGCTTTGTTCCCCCTGTATTCAATGATCAGCTCTTTGGTTTTGCTGCCACAAAGCGAGAGATTGTTGCTGTGGCTCCATTCAGCCAGATGCTCACTCTCACTCTTACATGGTGATTTGTCAATACCTTTGATTCCGCCAACCACAGCATTTTTCTTTTCAATGCCAAGTCAAGCTCAAGCAAGTGAAGTTTATTGTAATTTAACTGTACGCACGTATATAACATATATAACCATATAATGTAATGATGATTCATTTTCATGAACTTCAGTTCAGAATGCTCTTTGCTTACTTTTATTGTTTGCATGATTTGTTTTCTTTTTTGCACGTTGGGTGTTTGATAGTCTCTTTTTTAATGGGCTCTGTTGGGTTTTTTTTTGATTTGTGGCTGCCAGAAAGAGAATGAATCGCAAGGTTTCATATAGCATACCTACAATGAACTTCAAAATTTGAACGTAACCTGTCTCATTACCAATTGCATTGACCAGGAGCAAATTGATTATATCCTGGAAATTGTTAGAAGGGAAATAATTTGAATTTAATCTTTATTGTAAACATTAAAAAGTAATGTACAGACTTTAAAGTTTGCAAGAGGACACAATTCAGCAAAATAATTTAAACTAATTTAATTTCCCAGTGTGTATTTTACGCAATGAGAATATTTGTTTTTCTCCTTAATTTGCTGGAAATGCTGAACTTTATTTATTGCACGGTCTTTCCATTCTGTACTATTTTTATTGGAGTCCATTTTTATATGAGATATGTTTGACCAATGTTATTTTGGAGTCAGTAATTTAATCCCAGACACAGGAAAAATAAATACGTTCTGTGCTACGATGGACTAATGACATTAGCATGCAAAATGTAAGTTACGTATGTGCTTGCAGTCGGTATAAAAATGGGATCTTTGTTGTGCAATTTAATATGGAATTAGAAGTGAATAATTCTACCAGTGCACAGAGGTTCACATTGCAATACTTGTGTGGCACAATCTGAAAACTTACAGGCAATTATCTTCTTTCCGCATGTTTCACCTCTCCACCTCTGATGAGTCAGTTCTCATTTATCAGTAACTTTAAATTCCTTAGTGTTACTATCTCAAAAGACCTGTCCTGGAGATCATTGGTTCTGGGAACATCTCAATAGATGAGTGTAATTATCCTCTTTTGTTCAATAGGGGTAGTACTGTTCTTGCTGCTGCAAGTCCTGAGGCTCTTGTACCTTCTACCCAATGGCAGCAGTGAGAAAAGAGCTGTCATATAAATGTAAATGCAAAGAAAGCACAACAGTGCCTCTACTTCCTTAGGAGTTTGCGGTATGAATTTGGCATGACATCAAAACCTTTCACAGACTCCTATAGATGTGCAGTGGAGAGTGTATTGACTGCTTGCGTCGTGGCCTGGTATGGGAACACTAATGCCTTGTAGTGGTAGTGGTTTCGGCCCTGTACATCTCGGGTAAAGCCCTTCGTTGAGCACATCTTCATGAAACTCTGTTGCAGAAAAGCAGCATCCATCAGCAAAGATCCTCACCACCCAGGCCAGGCTCTTTTCTCACTGCTGCCATCGGGTAGAAGGTACAGGTGTCTCAGGACTCACACCACCAGGTTCAGAAACAGTTACTACCCCTCAACCATCAGCCTCTTGAAAAAAAGATAACGACACTCACTTTTCCATCCATTGAAATGTTCCCACAACCAATGATCTCACTTTAAGCACTCTTTATCTTATTTCATGCTCTCATTAATTTATTGCCATTTACTTATATTAGCAACGGCACAGTTTTTGTCTTCTGTGCTCTACTTGGTTGTTCATTGTTCCTGCTATAGTTGCCGTTCTATAGATTTGCTGAGTATCCCCGCTGGAAAATAAATCTCAGGATCGTATGCGATGGCATACGTGTATTCTGATACCAAACTTACATTGACTTTGTCTTAACTTTTTATTTGAACCTATTAAATATTCAATTAGTGACAAAACTGAATGACAACTGAACCAAATATAACCGAGGTTGGATGAATCAGGAAGCAAAATGCTTCAGTCATTGCTTTACTGCAATCAGAAATATTATAATTTCAAAAGGCAGGTAGTCCAACAAATTCTGACAAAGACAATTTAATATTGAATAATATTCTAGAAATTGAATATTAAAAATGTTTTTCCACCAGAGCACTTGTATCCTCAACAATATTTATCAAAGCACCCATGTGACTGTTATTAGCCTTTTTGAGAACACACAAACACATAATATTTAAGTAACGGCACATTTTCACATACAGAGGGAAAGTGTTACTCTATTCAGCTGTCTGTCAAATATCCTTGTAAAAATTACAGTCAAAATGAGAGTTTACACAATTACCCACTTCAAATTCAAGGATCTATTCCAGTTTTTTTTTGAATGTGTCTAGATTGAATGCTGGACAGCCACGCTGGGCTGCTTGAGTTAAATTTCCAGGCAATGACATTTGAAATAGCCCCTTCATTGGCCAAGTTTTGGAACGCTTTTTTGGCTCAATTATAATCTGGAAAATTACACTCCACCGTGGAGGAGTGTGAGGGAAAAATACTGGCAGTACCCACCTTGATCTGGAACCTTCTGCCGAGCAATTATGGGCAGAATTCTTGGCTACCCAAAAACCTTCTGTGCCATCCAGTCTGAAGGCAACATTGCAGTGCTGATGTGCCAGGGAAATTATTATGTAAGATTAAAATGTTCTGAGAATTCAAAACTGTTGTAATTAACCTTGAAATCAAATTTGCAATCTTGTTATTGTGGTAGATGCAGTTTGTCCCTGACATTTTAGGTAGTAAAGGGCTATTTAATAAGATACACTCAAAGTGTGCTCATGGTTATTTGTCAAGCTTAGTCTGGTGATTTAAAGGATTAAACAAAAGGTCATTCTTGTTGAAGAAACTCTTTTCCAATGTATTTTCTCATATGAACGTCTTGAGGGCAAATTCAAGAAGATTGAAACCAGGCTTTTCATACTGAGTGCAAAGTGAATCAGTAAAGCTTAAACACGAGGAAATCTGCAGAAGCTGGAAATTCAAACAACAACACACACAAAATGCTGGTAGAACACAGCAGGCTAGGCAGCAACTATAGATGCTGCCTAGCCTGCTGTGTTCCACCAGCATTTTGTGTGTGTGGTCAGTAAAGCTTAGAATGTTTGCTGGACATTCTGACCAAGTATGGAACAGCCATCTTTTTTGGAGTCAGCCTCTGTCTCTGGGCACAGGGCAAAATGAAGCAGGAGTTAATAATAATAATAACTTCATTTATACAGCATCATCCATACACTAAGATGCAGGCTCAAAGTGCTTTTTCATATAGATTGTTAAAATAAATCAGTATAATCATAAAATACAAATGGTTCTAATAGTATACAATTTATAAAGTATTCAATCTGAAATTCTTACTCTTCACAGAAATCCACAAAACAAAAATCCCGAAGAATGAAAGACAGAAGTAGCAGAACCCCAAAGTTCCCCCTCCCCCTTCGTGCACAAGCATCAACCATCCCCCCACTCCCACTTGCACAAGCAGAAGCACAACATCACTCCCCCCATACAAACAATAGCAAAAGCCTCCAAAGAGATCTTGATCTGGAGTCCATTAAAAACTACAGTGCGTCACCCAACACTTAGTATGTCAGTCAGGCTTTCTCTCACCTGCAAGGGAGAGAGTGATTGCTCCAGCAACAGGAAGAGTGGGAGATCGGCAGCTCGGTGTTCCGATGTTACAATCCTCTGTATGGCTTTCCCGAGTCCCCGACCCGAGGGTCGGCAGGTTCTCACTCCCCATCAAAACAGAGAGAGAGGGTGAGAGGATTGGGACCTCCTTCCAACAGCAGCACACACCGCCTGTTGTCTCGATGTTTCAGTATCCCACGACAATTCAGTTGCTAAAATCAGTGTGGAACTGGGTCGTCTGCTCACTGACTTCTGACACCGAGCCCCAAGGGTGCATACCTTCAAGACCACTCCTGGAGCTATCGAAACGCCAGCCCACGTGGCCAATACGAGAACCCACTGCTCACGGAGAACCGTAGTTTGAGCTGTAGCTATCAGTCACAGACTCCGACGGGACCCCAGCCACCTTCAAAAGAAAAGAAAGACATGGCAAAAGAAGAATAAGCTGTTTTGAGAATGAATTGGAAGAAGTTGCCTGGGTCTACACAAACCTCTGGTGGCATCTTTTCTAGCTCCTCCCCTCATCTCGAGATAATAATACAAGAAAATATTAAAAATCATATGTAAAAATAAGCAATATATAGAATAAAATGTAATTGAATATACCAAATTATATAAATATAATCAACATAAACTAGCATTACGTAATAATAATAAACATAAGAAAGTCTGCAGATGCTGGAAATCCAGAGCAACACGCATAAAATGCTGGAGGAACTCAGCAGGTCAGGCAGCTTCTATGACCCAAACCCTTCTTCAGAACTTCAGGACAGGCTATAAGTAGGCCAAATTGAAAAAGCAGGATTTGAAAAATTGAGAGTTTGTAGCAGTTTAAAAAGCAAGGCATGTTCTGATTAACATTAATGTTTCTTATCTATCACTTATAAAAAGTAAATCATAAACTATTAAGTATGATTAAAATGAAGGTAAACAAACTGTTGGTTTGGAATTGAGAAAAGAAACCCACTCCAGCCCTTACCCTTCCCACCCACCTGGCTTCACCTTTTACTCTCTCGCTATCCTCCCATCCCTCCACCCTTCACATTTTCACTATCCTCCCATCCCTCCACCCTTCGCATTCTCACTATCCTCCCATCCCTCCACCCTTCACATTCTCACTATCCTCCCATCCCTCCACCCTTCACATTTTCACTATCCTCCCATCCCTCCACCCTTCGCATTCTCACTATCCTCCTATCCCTCCACCCACCTGTTTATTCTAGCCTCATCCTGCTTCCTTCGGAGTCCTGAAAAAGGGTTTCAGCCCGAATGTTGACTACTTGTTAATTTCCATAGATGCTGCCTGACCTGCCGAGTTTCTTCAGCATTTTGCGTGTGTTATCCTACCGTTTCTTGTTCAATGAATGCCTTTAGTTTTCCTTTTTACCTGGCTCTATTATCCTCTCTTTTTCTCCTCCTTTCCTCTTCTCCTAACTGAGAGTGGTAGAGAGGGGATGGAGAAAGTTAGGGTGGGGAGTGCAGAGTGGTAGAGAGGGGATGGGGAAAGTTAGGGTGGGGAGTGCAGAGTGGTAGAGAGGGGTTGGGGAAAGTTAGGGTGGGGAGTGGAGAGTGGTAGAGAGGGGTTGGGGAAAGTTAGGGTGGGGAGTGGAGAGTGGTAGAGAGGGGTTGGGGAAAGTTAGGGTGGGGAGTGGAGAGTGGTAGAGAGGGGATGGGGAAAGTTAGGGTGGGGAGTGCAGAGTGGTAGAGAGGGGTTGGGGAAAGTTAGGGTGGGGAGTGCAGAGTGGTAGAGAGGGGATGGGGAAAGTTAGGGTGGGGAGTGCAGAGTGGTAGAGAGGGGTTGGGGAAAGTTAGGGTGGGGAGTGGAGAGTGGTAGAGAGGGGTTGGGGAAAGTTAGGGTGGGGAGTGGAGAGTGGTAGAGAGGGGATGGGGAAAGTTAGGGTGGGGAGTGCAGAGTGGTAGAGAGGGGTTGGGGAAAGTTAGGGTGGGGAGTGGAGAGTGGTAGAGAGGGGTTGGGGAAAGTTAGGGTGGGGAGTGGAGAGTGGTAGAGAGGGGATGGGGAAAGTTAGGGTGGGGAGTGCAGAGTGGTAGAGAGGGGTTGGGGAAAGTTAGGGTGGGGAGTGGAGAGTGGTAGAGAGGGGATGGGGAAAGTTAGGGTGGGGAGTGCAGAGTGGTAGAGAGGGGTTGGGGAAAGTTAGGGTGGGGAGTGCAGAGTGGTAGAGAGGGGATGGGGAAAGTTAGGGTGGGGAGTGGAGAGTGGTAGAGAGGGGTTGGGGAAAGTTAGGGTGGGGAGTGGAGAGTGGTAGAGAGGGGTTGGGGAAAGTTAGGGTGGGGAGTGGAGAGTGGTAGAGAGGGGATGGGGAAAGTTAGGGTGGGGAGTGCAGAGTGGTAGAGAGGGGATGGGGAAAGTTAGGGTGGGGAGTGCAGAGTGGTAGAGAGGGGTTGGGGAAAGTTAGGGTGGGGAGTGGAGAGTGGTAGAGAGGGGATGGGGAAAGTTAGGGTGGGGAGTGCAGAGTGGTAGAGAGGGGATGGGGAAAGTTAGGGTGGGGAGTGCAGAGTGGTAGAGAGGGGTTGGGGAAAGTTAGGGTGGGGAGTGCAGAGTGGTAGAGAGGGGGTGGGGAGAGTTAGGTTGGGGAATGGAGTGCAGTAGCGAGGGGATGGAAGATTGGGAGTGGCAGTTAGGGGAAGGGCAGAAAGAGATAGACAAAACATGGGAGGATGGGCTGATGGAGAGAGGAGATGCAGAGGAAAGCATTTTTGCCTTCTTGTTTCTGCGTTAATATTGGACCTCCTTGCGTTGAGTCTAGGACCTGGATCTGCCAAGACTGTGCAACAGCTGGTGTGGAGTAATCACCTTACAATAAAGGAACCCATGTACAGCCATCTTCCTCCCCTCAGAACTGGAATGGAGGTAAATCATCCTCAACTCCAAGGAATGTCTGTAAGACAAAAGTCATGTGCTCAAGGATTGGATTTCTGCAGGTGGTAACTAGGAGTTATAAGGCTAGAAAAAGTAAGGGAAAAAGAAGGGAATGAGAGGGAAGGAGAGAGAGAGAGAGAGAGAGAGAGAGAGAGAGCAAAGAAGAGGAGGAGAAGGGAGAAATAGACAGGAAAGAAAGGGCAAGAGAGAAGAGAGGGAGAAGGGGTAAGGAAGGTAATGTGAGTGGGTGAAGGAGAAAGAGAAAGATTGGAATAAGAAAACTGGGAGGGAAGGTTGAGAGAGAAAGTTGAGAAAGAAGATAAAGAAAGTGTGTCAGGAATAGAAGCTAGAACAGGGAAGGGGAGAGAAATATGAGAGGAAAGGAGCATTTAGAGGAGAAATAGCAAGTCTGAAGAGAGAGATAAGTTTTAAGGAAGGGAGAGAGATTTAAGTTTTTTTTTAATAGTGCAATTAAAACCATGCTGACTCACAATTAGTTTTTACAACTGCTCAGCAAACCTTGAAAACTTCCTCAGCAGGAGGGAAGATGACTCTCGGCTTCCCCATTGCAATTCTGGTAATATCACAGTTGCCAGTCAGGCATAAGAAAGAGTTCTTACTGAAACAGATCCAGAGAGAATTGTAAAATAGTTTTCTTCAGAGTTAATGCAAAGAGATGGCAAGAAATTGAGCTGTATTCCAAACATCTCCACTTATTACTTCAGGACACTTATTCTCTTACTTTTTGAGTTCTGAAGAAAGATCTTCAACCTGAAGCTTTAATTCTGTTTTTCCAGATTCTGCCTAACCTGTTTCCAATATTTTGTCCTTTAAGTCCTCAAAATGCTTAATGAATTACTTACTTGGTCTAGGGAAGGAAGCAGAGTAACTTCTTGGTAATCCACTTTTCCAAAGTTTCTATTGCTTAGAATAAGATCTTCACAGCCAGGGTCTGAATTACTCATCACTGATGCCTTAAGGTGATGCAGTCACCCTTGCCACACCACCCTTCTGCCCTTTATTCATATCACCATTGGCTTCACTTCATCAGATACGTTGCATGGAATCTTACTGCCTCATTGGTCCATTTTTTGTTTGTATTGGTCCTCTTTCTTTTGATGTGGAATAGTGGACCTCCAGAAACATTGCCAACACCTACAGTTATCACACTGAAGTTCTGACGAAGAGGGCTGGGTTTATTTCCTTATGCAAAAGGACCAAAATATCCTGGACTGGATTCAATGGGCTGGAAAATTATTTCATATACTGTAGTTTCTTCCTAATCTGTTCTATCACATCTCAGGCACAGGGAAGGTTATACAAAAATACTAGACACATATATGAGGTATATAGCTAGGATGCCTAAGACTTTTGCACACTACTGTAGTAATTTTATGTATTGCACTGTACTGCTGTCATGTAAAAGTCTTAGGCATTCGGGCTAGATATATGAGCCTCAGATTTTTGCACATGTCTTATGGTCTTATATCAAACTATCAATTATCCTGTAAGTAATACAGGATTGTCTTTAATTAATATCTGGAAGGGTACCTTCATTCCCGCTATCACCACGTTATGCTCTGTGTTTTCATCAAATCCATGCTACTTAGCTTTAACTTCAACTCGGAGTGAGGTTCAGAGTGTTTTCTCCTCTACTACTAAGGCTTTACCACTGGCTTGAGGTTTGATAACCAACACCTCCAGGTTCAGGAACAGTCTTTACCCCTCAACCATCAGGCTCTTGAACCAGAGGGGATAATTTCACTCAACTTTACTCACCATATCACGGAAACGTTCCCACAAACTATGGACTCACTTTCAAGGACTTTTCACCTTAAGTTCTCGATACTTATTGCTTATTTATTTATTATTATTGTTGGTTTTTTTCTCAGCTCAAGCTGGTAAAACCTGAACTATGGGGACAGCCAAGCACACTCAATTCTCAATTGCTAGGAACTGTTGGACTACTCTAGTGGTGTTTAGTATTGTGGCTTTCTGGAGATTTACATAAATAATGTTGTGTAGGCCTAATTCTTTAATACTATTGTGTAGTGACTTTGGGTTGATACCAGTTGTAGATATTACTGTTGGGGCATTGTATACCTTGTTCATATCCCTAAGTCTTTCAGTTTCCTCTTTGAATTCAGCATACCACTGGTATTTTTTACTTATTGATTTCTGTAGTTTATGAGTGTTTGGAATGGCTATATCTATTAAGTAAGTTGTTTTTGCTTGTTTATCCTGTATTATTATATCCAGAAGGTTATTATGGATTGTCCTATCAGTAATAATGGATTGATTGCAATATAACTTGTAGGAGTCTGACTTTAAAACTGGGTCAGGTTTGTATTTACAGTAAGGTATGGTTTCTTTTATTAAGCAGTGGTAAATCAAGGGAGCTAGACTTGTTGTGTTGTCTAGAAGACATTTTGCCATTCATCTGAGAAGCTTCTTCGGTTCTGATCCATGGTGGGTAGTTTTCCGGTTTATAAACTCTGAGTTGTTTAATGGTATAGCAATCACGTGAGGGTTGTTTTGAGTCGCAGAGGCAATGAGAGGGCCATTAGTCTTATCTTTGCACGAATGGAGGTGTGAGCTACTGTAGGGACACCAGGGTAGCGATTTTAGGGCTGCATTGTAAATAGCCGATTGGTGGTGTCGTAGCCCACCCCCTCTGTTCAGGGATGGGTTTTCCAGTTTGAAAGTAATGGCTTCTTTAATGTTTCTTTCAAACCACCTGTCCTCCCTGTCCAAAATGTGCACATTGTTATCATCAGAGATGTCCCTTGTCCTCTAGGTGTAGATATACAGCTGAATCCTGTACTGAGGTGTTAGCCCTCCTATGTTGGGCCATCCGATTGTGAAGTGGTTGTCTTGTCTCGGCAATACAGTAAACAGACCTGTGCAGTTCTCATTACATTGGATAGTATATGCAATATTGCTCTGTTTGTGTTTGGTTGTAGGATCCTCGGGGTAGACAAGTTTCTGTCAGAGTGTGTTTGCAGGGTTTTGATGTTTGTTGAAAATCCTTCTGAGTTTCTCTGAAACTCCAGCTACATTTGGGATGACTGTGTTTTCCGTCTGTTTTGCTCCTTACCGCTGTCTGTTGGGTTGATGTCCCTACTGGTTTTTGTTGCTGTCATGATGAAGGCCCAAGTCATGGTAGTTGCAAGTGTTCAAGGCTTCTCCCAAATACTTGCAACCCTTGTCTTCAGCTGTATTGTTGGTGGGTACATTCTCGGCACAGTGATGTAGTGCTTTGATATCCCCCAACTTGTGTTCTAATGGGTGATAAGAGTCAAAGTGTAGGTACTGATCTGTGATCCTGTAAGCTTTAATATCTAGATAAGAATAATGAACTCTCATTACCTCCACAACTCTTAAAGGCCCTTTAAGAGTTAAACAACTCACAGAGATTATAAACCAGAAAACCACCTGCTGTGGATCAGAACAGAAGAAGCCTCTCCGATGAGTGGCAAAACGTCTTCTAGACAACACAGCAAGTCCAGTTGCCTTGATTTACTACTGCTTGGTATACAATAACGTGGGTGATTGAGAACCTTCATAGACATGGTTTCTTTTATTATTATTGGGTTTTTTTCAGCTCAAGCTAGTAAAACCTGAGGTAAGGGCATAGCCAATCTCACTCATTTGTCAATTGCTAGGAACTTTCAGGCTCTTGTGGTGTTTAGTATTGTGGCTTTCTGAAGATTTAGGTAGATATTATTATTATAATAATAATTATCATTTCTTTATTTTTCTTTCTTTTTGTATTTGCACAGTCTGTTGTCTTTTACACGTTGTTTGTTTGTCCGTCCTGTTGGGTGTGGTCTTTCATTGATTTTATTGTGTTTCTTTGACTTACTGTGATTGTTCGCAAGAAAATGTATCTTGATGTTGTATATTCACTTTGATAAAAGATTTACTTTGAATATTGAACTTTGAATTTCTAAGCCTTCCTATTTCGGATAGAGCTCTGAAGTTGTGAGCGCTGAGGTGCGGAAGTTACACTCGTTCAACAACGTAGCTGAGGATTTTGTGAGCTGAAACGTATGGTACTAGTGATGCTCAGCAAGAGTTTACATTAACATGCAGATGCACAAGCTGAAACCAAAGAAGAACGAACTATTGAAGGTGTTGTAGTACTGTGCAAAAGTATTAGGCACATACTGTATATACAAGCTAGGGAGCCTAATTTTGCACAGTACTGTAGTAAGTTTATCTATTGCACTATACCTCTGCTGCAAAAAAAACAAAATTCATGATATATATGAGTGATGATAAGCCTGATTCTGATATGGGTCTCTGTTGTGGACTGAGAGGGGGAAGGAGGCAAATGAGAGGGGAATCATGGATGGGAAAAGAGCAAAGGAGAAGGGAGGGAGTGGGAAGCACCGGAGAGACATTCTGTAATGATCAATAACCCAACTGTGCGTCTGCACCAATGCCTCCTTCACCCTTGGCACTTTCTCTGCTATCTGTCCCACACCCCTCCACCCTCACCATTCTCAACATCCTTTGTTCCCGCCAGATTTACAAACTCGTTGTCCACTCCACGTTGACAAATACAGTACTGTCCAAAAGTCATAGGCACTCTAACTATATATATATATATATATATATATATATATATATATAATATGTATGTATGTATGTGTGCCTGAGACTCTTGCACAGTGCCATATTTTGTGTCAAACTGTTATAATCTGGTGCTCCTACTAGCATTCTTTTACAGAATCTGTGTGATTGAAACTTTTTCACTAGGTATAGCATAAATTCCTACGAAGCATATGAAGCTGAAGGCAACCCCATCTGGTCTGAATAGTAGAATCTATAAATAATCCTAGTAGAGAAATGAAAAGAGATTGATTGACTACGCACCGTTTAATACAAGTAACCATGTCTAATTGAGATGGCTTTTAAGAATTCTTTGTATTAGTATTTTGAAAATTGTATGTGAAAAGCTGAAATGAACCCAAAAATAGTGATCTGCAAACAACTATAAATATCTTAATATGCTGTACCTGCCAGACAGGTTTCATAAAGTCTATTAAGACTTGGGTTGAGTTGTACTCTGATCTTGGCAATTTACTTGCAATTGTTTTGTCACTGTACGAGAAGGCATCATCAGTGCATTGTTAATTGTCTGATGACACCTTCTTGCATGGTGATGAAGTGTTTGCAAGTAAATCGCCAAGACTGGAGAACAACTTGACCTAACCATCAGCCATCTAAGCTACACATATTCTGATATATTTCCAACTATTGAATGTATGTAAAAATAAGGTAACTTTGTGTAATGACTTCCCTTGTACTACAGTGAAGTCCCGCCTGGTTTAAGACGAGTTTGGAATTTGATTGAACATAGAACTGACTGAACTAGGAGCTCACTTGGACATATTCTAGCAGGAAATGCGTTTCAGTTCAAGTTCAAGTTTATTGTCATCTGACTGTATTTATATACAATCCAATGAAACAACTTTCCTCCAGCTGAGGGTGTACCCACACAATATATACCACACACAACACATAATCCAAAATTTTATACAATAAATAAGTAAGATATAATTCAAATGCATGCAGTAAATCAGTAAATCACAGCAGAGGCAAACAGCTCACTGTCCCGGTGACCAGACATTGGTGGTGGTAGAGTATTTATTAGTCTCACAGCCTGAGGGAAGAAGCTGTTATCCAGTCTGTCAGTCTTAGTCCTGGTGATTCTTTATCTTCTTCCTGATAGTAATAGGTCAAGGGAACAGGTGATAGGGATCCTCAACAGAAACTTGGGCCCTTCATCTCCAACGCATGAAACATGAACTCTAACAAGCACTCTTCTGGAGGTTTCCACCCAGTCAAGGTTTGTTTCTGTTCTAAATAACATCTTAAATTACTTAATGACGGAATTACAGATGTCCAGTGTCGTTTCAGTGTATGGAGCTAGAAGTTACTTATCAAATTCCTTCTAGTTTGCGTTGACATCACTGGGGTCATGAAGAAGGTGAGTAAAGGGCAGGTCAGCTAGCCTATGTTTGTTCTCACCAATAGAGAGAAGACCACATTGAGAGCTCTGAATGCAGCAGATTAGGTTGGAGGGAGTGCACCTGAAATTCTGCCTCACCTATAGGGCTGTTTTGAACCCTTCCTCAATTTCATTGCTATGGAAACAATGGGATTTGGGAATAGAATAGTTCAAAGTTCAAAGTAAGTTTATTATCAAAGTACATATATGTCACCATATCAAACCCCGAGATTCATTTTCTTGCAGGCATGCTCAATAAATCCATAGTTGAATAATAACTATAATAGAATCAATGAAAGACCACACCAATTTGGGTGTTCAACCAGTGTCCAAAAGACAGCCAACAGTGCAAATACAAACAGAAAGCGATAATAATAAATAAATAGCTCACACGAGAGGGCACAGTTTTAAGGTACTTGGAAGTAGGTATAGAGGAGATGCCAGGGTTAATTTTTTTATGCAGAAAGTGGTGAGTGTGTGGAATGGGCTGCTAGTGATAGTGGTGGAGGTGTATATACAACAGGGTCTTTTAAGAGACTCTTGGTTAGGTACATGGATCTTAGAAAAATAGAGGGCTATGGGTAACCCTAAGTCATTTCTAAAGTAAATACATGTTTGGCACAGCATTGTGGGCCGAAGGGCCTGTATTGTGCTGTAGGTTCTCTATGTTTCTAAATATTGAGAACATGAGATGAAGGGTCCTTGAAAGTGAGCCCATGGGTTATTCAAACATTCCAATAATTGGGCAAGTGAAGTTGAGTGAAGTTCTCCCTTCCAGTTCACGAGCCTGATGGTTCAGGGGTAATAGCTGTTCCTGAACCTGTTCACGTTAGTCCTGAGGCTCCTGTGCCTCGTTGCTAACAGCAGCAGCGAGAAGAGAGCATGTTCTGGGCAGTGGGGGTCCCTGACGGATGGATGCTGCTTTCCTGTGACAACACTTAGTATAGATGTGCTGAATGGTGGGGTGGGTTTTATCTGTGATGGACTGGGCCTATTATTCCCATTAGGTATATTATAGTCAGAAGCAATGAAGACTAAATTCAGCTCTCTATTGCTGATTGCCTTGGTACCTCACAGTAACTTAATGTTCAATAATGGCATTAGTTTGTAGTCTGCTAGGAAGTGTAAGTATCCCATTTTAGTAAAGGGTTTCCGCATGGACAATTAACCGTCCCAGCACACTACAGACCCAGTATATACTGATATCACAATTAACCGTCCTGGCACACTACAGACCCAGTATATACTGATATCACAATCAACCGTCCTGGCACACTACAGACCCAGTATATACTGATATCACAATTAACCGTCCCAGCACAGTACAGACCCAGTATATACTGATATCACAATCAACCGTCCTGGCACACTACAGACCCAGTATATACTGATATCACAATTAACCGTCCCAGCACAGTACAGACCCAGTATATACTGATATCACAATCAACCGTCCTGGCACACTACAGACCCAGTATATACTGATATCACAATTAACCGTCCTGGCACACTACAGACCCAGTATATACTGATATCACAATTAACCGTCCTGGCACACTACAGACCCAGTATATACTGATATCACAATTAACCGTCCCAGCACACTACAGACCCAGTATATACTGATATCACAATTAACCGTCCTGGCACACTACAGACCCAGTATATACTGATATCACAATCAACCGTCCTGGCACACTACAGACCCAGTATATACTGATATCACAATTAACCGTCCTGGCACACTACAGACCCAGTATATACTGATATCACAATTAACCGTCCCAGCACAGTACAGACCCAGTATATACTGATATCACAATCAACCGTCCTGGCACACTACAGACCCAGTATATACTGATATCACAATTAACCGTCCTGGCACACTACAGACCCAGTATATACTGATATCACAATTAACCGTCCTGGCACACTACAGACCCAGTATATACTGATATCACAATTAACCGTCCCAGCACAGTACAGACCCAGTATATACTGATATCACAATTAACCGTCCCAGCACAGTACAGACCCAGTATATACTGATATCACAATCAACCGTCCTGGCACACTACAGACCCAGTATATACTGATATCACAATCAACCGTCCTGGCACACTACAGACCCAGTATATACTGATATCACAATCAACCGTCCCAGCACACTACAGACCCAGTATATACTGATATCACAATCAACCGTCCTGGCACACTACAGACCCAGTATATACTGATATCACAATTAACCGTCCCAGCACAGTACAGACCCAGTATATACTGATATCACAATTAACCGTCCCAGCACACTACAGACCCAGTATATACTGATATCACAATTAACCGTCCCAGCACACTACAGACCCAGTATATACTGATATCACAATTAACCGTCCCAGCACACTACAGACTGTAGTAATTTTATGTATTGCACTGTACTTCTGCTGCAAAGTTGACAAATTTCACGGCATATACCGGTGATATGAAACCGGATTCTGATTCTGACTCTCAGGCACATATACATAGCAAGTAATTTTATGTATTGTATTGTACTGCTGCCTCGCCCAAAAAAATTCATGACATAAGTGAGTGATGATAAACCTGATTCTGACCTGGGTCTCCATTGTGGACTGAAAGTGGGAAGGGGGCAGGGAGAGGGGAGGGAGCGGGAAGTGCCAGAGAGACACTCTGTAATGATCAATAAAACAATGGTTTGGATTCAAATGACTTTGCCTGGCATCTCATGGATGGGTGTGACTGCTCTTACACCTCTTTCCACCCCTATTACCTTCCCAGCATCATACACACTGAGTAGATGCTGATATCACAAGTAACCATCCTGGCAAAATACAGACCAATATGTAATGATTTCATAATTAACCGTCCAGCCACAATACATACCAAATATATAATGATATCATAATTAAATGTCCTGGCACAATACAGACCAAGTACATAATGATATCAATTGATGTGTCATTCAGTGTTGCAAAGCTTTTGAATTTAAGCTGAAGCCAGTGGTCTACCACCAAGTCCAGCATAATGAAGGACCATTCATTAGTTCCACGTGAGCTCTGGTATTTCTTCAGGATGTTGGTCCAGTTAGGTGTACAGTTGGGATAAATGTGGCAAAATTATGACTGGTGCTGAGGTTCTTCCTTGTTCATTTAAATGTTTATACTGAAATTAATTACTTTAAGATCCCAAATACCTACATTGGCCTTCTCCTGGGAGTTACGTGGGACTGGGAGGATGAAGTAAGACCACACAAGCAAGCGACCACATAAAGTGAGTAGAAGGAAGACGAAAAGATTTGTCAGCCCTGTGGGTAATTAGCGAACAGTCATGAGAAGTGTATACTTTGTTTAAGAAGTCATGACTGATATTTGAAACTGCTATCTGAAGCCAGGCAAGGATATGCCATGGACATCAACAAGACTGTGGCTTCTGACCAGGGGTTTCCTTCCAGGTAACTGTGGAGATTTTCACAACATCCTGTGGTTGATTATATAAACACCCCTTGAAGGGCATCTTCATTACACTCGCTTAGTGTGTAACTTGGGTGGGACCATGAAGGATGATGATATCCTGGCCTTTTCTGGCAGATATTATTGCCTTTTGTTGGTTTAGATTCTTCACCTCAAGTAGGACTTCCCAACCTTTTAATATCCAGAACAAATACCATTAAGCAAGGGATTCATGAACCCCAGGACGAGAACTCCTTATCTAGAGAAATAAATTCAAAAGACAGTGGAGGAACTTAAATTCAGGTAATTAAGTAGATCTGGAATTCAGTAATGGCAGCGATTAAACTATTGGACTTGATTAACTGTGGCTTTTAAGGGAAAGAATATATGCCACCCATAGCAGAATCTAGCCCACATACGACCCTAATTCCTCAAATGCAGGGTTTCTCAATTAGGGTTCCGTGAGAGATTGTGATTAAAGAAAACAAATATTGTTTTTTGAACTTTTGCGTGATGCTAGCGCTGGCAGTGGTGGCAGTAACCGAGCAGCCTGTTAGCAATCTCGTTAGCGGTCTTTCAGCCCAGTATGGCGGTGTGCAGTAGGACTGTGTTTATTTGGTTGAGCCTGGAGGGGAGGAATGTAGGCTAATGAGAAGCGTGAAGTGTGTTTTCTGAGCAATGAATGGATGCACCCAACTTGGGCTGTGGCGTCAGCCTCTCCCTGTGTAAACTACACCAGGGTATTTTATTAACTCCTGTGTTTTATAGACATGTCTGATCGTCCAATATGGCAATATTTGAAGAGGAGGTGTGAAATGGAAGAGGAGGTTTCTAGGCCTAGGCCTAGAGACAATGCTGACAAGGTTAATGATGAAGAATTACAATCTTCTGAGTCATTCACTGTACTAGTGCAACAGCAGACACAAAAACTCATCTTTACCATGAAAGCTACTTATCAATGGGTTTTACAGGGGCTGGTGATCTAAGTTGTTCTATTCCATTGTGCCTAGTCTGTTGCAAACACCTTACAAATTCAGCAAAGGCTCCAGCAAAATTGATTTGTTTATTTATGTTTATTATTATACCTATTATGCTTGCCTTACTAATTTTAAAAATTAATGAAAGGAAAGGAAGATTCATTTCAAGCAAGTTAAGATACATTTAACTACCTGTTTTTTCAAGAAAGATTAGCTAAAATTCATTCTCTACTCAAAAAAGCATCGAGAATTATTTTTGATTGTATCTACAACTTATTGATCAAGCAAACATACCATGAGCTGTAGATATAATAATTTTTATGCAGGGAACCCCTGAGACCTGATAATTATTTCAAGGGTTCCTCAAGGTAGAAAAGGGTTGAGAAAGGCTGTTCCAGTGTCATTGACACTTAAAAATTAAGACCCACGAATCTGCTCTGCCATTTCATTATGGCCAATCCATTTCCCTCTCAGCCGCAATCTCCCACCTTCTGTCCGTATCCTTTCGTGCCCTGACTAATTAAGAATCTATCATGCTCTGCCTTAAATATATCCAATGACTTGGCCTGCACAGCCGCCTGTGGTAACAAATTCCACAGATTCACCATTCTGTGGCTAAAGAAATTCATCCTCATCTCCTTCTAAATGGACATCCCTCCATTCTAAGGCTGTGTCCTCTGGTCTTAGACTCCCTCTCCAAAGGAGATGAGGTCCAAAGGTCACTTTATCATGGGCTTTCACCATTTGACAGGTTTCAATGAGATTTCCCCCCTCATTCTTCTGAATTCCAGTGAGTACAGGCCCAGAGCAATCAAACCCTCCTCATAAGAAAAGCCTTTGAATCCTTTGAACCATCTCCAATATAACCTTAGATAAGGGGCCCAAAACTGCTCACAGTACCCCAAATGAGGCCTCACCAGTGCTTTATAAAGCTCGGATGGACAATAAATCACAGTAGCCTGTGATATTCAAGCAAATGAAGAATAAATACAAGTAAAAACTGATCAAATGGTGTGGGGGGGGGGGAACAACGGCATAGATGGTAGAATTCAATCGTGACCTCTGAGACTAGTCTGCACGGTTGCTCTATGACTACGGAGGTTTCGGCAGGTAATCCAGATACACCCTCATCCCAAAGATGTGTGGATTGGTAGGTTAATTGGTCATTGTAAATTGTTTGTAGTGTGTAGGTGAATGGTAAAATCTGGAGGATGTTAATGGGAATGTGGGGAGAATTATAAAAAAAATAGGGGTTGGTGTAAATGAACGGATTGAGGTCACATTGAGCTCATTGGGTCAAAGAATGACTCTATGACCCTACCTCAAAGTTCAAAGTCCAAAGTAAATTTATTATTAAAGTACTGTATATGTATATTCATTGTACTTTCATCAATGAAAACAGGATTCGGCACTCCACAGGAGCATACGCAAGTCTGATGAGAAGTTTACACCACTAAACTTAAATGAGAGCACAACGCAGACATCATCATTACTGAAGAAAAGGTTCATCAATGGAAGAGCATGACCCTCCTTGAAAGACATCCCCTTGATCTGAGCAGACTAGATGTCAACAAGGAAGTGTCGAACGCTTGGCTCAGATTTGGAAACTTCTTTCCAGAAACAGGGGTTTCTTGTGGCAAGACAGGACCATGTGGTTAACACAAAACACTATCAAAAATACACAATAAAAGACGAACAAATTAAGATGATAAAGGTAGAAAATGCCGAGAAAAGCTAAAAACTATCCAACACATTGTAGGATCCTCCTGCATTTTAAGTCAATCTGATTGCTTACTCAGGCACAATGAAGTGGCAAACATCACTCACCAAAATCTTGTTTTAAAATGCAAATTCGTAAAATGAATATAGCTACAAGCCCGATCCAGTTTTTGAGACAGAATGCCACAAATTATGTTATGACTGATCAATTATTAGAGATGGAACAATCCATAATAACCATCAATATAATAATACAGGATAAACAAACAAAAACAACTTACTTAATGGATATAGCCATTCCAAACATACATAGCGTGCAGAAATCAGTAAGTAAATATCACCCGATACGTTCTGAATTAAAAGGTGAAATTGAACTTGTGTTGCATTAAAAATAGAACGTGAACATTGTATACATTGTCTCAATAGTAATATCGACAAGTGGTATCATCCCGAAGTCACTACATAATAGTATTAAACAATTAAGGCTACACTGTGATATCTAAGTAAATCTCCAGAAAGCCATAATACTAAACACCATGAGAATAGTCCGAAAGTTCCAAGCAACAGAAAAATTAGTGTTCTTGGCTATGCCCATATCTCAAGTTTTACCAGGATGAGCTGAGAAAAAAATAAAGCAAGTTAGCCTGATGTTTGAGGGGTAGTAACTGTTCCTGAACCTGGTGTGAGAGTCCTGAGGTTCCTGTACCTTTGTCTTGATGGCAACAGTGAGAGAGAGCATATTCTGGGTACTGGGGGAGTCCCTGATGATGGATGGTGCTTTCCTGTGACAGTGCTCCATGTAGATTTGTCAGTGGTGGGGAGGGTGTTATCCACGATAGTCTGGGCCATGTCCACTACTTTTTGCAGGATTTTCTATTCAAGGGCATTGGTGTTTCAATACCAGTCTGTGATGCAAGCAGTCAATATTCTCTCCACCACACATCTGTGGAAGTTTGTTAGAGTTTTAGACGTCATGCCAAACATTCACAAACTCCTAAGGAAGTAAAGGCACTACCATGCCTTCATCATAATTGCACCTACGTGCTGGGCCAAGGCAGGTCTTCTGAACTAATAACACAGAGGAATTTAAAACTGCTGACCCTCTTCATCTCTGATCCTCTGAGAGCGAATTTCTAACTCTGGCAGAAGCAAAGAACGTTGGGAATGGTGATAGTGGAGTGCTGTGGGAAGGGTGTGGGACAGGTGTCAGAGAAGGATGGCCAGAGGCAAGGTTGCAGATAGGTACAATTGTGAGAAACCAGGCAACGTCACTTGATTCCAAGTAGCTAGATTATTGATCAATACAGAATGTCTCTCTGGTGTTTCTCACTCCCCTCCCACTTCCCAACCATGATTCCCCTCTCCCTGCCCCCTTCCCACTCTCAGTCCACAATAGAGACCCAGATCAGAATCAGGTTTATCATCACTCACATATGTCATGAAATTTGTTTTTGAGTTTACACAGTAATGTAGTAATTTTATGTATTGCACTGTACTGCTGCTGCTGGTGTGTGTGTGTGTGTGTGTGTGTGTGTGTGTGTGTGTGTGTGTGTGTGTGTGTGTGTGTGTGTGTGTGTGTGTGTGTGTGTGTGTGTGAGTGTGTGTGTGTGTGTGTGTGTGCGCGCCTATGACTTTTGCACTGCACTGTATACCTCTCATAATTTTATAAACCTCAAGAAGAGCAACTGGCAGCTACATTCATTTCAGGGAAAATAGTCTCAGCCTTCCTAATTCAGTCTTTGGTTATTGTATAAATATCCACATAAAGCAAAATGTATTTTTTCTGCACCCTTGTTAGCTTAATCATATCTTTCTTATAGCACAATGCTTTATAGAACAGACAACCTGGGTTCAATTCCTACCACTGCCTGTAAGGAATTTGTATGTTTTCCCCATGACCACATGAGTTTCCTCCAGGTGCGACTTCTCCAATTTCTCCCGCAGTCCAAAGACCTACTGGTTAGTAGCTTAATTAGTTATTGTAAACTGTCCAGTGATTAGGCTAGGGTTAAATTGGAGGGATTGCTGGGGTGGCACAGCTCAAGGGGCCAGAAAGGCCTATTCCAAACTGTATCTCAATAAATAAATAAACTGTTCCCTAATTAACTACTTGTATAAATTACAATCATGCTTCCAAAGTTTCAATCTTCCAAAGAAGAAGAAATTTTCAAATGGAAAAAGGATGCAACGGTGGCTGACAAAGGAAGTCAAAGCTAAAGTAACAGCAAAGCAGAGGGCATACAAGGAAGCAAAATGAAGACAGTGGATTGGGAAGTTTTTAAAAGCTTACAAAAGGAAACTAAGAAGGTCATTAAGAGGGAAAAGATGAACTATGAAAGGAAGCTAGCAAATAATATCAAAGAGGATACTAAAAGCTTTTTCAAGTATATAAAGAGTAAAAGACAGGTGAGAGTAGATATAGGACCGATAGAAAATGATGCTGGAGAAATTGTAATGGGAGATAAGGAGATGGCGGAGGAACTGAACGAGTATTTTGCATCAGTCTTCACTGAGGAAGACATCAGCAGTGTACCGGACACTCAAGGGTGTCAGGGAAGAGTCACAATTACGACAGAGAAAGTACTCAGGAAGTTGAATAGCCTAAGGGTAGATAAATCTCCTGGACTAGATGGAATGCAGCCTCGTGTTCTGAAGGAAGTAGCAGTGGAAATTGTTGGGGCATTAGTAATGATCTTTCAAAAGTCGATAGATTCTGGCCTGGTTCCGGAGGACTGGAAGATTACAAATGTCACTCCGCTATTTAAGAAAGGGGCAAGGGCTGAATTCAGTCTGCTCCGCCATTTCATCATGAGCTGATCCAATCTCCCCTTTAGTCCCATTCCCCTGCTTTCTCACCATAACCTTTGATGCCCTGACTACCCAGATACCTATCAATCTCTGCCTTAAATACACCCAATGACTTGGCCTCCACTGCTGCCCGTGGCAACAAATTCCATAGATTCACCACCCTCTGGCGAAAAAAAAAAATTTTGACGATGGGCTGAATGGCAGACTTCTGCTCCTTTGTCTTATGGTCTATACTTTCTTTGATTTAATGATTCAAATCCAAGAATTTAAAGGAAATAATTACATGCCATTAAAGATTTAGGCAGCTGGTGGTGTAGTGGCATCAACACCAGACTTCAAAGTGAGTGGTCCTGGGTTCAAATCCGGCTGGCTCCTTACTTTCCATCCGTGTTGGGCTGAGAGTCAAGCTAGCAACTCAGCGTCATATAAAACAGACAAAATAGCTAAAGAAACAGCAAGGCTGATGCCCGATACATTACGAGGTATGGAGAGGAACAACAACAACAATTCAAGGTTATCCTAAAAAATTGGGGTAGAATATTGTTCACACACTGGTTACAAAAGAAATGAGTTCAAAGGGTCTAGTGATATCTTTCTTAATTTCTTTTCATTATAGCTTATCTTACAAATCTTCTAAAGGGGCTATTGAATTAATGAAGAGATTCAGGTTGAGGACTCGCGTTCACTGTAAACTGATTTAATCCTAAACGTATTTTATCCAGATCTATCAACAGCCAGTAAAGAATAACAGCCCTAATTGTTTGTCTGTTTTGATTTGAACCCGTGATTTGGAAGTGAAGTGACTATGTTTTCATCGAAACGCCACAACATTGGAGGCTCGCAGAACAAATGAGCTAAACTGTAGGTTTCAGATTGTTTAACTCTAAATTTGAAATGTTTTTGAAAGCCTCAGATCCAGTTCTTATTCCCTGAGAAAGTTTACGAGTTTTCCACTACTTCTGGGCTGTCAACCAACAAAAAAAAACTGCTTAACAGTCCTTGACAGCAAAAATTTTCAGCAGGATGTGCGTACATGTGAAATGACATGTACCTTCAGCAACTGGGACTGTTTCATCCACATAATAAATCAACTGATTAGAATCTCTTAATGGCCAGAAACGAGCAGCAATGAAAGAAAAGTATTCTTTCTCACTTTTTTGGCAATAAACAGATTTTAATACATACAATATAGTGGTTATATGAAATGAAACCTTGCCTGCTGTAGACACTAGTTCACTTGAGTCACCCTACAATTTATGACACTGAACAGCAATTTAATAGATTATGGAAAGGAAAAAAAAAGTGAAATTTCAAGATTAGAGTCCAAATTCTATTGAGTTTATGTTGAGACTTACAAAAAAGATATTTTCAAAAGGTGTTTTTTAAATATTATAGTTATTTTGTAACTGCATCTGAATCCAGTTATTGAAGGGACTTACAATTCTGTGTAAAAGTCTTAGGCACATTTATATAACTAGGGTATTTAAGACTTTTGCACAGTACTGTATTTATCAACGTGGAGCGGAGAGTGAGATTGTAAATCGGGCGGGTGCAAATGATGTTGGGAATGGCGAGGGTGGAGCATTGTGGGACGGGTGTGGCACAAGTGGCAGAGAAGGAGTGCAAGGGGCGTGAGTGCAGATACACCCGGCCCTGAGACACCAGGCAAGGTCATTTGATTCCAAAAATTTGTTCATTGATCATTACAGAATGTCTCTCTGGTACTTCCAGCTCCTTTCCCTTTTCTCAACCATGATTCCCCTCCCCCTGCCCCTTCCCATTCTCAGTCCACAACAGAGACCCATATCAGAGTCAGGTTTATCATCACTCATGTATGTCATGAAACTTGTTTGCCTTTGCAGCAGCAGAACAATGCAATACACAAAATTACTACAGCACTGTGCAAAGTCTTAGGCACCCTGGCTATATATATACCTAAGACTTTTGCACAGGGTGAAAAATAGAGTATCATTTCATTGCTTCAAACCATATTGCTTTCAGAGCTAACTGTACTTCAGAATCAGAATCAGGTTTATTACCTCTGTCTTATGCAATGTAAAATTTGCACTTTTGCTGCAGCTGTGCAGAGCAAAGACATAACATTACTAAAAACTGCAAAATAAATAACTAGTACAAAATCCAAAGTAAATTTATTATCAAAGTGCATATATGTCACCATATACAGCCCTGAGATTTATTTTCCTGTGGGCATACCCAGCGAATCTATAGAATATTAACTATAACAGGATCAATGAACGATCAACCAGAGTGCAGAAGACAACAAACCTGTGCAAATGTAAATATAAATAAATAATGAAAACCTTGGAAAATGAGATAGAGTCCTTAAAAGTGAGATCAAAGCAACACACACAACAAGCTGGAGGGACTCATCTGGCCAGGCAGCATCTACAGAAAAGAGTACAGTTGATATTCTGGGCCGAGACCCTTCAGCAGGACTGGAGAACAAAAGATGAGGAGTCAGAGTGAGAAGGTGGCGGGAGGGGAGGAAGAAACACACGGTGACATGTCCCCAGGAGTGAGGTCATAGTTTGTAGGAAGATTTCAAAGATGGGGCAAGTGACTTTAATTATTCCCTTTTATCCAAAGGCCTGATGGCTGATGGGTTTTAACTCTTCTGGAACCTGGTGGTGCGAGTCCTGAGACTCTTATACCTTCTCCCTGATGGCAGCAGTGAGAAGAAATCATGACCTGTGTGGTGGGTTCTTTCCTATGACAGCATTTCATGTAGATGTTTTCAATAGTTGGGAGAGGTTTATCTGTGGTGAATTAAGGAATAACAAGGCAGGGTTTATGAATCTTTGAGAATCCTGACAGCAGAGGGATGAAGCTGTTGCAGATTTGTTAAGTGTGCGTCTTCAGGCTTTTGTAGTAAGAAGAGGGCATATGCTAAATGGAAAGGGTCCTTGGGGATGGATATCATGTTCTTGAGGCACTGCCTCTTGCAGACACTCCCAATGGTGGGGACGGTTGTGCCCATAATAGATCTGGCTAGAGTGGTGGTGTGGAGCTATGTCTCTACCAAAGGAGGGATAAGACTTCCTTACAGGAGCTAGCTTACAGGTCACCTTTGGGCAAGGTGTAGCACCTGCTTAGCCTCCCCGATCAGGGTCACGTCAAGCCAGGGGGAGCAGATGGTGGATGGTCATATGAGCAGCTGGTACATATCGCAAATCCTGGTTATGGGACCACTGGCACCAGGCAGACAATCTCCAAAGAGTATTGATAATGGCTGGAGCAATCTGCCTCATAAAGGCACTGCCCAGAAGAAGGCAATGGCAAACCACTTCTGCTGAAAAATCTGCCAAGGACAAACATGGTCATGAATAAGATCATGAGCACCCATGTCAATATGACACAGCACATAAAGATGAAGACTAAAACCCTCCATAGCTTCTTGCAGTCCTGTGCATGAAACCCCTTATGTGGCAGTGATGCAACCAGTCAGAATTCACTCTACTGCATATTTGTCAGTCTTTAGTGACGTACCAAGTCTAGTCAAACTTCTAATGAAGTAGAGCTTTTGACATGCCTTCTTCATGATTGCATCAACATGTTTGGCTCAAGATGGATCTTCCAAGATGTAAATGCCTAGAAACTTGAAGCTGCTCAGCTTCTCCACTGCTGACCTCCCGACAAGGACCGGTGTGTGTTCTCCCCACTCCTCTTTCCAGTCTTTGGTCTTGCTGACAATGAGTTTGAGGTTGTTGTTATGACAGTACTTAACTGGTCAACCAGCTGAAGGGGAAGAAGGGGAAAAAAGAACTCTTCCATATAGATTCTGACGAATAAAATCCAGATTCAAAGCAGGGATGGAAATAGACCTATGGATGTTGAGTATACCTTCTGGTGATCTCTTAGTCCACAGCGAGAGTGAGTAACACCAATCAAGATGCTCATCGTCGGCCAACTTGCAGAACATTCAGCAAGGGTCAAACCTGTACAAAGCACAAGGGTTTCTCATGACAACGAAAGTTCCTTCATTGCTCTGGTTAAGTGCTTTCAAATGCAGCTCTGTATCTGCTACACCTAATCACTGCTGCATTTGTAAATGGTTTATCAGTGGCCAGGCTGCATCTCTGATTATTGGCTGGCTAGCAAAGAATCAGCCGTATGAGGCAAATCATTACTTTTTTAATTTTACTATGGTAATTGTGACTTAATTTCACCAATTCAGAGAAAACAATTATAGGTATAATTACTAAAGTCGAGAGTATTATGATAATTCTGTGGTTCATAGTTCTATCAGCTGCTAATAAATCTCTCCCAATACTCATTATGATTTTGCAATTTCTGTAATGAGAGAAGTTGATGTTCACCAGCAGGAGAATTTACAATTTAACAAAAAGGTTGAACATAGTTGTAAACCTATGCTAGACTATAAATTATCTGGATCTCAGGCATAGGAAAGTACACGTGGCTACACGGAGTGAGGACCATAGGAGCACGTGGAGATCTCAAACAACAGAAGGGTTTTGAAAACATGAGAGAGTCTGCAGATGATGGAAATCCGAAGCAACACACAAAATGCCAGAGAAACTCAGCGGGTCAGGCAGCATCTAGGGAAGTGAATAAACGATTGATCTTTCAGGTCGAGAGTCTTCTTCAGCCCTGAAAGGATGTCAAGAAGTTGCCAGAATAAAAAGGTGGGTGAAAGAGAAAGAGGATAGCTGGATGGTGATAGGAGAAGCCAGCTGGATGGGAAAGGTATAGGGCTGGAGAGGAAGGATTCTGATAGGAGAGGCAAGTCAACCATAGGAGAACGGGAAGGAGGAGGGGACTCAGGGGTGGGGGGTGATAGGCAGGTGAGAAGAGGTAAAAGGCCACAGTGGGGAATAGAAGAGGGGAGAGGGAGGGAAGAAAGTACTGGATGAAGAAATTGCTATTCATGCCATCAGGTTGGAGGTTACCCAGACAAAATATAAGGTGTTGCTCCTCCACCTTGAGGATTTGAGTTAAAACCTAGCTACATAACAGGGAACATAGTCAGAATCAGGTTTAAAATCATTGGAATATGTTGAGCAATTTATTGTTTTGTGGCAGCAGTATATTTATATTGCAATATAATAATGAAATAATGAAACTGTAAATTACAACAAGAAGTATATACAAAAAATTAAATTAAATAAATATTGCAAACAGAGAAGGAAATACTTTTTAAAAGAACTTATTAAAACTTAGTTCAAAACTTATTATAAAGCCTGTGTCATTTAGAGCACTTGAATAAAATAAGAAACAAGGCCCTTCTGGCTCAGCAGGAAAAAATGATAAAGAAAAATAAATTTAAACATCTTTTTCTTAGTTTCTGGAGACCATTTCAGGTTATTAGTGATGGAAGCTTGAAAACAGAACACTGCCAATGCTTTTGTTTAGTTTTTATTTAGTGATACAATGTAAATAGGCCCTTCTGGCCCTTTATGTTTCACTGCCCAGCAACCCCTGACAACCGTGACTTAACCTTAAGCTAATTATGAGACAATTTACAATGGCCAATTATGTCTTTGGACTGTGGGTGGAAACCAGAGGACAAGGAGAAAACCATGCAATTCATGGGAAGGATGCACAGACTCTTTACAGAGGACACTGGAATTGAACTCCAAACCTTGACGCCTCGAGCTGTAATAGCATCCCACTAACAGTATTGTGGCGCCCAGGGAGTGAAGTATTACAGACTGGAAGTACAGCACTTAAGGAATAGGGAAGAGGATGAAAATACTAAATGATAATGTTAACAATGTTTCCCACTAATTATCTGCCATGGGGTATTATCTTAGCCAATGAAACAAGTCTAGATTAATGTATGAGGCATGCACATTAACAGAATAGTGATCATCTTGTAAGATGAACATGCTCAGCTTGCTTCTGGCACCACTGTAGGGAATTATCTTTTCTTTTTATACCATACTGTGCAAAAGTTTAAGATAGGTGTATATATAACTGGGGTGCCTAAGATTTTTGCATAGCACTGTAGTAAGTTTTTGTATTACACTGTAAAGCTACCACAAAAAGAAAGCAAATTTCATGACATATATGAGTGATGATAAATCTGATCATGACATGGGTCTCTATCATGGATTGAGAATGAGGAGGGGGCAGGGAGAGGGGAATCATGGTTGGGAAAAGGGGGAGGGAGATGGGAGGGAGCAGGAAGCACCAGAGAGACATTCTGTAATGATTAATAAACCCAGTTGTTTGGAATCAAATGACCTTGCCTGGTGTCTCAGGGCCGGGTGCGTCTGCACCCATGCTCACACTTGTCCTTGGCACTCCTTCTCTGCCAGCTGTCCCACAATACCCTCCCGTGGTGCTCCACTCTTGCTATTCCCGACATTCTTTGCTCCCACCAGATATACAAACTCACTCTCCACTTCACATTGACAAATACAGCACAATGGAAGAGTCTTAGGCGTCCCAGATTTTTTATATGGTTTCAGATGGTATGACGTCCACAGAGCCCTGATCTCAGTATCATCCGGCATTCTGGGATTACCTGGAGAGACAGAAGGATGTGAGGCAGCCAAAGTCTGCAGAAGAACTGTGACATTCTCCAAGGTGCTTGGAACAACTTACCAGACAATTTTCATATAAAACTGCACAACAGTGACCTAAGAGAATTGATGCAGTTTTAAAGGCAAAGTGTGGTCATGCCAAATATGGATTTGATTTTGTTTTCTACTGATTACTGCTCTTTATAGTAATTTTTTTGGTATTTAGAAACTTTTCATTTCATTGTTTTTGAAAGCTTCTTCACTTACAGAATTTTTTTACTTTTGCACAGTGCTGCTAATGTGCCTAAGACTTTTGCACAGTACTGTATATCTGAGTATTTCTTTACAATGAAAGGAGAAAGCAGCACTCATGAGGTTTGATTGAAAGGGATTTAGAAAACGATAACAAAGAAAATGGTCTTGTGAATTCACGGCAACTGTTTAAAATCAACGAAGGCAGACTGCAGTACCACAAAAACACATCAAAGATAGAGAACACAAACATTCATTGCTTTGACATTATCAGTGGATGAATCTTATCACAATTATTGACCATGATCTTTAAAAGCACTGGGTGAGATTGACACCGTAAAGAAAGAATGGCTTTTCAAATAGTTTGCATCCAACTTAACACTGAAGTATTAGATTTGTGACTGTCATAGAGCTGTAAACTCACAGAAAAGTACAGCACAGAAACAGACACTTCAGCCCATCTAGTTTGTGCTGACCCATTTAAACTGCCTACTCCCACCGACCTGCATTGGGACCATAGTCCTACCGTCCGTGTACCTATCCAAACATTGAAGTTGAGCTTGCATGAACCACTTTTCACTATCAGCTCATTCCACACTCTCACAACTCTCTGAGTGAAGAAGTTTCCCTTCGTGTTCTCCTTAAATTTTTCACTTTTCACCCTTAACCCATGACCTCCAGTTGTAGTCTCACCTAAATTTCAATGGGAAAAGCCTGCTTGCAGTTACCCTATCTCAGCCTCTCATAGTTTTGTATACCTCTATCAAATCTCCCCTCAACCTTCTACGTCAGATGACTCAGACTTGATGAAACTATTGGTTTTTACTCTTGTGTTCCCGCTATTGTTCTAATTTGTGAAACAAGCAAAGTGTTTTGATGTGGAAAGGGAATTTGATTCCCCACCATTCCTCTTCCCATAATTACACTCAGAGCAGCTTTTGTTTAAGTTGGCAAGTGTCCTGGTAAGCTTTCCCCTTGGTCTAAGTCCGATACAGAGCTTTACTATGTTCAGCTAGGCTCCAGAAATGCTCCTGAGTATTGTCTGCATGGTGGAGTACAAAACTTACTATTCATAAACTTGTTTTAATAAGAATTTGAACACTTTAAGTTTAAGTCAATGCTATTGGTGACATTAGATGTTCTATGATTAAAGCTTAACTGACTCACTCTCTGGACACATTTTCCTTCCAACATTGGGTGGTCTTGCACTCCAAATTCATTAGATTTATTTAACATGCTTTTGGAGATTATTTTTCTTAGGGTGACCAGAGGTTTACTTACCGTACCTGAAGAGGTTACAACTGCTTCTTTACAGGATGGTAATTAATTATCATTGCATTGAGAATTAGCTCTGCCAATTAACATCTACACCGGGAGTTCCCAACCGTTTTCATGCCATGGAGCCTTGCCATTAGCCATGGAATCCTTCCATTAACTGTGGACTCCAGGTCGGGAACCCCTGATCTAAAGAACTGACAATATAAGAAAAGTGGAATTAAAACAAAATATTTTTCTGGCTGATGGAAATAAATCTGGCAGATGGCCGATTTACATTAGATAGGACTGAAGTGATAGAAAGTTTTATTCGACAGTGGTCTGAATTGAGGTTGATCTGGGGCTGGGTACTGAAGGAACTATTTCATACCTTTTTGATGGTATAATATGAAATCTACAACAGTGATACTAAAAGGCTGCAAATCACAGGAAAGGAAGAGCAAAATAGGCTACCTGGCCCTTTCAAACCTGTTCTACCATTCAATATTAGAACAGGTAATATTCAGTGTTAATATCTGAACTATCTCAGGCCTCAACTTCTCCTCTGTTCCTACTTCCCATAGCCCTCAGTCATCTGAACTTTGAAAAAAAAATCCATGTCCACTTTAAATACTTGCAATGAGCTAACCTCTACAATTCTCTTGGCCAGAGGATTCCTGACACTGATTATGAACAGCTCCTTATCTTGAGAAAATGAACCCCATTCAAGACTCTCGCACTAATGAAAACATCTTGATATCAACCCTATCATGCCTCTACATTCAATATCATCACCCCTCATTCTTTTGAACTCTACAGAATATAGACCCAACCTGCTTAGCCTCTCCTTTGCAAAGTTCAAAGTAAATTTATCATCAAACTACGTATATATCACCATATACAGTCCTGAGATTCAGTTCCTCGAGGGCACGCTCAATAAATCCATAATAGAATAATAACTACAATAGAATCAATGAAAGACTGCATCAACTTGAGCATTCAACCAGTGTGCAAAAGTCACAAATTGTGCAAATGCTAAAAAAGAAAGAAATAATAATAAGAAATAATTAAGTAATAAATATCACAAACATGAGAAGAGTCCGTGAAAGTAAGACCATTGGTTGTGGGAACATTTCAATGAAGGGGAAGTGAAGTTGAGTGAAGTTATCCTCTTTGGTTCAGGAGCCTGATAGTTGAGGAGTAATAACAGTTCATGAACCTGGTGGTGTGAATCCTGAGGCTCCTCTACCTTCTTCCTGATGGCAGCAGCGAGAAGAGAGCATGTTGTGGGTGGTGGGAGGTTGGGGGTCCCTTATGATGGTTACTGCTTCCTTGCGACAGCGTTTCAAGTAGATGTGTTGGAGAGGATTTTACCTGTGATCCATTGGACTTTATCCACTACTTTTTCATAGGATTCTCCAGGAATGACTATAGAGTTCTCTCCAAGGGGGCCAAAACTTTGCTGAATACTCCAGGCATGACCTCACCATCACTGTATAATTGTAAAAAAAAACCTCTATTATCAGATCCAACCAATTTACAATAGAAGACCAGACAGTAGCAGGTTGACTGACCATCAGAATGATTAGTTAAATAAAGAGAATTGTAAAATAATACATTTTAACAAGTAAGGAAGGCTAGAGAAAAGATACCCAGTCTTATTTGAACCTTCCATTTACGGAATGTGGCATTGTTGATCTGTAGGTATTCTTTCTTGCACTTTACCTTTGACAGCAGTATTCGCGGCAGGAACATAGCATCGACTGAGTCTTATTTGTGATTCTTTCGTGCCTTTGAACTGAGCCGGATGGAAGAAGAGAAACACAGTGGTGAATTGCTGGTTAACAGAGGCAGAGGTAGGCAGGCATTTACTGAGTCACATAAAGAGACATTACAGAAACAGGCCTTCCACCCATCGAGTGCCCTGCCATTGTCTACCACCCATCTACACTTCTGTGGGGGACATTCTAACTGGCCCCATCACTATGGAGATGGGGGCACTGCACAGGATCGAAATGAGCAGCAGAAAGTTGTAAACTCAGTGATCTTTATCATGGGCACTCGAGTCCTCAGCATCCAGGACATCTTCAAGGAACGATGCTTCAAAAAGGCAGCGTCCATCATTGAGGACCCTCATCACCCAGGACTTGCACTGTTCTCAGTGCTACCATTGGGGAGGAGGGACAGGAGCATGAAGCCACACACTCAGTGATTCAGGAACAGCTTCTTACCCTCTGCTATTGGATTTCTGAATGGACATTGAACATTGAACTTTTTTCTGTTTTTACACTATTTATTTAATTTAATTTTTTAAGTATACTGTAGCAAGGGTGCTTGAGACTTTTGCACAATGTTGTAGTAATTTTATGTGTTGCGCTGTACTGCTGCCACAAAAAAAAGCAAATTTCATGACGTACGTGAGTGATGATAAACCCGATTCTGATATGGATCTCTATTATGGACTGAGAGTAGGAAGGAGGCAGGGAGAGGGGAATCGTGGTTGGGAAAAGCAGAGGGAGAAGGAGAGGGGAGGGAATGGGAAGCACCAGAGAGACATTCTGTAATGATCAGTAAACCAATTGCTTGGAATAAAATACCCTTGGGTGGTGTCTCAGGGCTGGGTGTGACCTGCTCCACCCCTCAACCTTGGCAGTCATTCACTGCCACCTGTCCCACACCCTCCCCGTGGCACATCACCCTCACCATTCCCACCATCCTTTGCTCCTACCAGATTCATAAACTCACTCTCTGCTCCACATTGACAGAAACAGTACTGTGCAAAATTCTTAGGCACCCCAGCTACAGATATGTGCTTAAGACTTGGCGCAAGGCACGGTACATTCTCCCCATTATCACGTGGATTTCTTCTGGGTGCTCTACCTTCCAAAGATGTCCGGTACAGGTTAGGGTTAGTAAGTGCTATGTTGGTGCCGGAAGAGTGGTGACACTTGTGGGCTGCCCCCAGCACAGTCTTCACTGACTTGATTTGTTGCAAATGATGTTTTGATTTGTCAATGGACATGTGACAAAAGAAACAAACCTTTAAAATCTCTATCTCTATACCTGATCTTTTGCATCTTGTAAATTTGAAGACATGGCAGGATAAAGGGAAAGTGGGATGTTAGGAACAAACACATCTTTATCTTCTGCAACCATGGGCCGCCATGGTTTGTGTGAAGCTTGGACCCCATTCTTCCGGCATGGAAGTTGTGGCATGTTCCACTTATACACGATCAGCACTTGAAGTCTGGTGGCTGAGACATCGTCTACCTCTTCCACCCAACAAAGGAGGACTCCAATAGAAGCTCAGACATTGTTGAATCTTGCCCAGCTATCATGCTGGCCAAGAAACCGCATTGAAAGGTATTTAGGAATTGTCGTAGCACCTCTTCAGTTTGGTTTATGGTTGAAGCTGTTGGCCTCTCATGCGTTACCTCAGGGAATTGTTGAATCCAGTTTTTCCTTTGGTGTATACCACTGCTACAATGTGTTGGTAGAGGATGGTGCGAGTGTTCAAGGTGGTTGATTGAGTGCCAATCCACTGGGCCGTCTTGTCCTTCAATGTTCTGCCAAAAGTGAAGAACTTCATGACATTCACATTGTCCCATTTCTGGCACTGAAAAGCCAGAAATTAGGTAACACGGCAACGCAGTGGTTACTGCAATGCTTTACAGTGCCAGGTGTAACATAGGGGTTTGATTTTGTATGTTCTCCCAGTGACCATGTGGGTTTCCCCCACATGCTCTGGTTTCCTCCTACGTCATATGAGGAACGTTTCTTGGCTGTGGGCCTTCACTCACTGCAATTCAGAAGAATGACAGGGGGATCTCATTGAGACCTATTGAATATTGAAAGGCCTTGATAGAATGGATATGGAGAAGGTGTTTTCTATGGTGGGGGAATCTGAGACCAGAGGACACAGCCTCAAATAGAGGAACATCAATTTAGAAAGGAGATGAGGAATTTCTTCATCCAGAGAGTGGCGAATCTGTGGAATTCATTGCCCCAGGGAGCTGTGGAGGCCAAATCATTGGGTATCTTTAAGGCAGAGGCTGGTAGATTCTTGATTAATCAGGGCATGAAGGGATATGGGGAGAAGGCAGGAGACTGGGGCTGAGTGGGAAATGGATCAACCGTGATGAAATGGCGAAGCAGACTTGTCGGGCCAAATGGCCTAATTCTGCTCCAATGTCTTATGGTCTTATGCATGGTTAGGATTAATGAGTTGTGGGCATGCTATATTGGTGTGGATGTGTGACAACACTTGTGAGCTGCCCGGCACAATCCTCGCTGATTTGATTCGATGCAAACAATGAATCTCACTGTATGTTTCAATGTGTCCATGACAAATAAAGCTAATCTTCATAAACTTTATCTTTATGGAAATAACATTTCACATTGCAGAATGCCTAGCATCTCAAACTTCAAAGTAGGTTTATTAGGGAAGTGCATACGTATTCTATATTCAGTCCTGAGATTCATCTCCTTACAAGCAATCACAAAACAAGGGAATCCGGTAGAACCCAGTGAAGAACAGGAGGCTTTCAAACACCAAAATGTGCAGAAAAGGACGTGTGTAAAGGGTAAGTCCACAGCCTCGAAGCCAGTCACAGCAGACCCAGGAGCCCGATAGTTGCAGGCCACAGCCTCAGTTCAACACAGAAATGAGTAAACCTCATGGAGAAGCGAGCTGACCACCACCCATCCCTCGCCTCAGGCCCCACCATCCTGACCTTTTCAATCTGGCCCGGTGCTTCATCTGATGCACACAAACAAACAGAGAACTGAACGTCTGGTACAGAAAAATTTGCCATATTTTCTATGTCGGAATCAGGTTTATTATCAACGGCATGCATTGGGAAATTTGTTAACTTAGCAGCAGCAGTTCAATCTAATATAGAAGAAAAAACAAATAAGGAAATCAATTACAGTGTATGTAGATTTCAACTCAAAAAATATGGCCCCAAGATGTAAATAAAGCTTATAAAGCATTTTAGATACATTGCTCTTGTCAAGCACCATCCTCCAAAAGTGGAACTTCCCAGGGTCCAAACACTTTAATTCCAATTCTCATTCTGTATGCCAAGATGGAGGAACTGCACCTTATATTCTGACTGGGCAGCCTCCAATCTGATGGCATGAATATCGATTTCTCCTGTCCTTCATTTTCCCCTGTTCTTCTATTCTCCACTTTGGCCTCTTACCTCTTCTTACCTGCCTATCATCCCCGCACCTGGCTCCCCTACCCCTTCCCTTTTTCCTGCGGTCCACTCTCCTCTCCTATCAGATTTCTTCCTTTCCAGCCCTTTACCTTTCCTATCCACCTGATTTCACCTGTCCTCCTCCACGCCCCCCCCCCAATCTTTTTATTCTGGCATCTTCCCTTTTCTTTTCTAGTCATGAAGAAGGGTCTTGGCCCAAGATGCCAGCAGTTTATTTCTCTCTACAGATGCTGCCTGACCTGCTGAGTTCCTTTAGCATTTTGGGTGTGTTGCTTTAAATATGTTGATCCTGTTTGAAGATAATCCCTGAGAATTGTATGTCCTGGTTTAACCACATAGATAAATACATTTATCAATATATCTGCAGATATCTTCTATAGATGCACAGTGGAAAGTATCCTGACTGTTTACGTCATGTCATAAGAATGGAAAATCCTACAAAAAGTGCTGGACACAGCCCAGTCCATCACAGCAAAAGCCCTCCGCGCCATTCAGCAGATCTACAAGGAGTACTGATGCAAGAAAGAATCATTCGCCACCCAGGCCGTGCTCTCGCTGCTGCCAACGGGAAGGAGGTACAGCAGCCTCAGGCCCCACACCACCAGGTTCAGCAACCCTACAACCATCAGGCTTCTGAACTAGAGTGAATAACTCCACTCACCTCAACACTGAATGGACTCCTCAGCTTATGGACTTACTTTCGAGGACTCTGCAACTCATGTTCTCAGAATTATTTTATTTTATGTTTTAATTTATGTATAGGATCATAGACTCATAGAGAAGTACAGCTCGGAAACAGATCCTTCGGGCCATCTAATCCGTGCTAAATATATAAGCATCCTAGTCCCATCGACCAACGTATCTATTATGCATTTGCACAGTTTATTTTCTTTTGTACATTGGTTATTTGTCTGTGTAATATTTAATTGATTTCACTGTATTTCTCTGTTCTACTGTGAATGTCTGCAAGAAAACGAATCTCAGGTTAGTATATGGTAACATATGTACTTTGATAATGAATTTACTTTATTTATAAACAATACATTCAGGTGTTTGTTGAAACTAGTGGATGAAAAGAAATCAGGGCAGGCACTACAAAGCTCAAGTTGTATTTTTAGCTTTCAGTAGGGTTAGAATTCTTTCTTGAAATACATTTTTCAAAATAAATTGAAGGATAATAGAATGAAACTATAGTCTCAGATGTTGAGGATCATAAATGCCGCAATATTTTAGTTGAAAGATTCTCATTCACAGAAATGCTTCACTGCCCACTTGAAGTAGATAATTTTGAAGTCACATGCTGTTGTTTCTTTTTTTTGGAGGATTTATACTTAAAACCATTGTCAGCTCGGTGAGATTTTGATCCATGTGACTTACAAAGGAAGGTGACAGACATCAAAAAAAAAGAAATCTTCAGACTAATAACGTGGCCAACCACAGCTTGAAATTGAATCCATTTTGAAACATGCCGATCAGTTCCAAAAATGTATATATTACCTTGATCATAAATTAGAATGACGTCTTAACACTTCACGTGAGTAATGACGTGGAACCGTTCGCCAAAATGTTTGCATTGATGACACCGCTTATTGTAAACTGACAGTGATAAATAATCAGAAAGGTAAGGGGCAAAGAATAGAATTGTGTGAGCTGTGTTAGCTTTGGGATTGAACAGTCAGTCAGTTTTGTCTCAGTGTTTGATTGTACTATCTAACCTTTGCCTTCATTGGCCCAGTTTCTCTCCCACTGAAATAACAGCCATTTCAATATAATTTCTGATTTTCCTGAGGCCAGGGGGTTAACCCTCGAAATTCATCAGGTCTGCAGATCTTCTTCGTTGTCAGAATCAGGTTTAATATCACTGGAATATGTTGTGAAATTTTGCAGCAGCAGTACATTGCAATACATAATAATAAAAACTGTGAATTACACTAAGAAGTATATACATTGTACATAACTATATATATATATTAAAATGTCAAATAAGTAGTGCAAAAATAGAAAGACAAAAGTGGTGAGGTAGCGTTCATGGGTTCAATGTCCATTCGGAAAATGGATAGCAGAGGGGAAGAAGCTGTTCCTGAATTGTTGAGCGTGTGCCTTCATTGTGTAGAGGGCACATCCTTAGCGATGGATGCAGCATTTTTGAGGTGTCACTCCTTGAAGATGTCCTGGATGCTGGGGGGGCTGGTGCCCACGATGGAGCTGACCGATTTCACAGCTTATTTCGATCTTGCGCAGCACTACGCACCCCCCCCCCCCCCACCACCATCCATACTGGATGGTGATGCAGCCAGTTAGACTGCTCCCAACAGTACATCTGTAGAAATTTATGAGTATCTTTGGTGACACAACAAACCTCCTCAAGCCCCAAATGGAAATACAATTGTGTCTTCTTTGTAACTGCATTGATCTTTTAGACCTCAGAGCTGTTGACACCCAGGGGCTTGAAATTGCTCACCTATTCCACTTCTGATTCCTCTATGAGAACTGGTGCTTGTTCCCCGTTCTTGCCCTTTCTGAAGTGCACAACCACTTCTTGCTGACATTAAGTGCAGGATTGTTGCTACGATACCACTCAACTAGCTGATCTATCTCACTCGTGTACATCCTCACTTCACCATTTGAGATTCTGCCAACAACAGTTGTGTCTTCAGCAAATTTATAGAGGGCATTTGAGCTGTGCCTAGCCACACAGTCATGAGTGTAGAGAGAGTAGGGCGGTGGGATAAGCACACAACGATGAGATTCCTGATAATTTTCCAAGATTAGACTAATTCCCACCACTGTTGAGGTCCCTGAAGATAACCTTGTAGCAGTATGGCATGAATTTGATATAAAAAGTCAAACAATTCTAAACATTTCAAACTCTCTAACAACTCACTGGCTGAAAGTTTGCATAGTCTCTTTCTGTGGGGCACTTTCCCTGAAATTGGGATATGTCTCCAACCGTTCAAAAGTCAAGAGGTTATGATGCAATTTTATGAAACTCTTGTTAGGCCATGCCTGCAGTATTGCTTACAGTTCTGGTCGCCCCATTATAGGAATGATGTTAAAGCTTTGGAGAGGGTGCAGAAGAAGTTTATCAGGATGCTGCCCAGTTTAGAGGGTGTGTGCTATCATGAGAGGCTGGATAAACTATGGGTCATTTTCTCTAGTGCTTTGGAGGCTGAGGTAAGATCTGATCGAGGTTTACAAGATTATGATGGGCATAGATAGAGTGGGCGGAGAGTATCTGTTTCTCAGGGTTGAAATGTCTAATACCAGAGGGCATGCGTTGAAGGTGAGAGGGCAGAGCTTCAAGGGGATGTGAGGGGTAAGTTTTTTACTCAGAGAGTGGTGGATGCCTGGAATGCGTTGCCTGATATGGCGGTACAGCTTTCAAGAGACATTTGGACAGGCACATGGATGTAAAGAGGATGGAGGGATATGGACATGGTGTAGGTGGGAGGGATTAGTGTTTGGGTGTTAGTCTTTAACTGGTTTAACATTACACTGTGGGCTGAATGGCCTGTTTCTGTGCTGTGCTGTTCTATGTTCTAAGTTAAAAATAAGGATGTAGGGTAACAGTGTTATTTCCAGCGTTGAACTAATTTTGCCACCCCCCCCCCCCCCCACATCAGCTTTTATTTTAAGCATATCACTCGTAACTACAAACACAAGAAAGTCTGCAGATGCTGGAAATCCAGAGCAACACACGCAAAATGCTGGAGGAACTCAGCCGACTAGACAGCATCGATGGAAATGAATAAACAGTCAACGCTTTGAGCTAAGACCCTTCATCAGGACTGATAACTACACATTGATTTGGTAGACTGCAGGGCAAAGTAAGTGATCTGCAGGGGATTTTTATTTGATGTGTAATCAAAGCTCATTTGCATAGGAATAATGATCTTTGAAGTGGTATTTTTATCTGCAATTTGCGTTAACATGTCATAACATTTAAAGCGATAAACTACATTTACAAAGGGGTAATCAGAAGTTATATTCTTATTTTAACTTGAAGTATCTAAAGACATGGTATTATTTTATAAAATTATTTGAACATAGTTTGAGTCATTTTGATAGGCAGAAGGTGAAACTTTAAAAGGATCTGCAATAGGATTCCTGAGCTGCGGGGTCCGGAGGTCCTGAGTTGTAAGGAAAGATTAAAGAGGTTAGGGTTTTATCCCTTGGAACGTCGAAAATTAGGCAGAGATTAGGATGAAGTTATGAGGGGTCTACATAGGGTAAACAGGCTTTTTCCACTGAAGTTGGATAGGACTACAATTAGAGGTCATGGTTAAGGGTGAAAAGTGAAAAGTTTGAGGGGAACATGAGTGGAAACTCATTCACTCTGAGTGCCATGAAAACGTGGAACGAGCTGCCAGTGCAAGTGCTGCATGCAGGCTCTATTTCAACATTGAAGAGAAGTTTGGATAGGTACATGAATGGTAGAGGTACGAAGCGCAATGGTCCCAGTGCAGGTCGACGGGAGTAGGCAGTTTAAATAGTTCTGCACAGGCTAGATGGGCCAAAGGGCCTGATTCTGTGCTGTACTTTTCCATGACTCTGTGACTAAAGAATTTAGGTTCTATACCAAATTGTGATATCTCACCATAATAAATGCGTACTTAATTAATTTCAGGGAACATCACTGTGTGATGATAAAGGAACCTCAATTCTTATTTTCATTTAACCACAGTTTGCAACTTTTACCCCATGACTATAATATTCCAAAATATTTATAAATGAGCTTCATTTTACATCCATATTACTAAACATCTGGGTAAATGTAAGAATGACTTATATTAAGATTTGTGAACTTTTAAAATTATATTTGCTTTGCAGGTGTAGTGCAGTGAAATGGAGACTGCCACTTTAATAAACTGGGATTGTTACAACTATGCCCACATGCTCTTCCAGGACTGAATTGCAAATGGATCTATAAAGACACCAGGCAATTGGAGGATAGGTTACAAAGTGGCCATCTGTCGTACCATTTATGAAAGTTAACCTTTGTCAGCTATAAAACTGCCTTCAAATCATTCTCCTGTGTAAAACTACTTGCTTTTTATAAAATCTGAGCCCCAAGGCATCGGAAACAACTGAAGAGAATCTTCAGTAAAAAGCCGAGATGATTGGTGAAATAAATGATATTTAGGAACTATAAATATAATGCTACTTTTATGCTGCCACTTACTTGGTTCAGATTCCGAGAGGCTGACGTCCACAAACTAGTTACTGCGTACAGCTCCTGTCTCCCAGCAGTGAAGCTGTAGGCCCAGTTTGTCTCCCGTCGGGATGAGGTGCCTGGATTTAGTAATGTAGCTTTCAGGAGCCAACTCATGATCCCAGACTCCCAGAATCCAGTGCCAGGATTAAGGCAGCACAAAAGCAGCTTTCATTTTACTGACTCCCACCCCAAACAAATTTTGAATCAAGAGGAAAGAACGGATTGAAGTTTAGTGCAAATGACTTATCTCCCATTGTCGTTTTTTTCCAATGGAGAGTTGGAATAAAATGCACTTTATTGAGTCTTTAACCAAACTCACACCAAATTAGTGTTAAAAAACATAAATAATCTTTGTTTTTTAAAGTACACTACAGGAGATGGGAACATCAAGACAATAGGCACGGCTGTTAGAGGCCTCTGCACTCTCTCTCTGTCTCTGTCTGTCTCCTCTCCCCTCTCTCCCCTCCCTCCCTCTCTCTTTATTTCCTCTCTCCCTCTCTCTCTCTCTCTCTCTCTCCCTCTCTCTCCTCTCTGTCAATGGTGGGGGGGTAGAGTTTGCTGCTTGTCAGGTCAGGTCAGGTTGGGAGTGCTTGAATAAGTGTCGCTTCAGACTGTGACATCAAAGCAGTGATATCTGTCGGCCTCCCCTCTTGCTGTGGAACAGGTGACACCTCCCTCTTCCCTGTTAGTGAGAGAGAGAGCTTGTGGCATGTCACAGTGCTGGGTTATGGACTGTAATCTTTGTTGGACCTTGATCATGGGCTCTTTGGGAGCTTTGCTATTGCTTCCCTGGTGGATGGTGGGACACTTCCTGCTGGAACAAGTAGAGGGAAGGGGAGGGGAGGGACTGATGCTTTGCTGCTGCTGGTGCATGGGAGGGGAGGGGGCTTTGGGGTTCTAATATTTCTCTATCATTCATTTTTTCGGGTTTTCTTCTGTTTCATGGAAATCTGCGTAGAATAAGAACTTTAGGCTGTATACTGTATGCATTCTCTGATATTAAATGAAACCATTGAACTGTTGAAATGTAGATATAGCACAATTCCTGATTTTAGAACATATATCGAATATTTGCCTTTACAAGATTTATTTACACTTGATGTGGCAATGAGAGTACATTTAAACTCATTTTTAAGGCATGACAGGTTTAGTTAATGTTCGACCATATGCCATGTCATTCAAAATAGGCTTTACAGATTATGTGAATTTCTTCATCAAAGCCTAGTGGATGTTTTCTACCAGGATTATTATCACTCCAGTTACGGATATTCAAGATTCAAAGATTCAAAGTGCATTTATTATCGAAGTATGCATGCAGTATACAACTCTGAGATTTGGCTTCTCCACAGACAGTCACAAATCAAAGAACAACCTGTTCAAAGAAAAACATCAAATATCAAACTGCCCTCTCCCCTTGCGCAAAATAATCATGTTATCGGCAACAAAAAAAAGAGTGAAAACACAGAATATGAAATACAAAGTCAAAAGGCATATTTCAGTTCAGTTCAGCTGTGTTTATTTTCTGCAGGCCGTCCTGATTCAAAAATCGCCCAGAAGCGGTAACAAGAAAGGAATGACCAGAAATAGAACACATCATAAACCTGAAGCAGAGTTCAAATCTACAATTTGGGTTAATTAAAACTTGCTCTGGCACCATTTGCCAAGAGTATCGAGGGAGATAGAGGGAGAGAGAGATTTGTTATGTTGTTAATGGTGCCACAAAGTAATTTTAATTTGAGTGAACATTTTTTTCCAATTAATGTTCTAAATCTACAAATCTGATAGCTATTAGAATATTACATGGTGAAATTTCTTGCAATTTGTTGAAAGTAACCAAGACATCTTTAACGAATGTAATACCCTTTCTGAATCAATATAATAGAGAACTTACTCTCCAGATGAAGGTGGATCTGACGAGGGAGGTACTATATTCCCCATGTGAGATAAAGAATGATTTATAGTAACTGTTTGCAGTGCAGGTTGTCACCATGGTTACTTATGCCTCATTCCTTTAAAACTAGCACTGGCGGTGGAAAGTATTGAGTCATGAGAAATATATATTTTTGGCTTTTTCTGTATTCTAGAAATCATTGAAGAAGCTTTTAGTTGTCAAAAGACCTCAGCTGAACAAATGAATCAGATTGTATGCATTTGTATCTACAGTAGGGTATCACCAAATCTACTGGAGTACTTCACCAAATGAAACCTAACTGTTACTCCTTGTGAAACATTTGTCATTTCTCTCTCGAAGCTGCATTCATGGTAGCTTGTAGACTGTAAGCAAGAATTGTCTAATAATAAGATTCTGTTTAAGGGATGGGAGGCTTGTCCTGCTCCTTGAATCATTTTTTGCTCTCCATTTGATGAAGAAATATTGCATCCACTTTTGTTATTGCAGCCTCTTAGAACAGAGATGAGGAGGAATTTCTGTAGCTAGAGGCTGGTGAATCTGTGAAATTCATTGCCACTGACAACAGTGGAGGCCAAGTCATTGGGTATATTTAAAGTGGAGGCTGATAGGTTCTTGATTAGTAGGGGCGTCAAAGGTTACGGAGAGAAAACAGGAGAATGAAGTTGAGAAGGATAATCAATCAATCGATTAGCCATGATGTAAAAGCAGAGTAGAGCTGATGGGCTGAATGGATTAATTCTGCTCCCATGTCTCAAGGTCTATTGTATACTTAAAGTGGAGGTTGATAGGTTCTTGATTAATTGCTCTTGATGAAGAAATATTAGAACGTGAGAATATAAGAACATAAAAAAATAAGAGCAGGAGTGGGCCATCTGACCCGTCAAGCCTGCTCCGCCATTCAATAAGATCATGGCTGATCTGACCATGGACTCATCCTGTGGCCCATCTAAGATGGCGCCGCGTACCGAGGCTGTGTTGCGAACTCTGTTCCAAATCTACAGTATGCTACTAATTTCTACAATTTTCAGCATTTTCTGCTCAAACAGCTAATAGTTACATCAGATATGATAGAGACCCTTCTGAACATCGGAAAGACGGCATTTACCCTCTGTGTGCCACCTTTCCTACACTGGGATCCCCTGCTCGTGTGATCCATGGGACACTCATCTCTTACACTGCCACCACCTCGAAAGAAGCGCTGGTGGTGAGGGAGAAGGTCCAGTGTCCTGGTGAGACAGCGTGCTAATCGGCCGCCACTCCCCAGCATACTCCTGGCTAATGTTCAATCCCTGGACAACAAGCTGTGCGAGCTGACAGCCAGAATCTCCGATCAGTGGGAGACGAAGGAATGCAACATTTTAAGCTTCGTGGAGACCTGGCTGACGGAGGAGATACCGGATCATGCCATCGAGCCCTCTGGGTTCTCCCTGTTCTGGACAGACAGGTTAAAGAACTCTCTGGGAAGAGTAAAGGAGGAGGGATATGCTTCATGGTCAGCAATGCTTGGTGCAACCCCCAGAATGTGCATGCTCTCAGATTCTTTTGTTACCCAGACCTGGAATACCTGGTGCTGCTCTGCAGACCCTACTGGCTGCCTAGGGAGTACACGGCTGTTATCATCACAGTGGTGCACATTCCACCGCAGACTGATACTGACCTGGCTCTCTTGGAAATGGACCAGACCATCAACACGCTGGAGACTGTACACCCAGAGACTGCCTTCATCATCGCTGATGAATGTCTCTCTGAAGTTTTGTTAGCATATCCAGGTGAGCACTCGTGGAGATAAGACATTTGAACATTGCTACACTCCCTTCCGCAAGGCTTACAAAGCTCTCCTTTGCTCAGCTTTTGGAAAATCAGGCCACTCTTCTATCCTGCTTTTGCTGATGTACAGGCAGAAGCTGAAACAAGAGGAGGCCCTAGTTAAAACTGTCCACTGCTGTTCCGACCAGTCGGTCTCCATGCTCCAGGACTGCTTCGATGACATCGACTGGAATGTCTCCGAGTTAACTGATGGAGTCACATGCTTTATCCAGAAGTGCATCGATGATGTTGTCCCTCAGAAGTTGGTCAGTGTCCTCTGAACCAGAACCCCTGGATCAATAGTTTCGTGCGAGCAGCACTTACTGCACGACATAGAGCTGACATTGCCAGCGATCAGCAGGAGCTCAAGAAAAGCAGCTACCATCTGTGCAAAGCTATCAAGGATGCGAAACAACAATACAGAGAAAAAAATTGAGTCAAGCTTTGCAACGATTAGCACACGTGATTTGTGGCGAGTGTTGCATACCATCACAGACTTCGAAGACAAATGTAGTGATGTCACCAACATTGCGGCCTCTCTCCCAGATGGGCTCAATCGCTTTTACACTCGGTTTGATGTCGCGAACTCTGAGCCTCCGAGGAAAGCCACCGCTACAACCTGCAACCCGGTCATCTCTGAGGCTGAGGTACGCAGATGTTTCCAACGAGTGGACAGTCGCAAGGCTGCGGGACCAGACGGCATCCCAGGGCAAGTACTCAGGATGTGCACAGCACAACTGGCAGGTATGGTTACTGACATTTTTAATCTCTCCCTCCCCCAGTATAGAGTGCCCTCATGCTTCAAATTATCCTCCATTGTCCCTGTACCAAAAAAGACCAAGGTAACATGTCTGAACAACTGGCATCCTTTCGCACTCACCTCAATAATAAGCAAATGCTTTGAGAGGCTGGTTAAGGACTACATCTGCAGAATGCAACCACCCACACTGGACCCTCTACAATTCGCCTACTGACACAACCAATTGACAGATGACGCAATAGCCACAGGTCTACATACCGTCCTTACACATCTGGAGAAGAGGGATGCTTATGTGAGAATGCTGTTCCAGGACTACAGTTCAGCATTCAACACCATAATTCCCACTAGGTTCAACAGGAAGCCTTGACCTTGCTTGTGCAGCTGGATCCTGGACTTCCTCTCAGGTTGCTGACAGGCGGTAAAAGTGGGCTCCCTCACCTCCACCCCTCTGACTCTCAACACCAGAGCTCCTCAGGGCTGTGTAAGAAGTCCCCTCCTTTACTCCCTGTATACCCATGACTTGCCACCTACAGTTTGGGAAAAACAGTTTCTTCTCATCTCCATCCTAAGTTTACCCCCCAAATCTTGAGGTTATGTCCCCTAATTCTAGTCTATTAATTATTCACTTTTGTTATTTTGTTCCTTTAGAACAGAGATGAGAAGGAATTTCTTTGGCAAAAGTGTGGTGAATCTATGGAATTCATTGCCACAGACAGCTGTGGAGGCCAAGTCATTGGATATATTTAAAGTGGACGTTGATAGGTTCTTGACTAGTTAGGACATCAAAGGTTATGGGAGGAGGCTGGAGAATGGGGTTGGGAGAGGTGATAAATCAGCCATGATGGAATAGCAGCCAAATGGATGGGCTGAATGGTCTAATTCTTCTCCTATGCCTTATGTCTATGGTATATTTAAAAACAGAGATCGCTTTATCCTCTTTCCCCCTTGCTCAGCATGTTCCAAAGTGCTTCACAATATAAAAATGCAACTCCTGTCTTGGTTAACAGAAGTGGTAGTTTGGACGTTATGAACACCAGGAGGAGCAAGTGACTGAATGACCTTTTAATGCAGTCTTTTGCTTTTGTTTCAGCTAGAGTAGAGGTCCCCTGGCTTTGGCTTTCCTTTTACTTTTCTCTCCTCCACCCCTTAAGGGAATGACAGATGCTGGAGCACCTCAATGGATGCCACCTCCCCCTGTTGACCGAAGTTATTCTTCGAAACGGAAGCTGCATTGTGTGCCCCTGTAGGGTATTAGTTACAAGAGGGAATTGGATACCTCTTGCCCGGGCCCGATGATCAATTGATGATCCACATCACACCAGCAGACTTTGGACAGTAATTGGGGTTAATGCTCATTGTAACAACCCAACTGCTGATCTAGATAGCATCAGTTTATTTATTTTTTTTAGTTACTTAGCGGTACAGAGCAGGGTAGGCCCTCCCTACCCTTCAAGCCGTGCTGCCCCAGCAACCCCTGACAACTCCGATTTAACCCTAACCTAATCACAGGATAATTTATAATGACCAATTAACCTACTAACTGGTACGTGTGGGAGGGAAACTGGAATACCCAGAGAAAACCCACACATTCTACAGAGACTTCCTATAGAACAACACCAAAATTGAACTCCAAACTCCAGAATATCCCCCAGCTGGAATTGCGAGCGGTAACGGCTCCACTAACCTGGTTCCCAGTTATTAAACTACAAGGAAAAACCTATTTATGTCTTTTGAATGATATATAAAATTGAGGTTAGCCTACATTTCCAAGAAGGTATAGGAGATCTCTAGAGATTAGTTAAAGAAATGTAGAGTTATATATTTACCTTTCATCCATATCATTAAAACAAACCTGCTGAAAAAAAATCTCTATATAAATATCCAACTGCATATCATCACATTAGTATATTGTAAACTGTTAACAAATTAATTTTAATAGAACTAAATTTCAGAAACAGAATATAATGCACTAATAGAATTCAAACTCTTGTGGGAGAATTTATTGCCACAGTATGCACAAATTCTGTGTACCTTTTCTGCATATTACAGCCACCTTTGCTTCCTTCTTTTTAAGCATTTGGGATAGCCTGGGGTCATGGAAGTTACTCGATATATGCATTTGTTAAAGGATGTGAAACAGCTTTAGGTTTCTAAACCCCCCCTGCCATATCGCCTTCGAAGTTTACATATTTACATATACGAAGTTACATATATAACTTCGAAGCCTATGTTATTTAATTTACACACTTTAATTTGTTATTTAGCGTGATTGATCTGTGGATTTTATCCTTACCTTCATAAGTTATCATGTGTATTATGTGTGTTCAGTGTACTACTGTGCTTTCCAGCCTGGTTCAGAGAAGCACTGTCTCCTTTCTCTATACATTATATGTATATACACATATATAGTTAAATGACAACAGACTTGACTTGAACAAAAACTAACATGATTGAGTTTATTGAGGAAATTTAAAATTAGTGTTGGTGATGGAATCATGGGTTGAGGAATGTATAAGAATTTTCAAAAGAAGTTTAATGTACAGACCCTTAGTAAGCTTGTCAAGACTGAAGATTGTACAATAAAATTTGCTGTTAAAGAATTAGATAAGAACATAGAACATAGACTGGTATAGCACAGGATTTTCTTCGGCCCACAATGTTGTGCCAAGTTAAATAAATTAGTAATCATTAAGTGAGAGTTGACAGAGACTAACAATAAGTGGCTTCCACTTGAACTCTAGAGATGTGAACAGTGGCACTTGCTATGGGTCAGTACTGGGATCACTGCTTTTCCCAGTACATATCAATCACTTGGACGTGAATGTACAGACCCCAATTTCCACACTTGCAGGTGATACAAAATCTAGAAGTGTAGTGAGCTGAGCTGAAGATAATAATAGACTTGGGGGCCACTTCTTTTTACGTTATATGTCAATGATTTGGATGATGGAATTGATGGCCTTGTGACCAGGTTTGTGGACGACTCAAAGATAAGTGGAGGAAGCAGGGAGCCTGCAGAAAGACTTAGATTGATTGGGAGAATGGGCAAAAAAGTGGCAGATGGAATATAGTGTAGGGAAGTGTATGCCATGCTCTTTAGTAGAAGGAATAAAGGCTTAAAGGAATAAAGAATGAAGCTATTTTCGATATGGGGAGAACATTTAAAAATCAGAGGTACAAAGGGACTTGGGAGTCCATGTGTGGGATTCCCTAAAGGTTAATTTGCGGGTTGAGTCAGTGGTAAGGAAGGCAAAGGCAATATTAGCTTTCACTTCAAGACGACTAGAATATAAAAGGAAGGATGTGATGCTGAGGCTTTATAAGGTATCATTCAGATTGCACTTGGAGTATTGTGAACAGTTTTGGGCCTCTTATCTTAGAAAAGATGTGCTGGCATTGGAGAGGGTCCAGAGGAGGTTCACGAGAATTATTCCTGAAATGAAAGAGCTAACATATGAGGAGTGTTTGATGGCTCTGGGCCTTTAGTCGCTTGAGTTTCATGGAACAAGGGGGGATCTCATTGTAACCTATTGAATGTTGAAAGGCTTAGATAGATGTGGAAAGGATATTTCCGATAGTGGGGGAATCTAGGACCAGAAGGCACAGCCACAGAATAGAGAAAATTCCTTTTAGACCAGAGGTGAAGAAAAAATTCTTTACTAGAGGGTGGTGAATCTGCAGAATTTGTTGTCACAGACGGCTATGCAGGCCACGTGATTGGGTATATTTAAAGCAGAGGTTGATAGGTTCTTCATTAATCAGGATGTCAAAGGTCACAGGGAGAAGGAAGGAGAATGGGTTTGAGAGGGAAAATATATCAGTCATAATGGAATGGGGGAGCAGACTCAATGGGCTAATTCTGCTTCTATGTCCTATGGGCGTTTGGACTTTGAGTGGATGCAGAGAGGCTGATGAAATGAGTAGAAATTTAGTAAATGAAATTTAATGCAGATGAATATATTGCCTTTCATTAGGAAGAACAAGGAGAGCTGGTATAAGCTAGAGGATGCAATAAACAGAGAGACCTGTGCATGGCTCAATGGTAATTGTAGAATGAGTAGTCAAAGTATACAGGATCTGGGCTTAATAAACGGAGGCTCAACAATTCGCTTGTTATGTGCCATATCATATGACATGGACAATCATGGCCTTTCCATGACCATGATTGTTCTTGGCAAATTTTTCCACAGAAGTGGTTTGCCATTGCCTTCATCCGGGCAGTGTCTTTACAAGACGGGTGACCTCAGACATTATCAATACTCTTCAGAGATTGTCTGCCTGGTGTCAGTGGTTGCATAACCAGGATGCGATATGCACCAGCTGCTCATACGACCATCCACCACCTGCTCCCATGGCTTCACGTGTCCCTGATCAGGGGTGCCCCACCTTGCCCAAGGGTGACCTGCAGGCTAGTGGAAGGAAGGAGAACCTTCCAGCCCTATCGGTAGAGATGTAAATCCACCCCAACACCCGGGAGTACACAGTAAAGATGTCATAAATACTGGTTCAGTCACACTTCAGGAAAGATGTGAAGGCTTACAAAAGGGTGCAGAAGAGGTTTAAACTGGTAATCTGGTTTATTATTGTCACATGTACTTTTCTTACATAACATCGACACAGATAAATTCATTTGAACAGTGCATTGAGAAAGCATATGGTAAAACAATAACTGAGAGCAAAATAAAGTGTTACAGTGCTGAGGAAGTGCAGTGCAGGTAGACAGTAAGGTACAAAGTCACAGCAAGCTAGATTGTGAGGTCAAGAGTCCATCTTATCATCCTAGTGAACTATTCAAAAGTCTTAACACAACAGGATAGAAGCTCTCCTTGGGCTTGGTGGAAATTGTTTTCAGAATTTTGTATCTTCTACTGAAGGAGGAGAAGAGTGAATGTCGTAGTCTGAGGGGTCTTTGATGATGCTGGTTGCTTTACCAAGGCAGTGAGAAATGTAGACAGAGGCTACAGAGAGGAGGCTGGTTTCCATGATGTGCTAACCTGTATTGGCAACACACTGCAGTTTCCCGTGGTCTGGAGCAGAGTAGTTGCCTTATCACGCTGTGATGCATCTGCATAAGATGCTTTCCATGGTACATTAATAAAAATTGGTGAGTCAAAGGGGGCGTGCTCAATTCCTTTAGCCTCCTGAGGAAGTAGAAGCTATGGTGAGCTTTCTTGGCTAGGGTGTCAATGTCGTTGGACCAGGACAGGCTATTGTTGATGTTCACTTCCAGGAAATTGAAATTCTCTGCCCTCTCTACTTCAGCACTGTTGATGTAGACAGGAAAATGTGTACCACCCCCACCCTTCCTGAAGTGAATGACCAGTTCTTTTGTTGACACAGATGGAAGGGTTGATGTCATGACTACCAAAAACAAACACAAAAAGGTGGAGGAACTCAGCAGGTTAGGCAGGTCTGTGGAAATGAATAAAGTACATGTTTTGGGCCAAGACCCTTCATCAGGACTGGTAAGGATGAAGACACCAGAATAAAAAGGTGGTGGGGGGAGGGGGGAAAGTCGGACAAGCCAGAATTTGACAGGTGAGGCCAGGTGGGTGGGAAAGGTAAAGAGCTGGAGAAGAAGGAATCTGATCAGAGAGGAAAGTGACCATAGAAGAAAGGGAAGAAGGAGGGGCACCAGGCGAAGGTGAGAAGAAGAGGCAAGAGGCCAAATTAGGGAACAGAAAAAGAGGGAAGGTGGAGAGAAAGAAAAAAGAAGAAAACAATTGATGTTCATACCATCAGACTGGAGGTTACCTAGATGGGATTTCCATGATCTGCAGAATCTCTTGTATTTATGTCATGACACCATGTCACTAGGCTCTCTGTCTCCTTCCTGAGATACAGCCCACCATGGCGGTATCATCTGCAAACTTGTAGATCAGGGTCCCAAGCAGGGGTCCACGGACCCCTTGGTTAATGGTAAGGCTTCATGGCATAAAAAAGGTTGGGAACCCCTGTTGTAGATTAAGTTAAAGCAGAATCTAGCTACACAGTCATGACTATATAGGAAGTTGAGTAGGGGGCTGAGGTCATAGCCTTGTGGGGAATCGGTCTTGTGAATGTTGTGGCAGAGGTGTTGCTACTTGTCCTCACTGACTGTGGTCTCTAGGTTAGTACTGTAAGTCAAGGATCCAGTTGCAGGTTTAGGAGTTTGGTGATATGAGTTGCTTGGAATTATACTACCGAAGATGGAGCTATAGTCTATACCTTCCACTAAGATGGTGATGTGTTCCGCTTCTATAGGGACCTTGGTGGTGTGAACTTGGTGCTGTGAGTCTTGAGGCTCCTGTACCTTCTTCCTGATGGCAGGATCTTCCAGATCATCTACATACTATCTTCCTGATGATGAAGATTCAGACATAGTAATTAAGGAGAAACCGTTCTCATAGGTAAATGGGTCAAGATGGCTATGGCCTACAGCCATTGGGCTCCTGGACTGACTTTAGCACAAAATTTTGTCCTCAGCACAAAATTGGCTGAGGACTCACTTTCTGGGACTTGGAGGTTAATGTTCTGTGTGCTATTTGTTCACTTGTTAATTATTTGCACAAATTGATCTTTTTTTTCAAAAATTAGGTGTCTGATGTTGTTTGTTGTGTTTTTTTTAATGGGTTCAATTATACTTTGTTTTGTGGCTGCCTCCAAGAAGAGAAATTTCAAAGTTGTATACAGCATACTGTTTTCACGTGAACAACACCGCTGGAGAGAAGTTGCTGGTAGATATTAAGTAATGCGACACAACGGGCATCATATTGGGACCCTTTTGAAGGAAGATACCTGTTTCACCCAACATTTCATACACAGAAGATCAGAGTACATTTCCATATTTACAATACAACGCTTCCTTTGAACTACACACAAGCATCACACCTCCAGCTTTACACCCACACTGCAGACATCCAAATGAATTCGAAATCAGCATTCAAAACACACAAAATGCTGGTGGAACACAGCAGGCCAGGCAGCATCTATAAGGAGAAGCACTGTTGACGTTTCAGGCCGAGACCCTTCATCGGGACTAATAGCATTGCCTGGTCTTCCAATTCATGGCTCTTAGGACCCCTTTGTCCAGAGTAGCATTTTAAATTTAATCTATAGTCCATACTCTGATCTGAAGATTGCTGGCTGAAGTTATGTCATAACCTCCCCAAAACTATCTAACGTACATACACTAATACATACACTAGACTCATCTCAAATAGGGCTGGTTTTGACTCGGTGGGCAGCATTGAGCCATGTTATTCCATGCAGTAACCTTTCTGTGATTCTACATTCATTCTTATCTTTTCTTTACACTTGAGCACATTTTGAAACAACTTAAAGTAAACATTTCACAGTTCTGAAACGATTATCAGTTAAGCTATACACAGCAGTGTAGGATCCTTGAGTAACACGTGCCTGATCTGCGAGTGAGTCTCAGGCAGTTTCCTGAGGGGCCTGGCGCGTGCCACTGCCTTAATAAAGGCTGAATAACTCAGTAATGCACCTTTGAGCTGCATTATGGAGAGGAAGAAAAGATTAAATCTTAAGAGGCCTTGAAAAGGGCAAAGAATAGAATCTGAACAGATGGCAAGCCCAGCCACACTGGCCTATTGACAGTGAAAGAGGCAGATAGAATAGGACTATGGTAATTAGCAGAGGGCTCTGAAAAAGACATTCATGTTCTATCAAAACATCTGCTTAGAAAGAGTCAGTTCCCTTTGCACTATGGCCTTTAATCCACTTATAGGTGACAGCTTAATTACTTTAGAGGACAGAATGGGGAGAAATCTTTACAGCACCGCACTCTAATCAATCTTGTCGTCCAAATTCCTTATTTGTTGGAGTGGCATGTTGTGCCGCGCCAGTTTTGTCCTTCGCTTGGTGAGTGATTTTATTTTAAACTTTGTATTCCCTAACTGGCAATGAATACAGGTAGCTGAGATAGTTTTGTTTTTGTTGCGGTAATGAATGACCAGGAATCAATAATGGGTAATATGCCACTTTGGGTGAAAAATGCCACAAATATTTGTGAAGCCAGTGGTGAACCTTTGCTGAGCTCTTTAAATTCAATACCTTTTCATATGAGGGCTGCTCACTGTTCCTTCCGAGCTGCACGGGTGCAAGGCTGCACAGTAACTGAAATGCTCCCACGCACATTTATTTATTGAGATGCAGCGCAGAATAGGCAATTCTGGCCCTTTGAGCTGCACCGCCCAGCAATGCCCGATTTAATCCTAGTCTGATCAGAGGACAATTTACAATGACCAATTAACCTATCAACTGGTACGTCTTTGGACCTTGGGAAGAAACCAGAGCACCCAGATGAAACCCACGCAGTCACAGGGAGAACATACAAACTCCTTACAGACAGTGGCAGGAATTGAGCCCAAGTTGCCTGTACTGTAAAGCTTTGTGCTAACTGCTATGCTATTGTGTAGTTTTTGCTGCCACACAGCTTGAATTTTCTTTTATACAGTGTTAACATATAAATTTTTGGCTCAGAGCAACGGTTGGTCCCTGCAGCTGTAAAAACAATACAGGGAACGTTGGTGGCTGTACAATTGTAATATAGAACATTTATAAGACAATGTGTGATTACATCAAGTGCATTTTGACTAAGATGATTTCAACTGGAGTTGCTCTTACGTAGCTTTACAGTACTGTGCAAAAGTTCTAGGCACATAGAACATAGAAATTTACAGCACATAACAGGCCCTTCGGCCCACAATGTTGTGCCGACCATGTAACCTACTCTACAGACTGGTTAGAATTTCCCTAGCGCATAGCCCTCTGTTTTTCTAAGCTCCATGTACCTATCTAAGAGGCTCTTAAAAGACCCTACTGTATCTACTTCCACATCACCGCTGGCGGTGCAGCCCACACACTCACCACTGTGTGAAAAACTTACCCTGATATCTCCTCTGTACCTATTTCCAAGCACCTTAAAACTGTGCTCCCTTGTGTTAGCCATTTCAGCCCTGGGAAAAAGCCTCTGACTATCCACACAATCAATGCCCCTCATCGTCTTATACACCTCTATCAGGTCACCTCTCATCCTCTATTGCTCCGAGGCACATATATATATAGCTAGGGTGCCTGAAGCTTATGTACAGTATTGCATTAATTTTATGTATTGCATTGTATTGCTGCTGCAAAATAAAATCAAATTTCATAACATGTGAGTGATGACAAACCAGATTCTGATATGAGTCTCTATTGTGGACTGTGAGTAGGAAGAGGGCAGGGAGAGGGGAATCATGGTTTGAAAAGGGGATGGGAGAGGTGAGGGAGTGGGAAGCATAAAAGAGACATTCTGTAATGATCAATAAACCAGTTGTTTGGGATCATATGATCTTGCCAGTTGTGTCTGTACCTGTGCCACACCTCACCCCAGGCCATCCTCTACCTGTCCCATATCCCTCTCGTGATGCTCCACCCTCACCATTCCCAACATCCTTTGCTCCCACCAAATTTACAAACTAGTACTCTGCTCCCCATTGACTGTACAAAAGACTTAGGCACCCTAACAATATACGGTATTTGTGCCTAAGACTTTTGCACGATACTGTATTATTTGTCAGAATGGGATCTTTTGATTGTTTCATCTACTTATTGCTTCTTTGGTTTGTTTGACCTCTTATTTATGTAGGGCTCTCAGTACCAGTAACTGCGGTGTCAACTGTTCAGGCTAACAAAATGTCTTCTCTGTATTGTTATAATGAAATGGCTTCTCTGTAATGTTACTCAATGCTGTAATGGGTTTCTGTGTCTGGAATGTTTGGGTTGTAACTGTAGATAAGGGGGGAGCTAACCAATGGAGAATTGTTATGCTATCTTGTATCTATAAGCTGAGCGGGAGTTCGCAGGCTTTTTCGAGAGGCGAGCGAGGTGGACGGACGTGTGGGGAGTGGACAGTGGTTCCAGGGTGGCGGATACTGGACGTCGGCAGTTCGAATGGTGGTTGAAGGCCCGGAAGGACGTTGTGGATGGAACTGGAGGCATGAGCTCCAACGTATTAAAATATTATGTGCACAAACTGATGAACTTGCTGATTTGGTGCCTTTAGGTTATCTGCTTCTACTAACCCATCACTAAGAAATAACTATAAAGTTGCAATTATTTACCCACCTTTGGTGTTTTGTCTGATATTTGTGTTGTGAGTGTGTACTGGGGGGCATTACACTATTCACACCGAAGTATTGCAACATTGGCGGGGCAACAGCGGTCACCCTAGGCGAACAGGGGTAAATTGGGGGCATGGATGCTTCAGTTATAAAACTCAAAACAGAATTAAGCTGGTTGAGGCAGATGATTCAATTTATGACTTGTTCCCTGTGTTTGAGTAGGATTATTTTCAGCCATTACTCTTATATTTGTAACAACCCAACATAAGACAAAAGAATTGGTTGTTGACTTCAGAAGGAGTAGCAGATCACACGACCCCATCTACAATGGTGGTACGCAGGTGGAACAGGTCAAAAGCTTTAAGTTCCTTGGTGTGAATATCACAAATGACCTGACTTGGTATAACCAAGCAGAGTCCACTGCCAAGAAGGCCGACCAGCGCCTTTACTTCCTGAGAAAGCTGAAGAAATTTGGCCTGTCCCCTAAAACCCTCAGTAATTTTTATAGATGCACTATAGAAAGCATTCTTCTAGGGTGCATCACAACCTGGTATGGAAGTTGCCCTGTTCAAGACCGGAAGAAGCTGCAGAAGATCGTGAACACAGCCCAGCGCATCACACAAACCAATCTTCCGTCCTAGGACTCACTTTACACCGCACGCTGTCGGAGCAGTGCTGCCAGGATAATCAAGGACACGACCCACCCAGCCAACACACTTTTTGTCCCTCTTCCCTCCGGGAGAAGGTTCATGAGCTTGAAGATTCGTACGGCCAGATTTGGGAACAGCTTCTTTCCAACTGTGATAAGACTGCTGAACAGATCCTGACCTGGATATCCAGAGCTGACTTGCACTACCTTACTTTCCCTTTTCTATTTTCTAATTATGATTTATAATTTAAATTTTTTATTATATTTACTTGGATTTGTACTTCAGGGAGCACGAAGCGCAGAATCAAATATCGCTGTGATCATTGTACGCTCTAGTATCTATTGTTTGGTGACAATAAAGTAAAGTAAAGTAAGCACCATTCAGAAATATCAGCACCAAAGCTGTGGGTTTCACACAGATAGTCCAAGAGCATGAGAATTCATGGGCTGGCTATTGTTGTAATAATGAAGCAAAATTTCCAGCATTTGCTGCAATTACCAGCAGCATCTTTGGGAACTGAGACATGTATAATTTAAATGGAAATCCTCTGAAGATTTTATTGAAACTGTTCAACTATGGCTTTGTGCCTGTTGGATCGCTTTCAAAAGAAAACAAATGGAATTAATAAAGATTACTATTTTTCAAGAATATCATACGGTAATTTGCACTCATAATTTTTGGCTTCTAACATGCTTTTGCGTTTGAAATATTTGGGCAGAATTGATTCTGTACAGTCTCTGACCCAAAAGTTTGCGATGTCAGTCAGAACAATGCTCATGTCAACAATCACCATTTGGGAGTTGCCTTCAATGTTAGACATTCCCTCCTTCAGTGAAGAAAACAATATTGATAGCCTGTAGCTGGCTGAGGCGCTTAACCCTTGCTGCTGTGATGATGACCTAAATGGCAAGAAGAAGACAACAGCAGGTTGCTTGAGGATGGAGACCAAAAAGGATTCTTCACACACGGCTGAAATATCACAGCTTCATAAGCCTTGTGGATTTGAAAAATAGTCAATGATTTCTCGTGATGAGATCCAGAAGAAGCACAGGAGTAAGAAAAATGGTGTATATTAAATCTTCCATGTAGGTAGCAGAGTGGCAAATTTACAAGATAAGTATTCAAAGATTTCTTTCCATTAATGTTGGGCGCCACAGTAGCGTAGCGGTTAGCACGATGCTATCACAGCTTGACAGGATGTCGGAATTTGGAGTTCAATGCCGGCACCCTCTGTATGTCCTCCCTATGTTACGTGTCTGCTCGAGTTTCCTCCCACAGTCCAAAGCTCTACCAGCTAGTAGGTTAATTTGTCATTGTAAATCATCCCATGATTAAGCTAGGGTTAAATCAGGAGTTGTCTGGGGTTGCTGGGAGGCGCAGCTCGAAGGGCTGAACAGCCTATTCTGCACAGTATCTGTAAACAAATGAATGAATAAGTTAAAAAATATCTTGACTGTTCTTAAGGATAAGTTTGAATTTCAGCATGACATCAGGATAATTAAAATTTGAATAGTTAAATAACTGGAGCGATGCCTCAAAAAGTGGGCATCTATCATTAAGGAACCCCCATCACCAAGGCCATGCCTTGTTCTCATTGCTGCCATCAGGACAGGAGCCTGACACACGTTCAATAACTCAGTATCTGCTTCCTCCCCTCCACCATCAGGTTTCAGAATGAACATTGAATCCATGAACATTACCTCATGACTTTTTTGCAGTATTTATTTTATTTGACCATTTTATATATTGCGGCGTTATATATATATATATATATATACATATATATATATATATACATGAAGACAGATGAGAAAAGCTTGCTTAACTCAACTGTCATTTTCATTGCAATAAGCACAAAACCAGATTGGGTGTGATGACCCAAGGAGAGAACTGCTCAGTCTCATACAGATAGGGGGAGGTGATTATCATACACCCCAGTTACACTCAGGGTGAGCCACAAACACACGCGTGACTATCTGTGTAACCCAAGCTAAAATGTAACAATAAATGAACTTGGACATTCCACCATAATCCCATGAACGCATTTTAAAACAAGAACAATAAATAGTGCTGGCCACCAGGAATTCTGGGACAAGCTGTTGACCATGCCCCTGCCCCCTCAGAGTGTCACTATATATACACCAGTAATATTAAACTTGATTCTGATTCTGAAATTCTAGTAAAGGTGACCCTACTGCTGAAATACAATACAACTAACTAATTCACCATTGTTCATTTGGGAAGGAAATCTGACAGTTTCTCATTGTGGCCAGTAAGTGATCCATTACCCTTCACTTTGGTTGACAATTATTTGACCTCTGAAAGGATCTGGAGTATTCATGGATGGGAAATTCTTGCCAATGTCATTCACGTTCTGTCAATGAATTAACAAAGAAAATTCAATCCAGGCAAAGGGTGTTGGTATTGTGCAGTAAAAGATCACAAACAGATTAATTTTACCTAATTATTTGTAGAGTTCTGATTATTTTGCACAGATTTGATAGGTTTAGGCATCTGCCGAAATCTTAAGTGGGGTTGTGCCCTGAATCAGGAAGTATCTTTGGATGGGGATAAAATATAATGGTAATATAATGGAGATAAAGCAACTGAGAACTATAGCAATGGTCAGTGTTAAACTACAAATGATTCTTCCTTGTTATTGGCAAAGAAATATTTTCCAAGTGCTTGTTGTAAGACTCTACTGTGGGAGGTCACCATCTCCAATGAGAGTTGTAAAGACTGCAGCAAGTTGTGATTCATGTTGCAGATTTCCTCTGAATCTCTGAAGACATGTAAGCAAATTATTCAGGTGAAAAGTTTAAGGGCAATGTGAGGGGAATCTTCTTCACTTGAGAGAGTGTGGAATGAGTGGCCTGCACAAGTGGTGCATATTAGCTCATTTTCAATGTTTAAGAGAAATTTGGATAGGTACATGGACGGTTGGGATATGGAGGGCTATGGTCTGAGTGCAGGCTGATGGGAGTTGGAAGTTTTAATGTTTCAGTACGATCTTGATGGGCCAAAGGGCCTGTTTCTATGCTGTACTTTTCTATGACTCTCTGACCACTTTTGCTCTTTTGATGACAACCTTATTATGACACTATTGGTACTTCTCAGGGTCCATTTATGGAAACATGACATATGTTTTATCAGTCAAAAACATAGAGCTATTGACTTTTCTTTCCATAGAGTTGAAAGACTTGGGAACTTCATAATGATAAGCCAAAAGTGAAGAAGATTGTATGTTATATTTCTGTTGCTAGGGATCTATCCAACACTTTCAATGGGTTAAATGATAACCCTCATAAAATGTTAGAGCAAGACAAAGGACAAGACTTTCCTAACAAAATCTAAATCTCACTGTATGTTGTTTATTATCTTCCTCTGGGTTCAAATGTTTATCAAAATTCTCCTTAAATGCAGTAGTATAATCCTCAAGCACAAACTGTGGAAAAGACGTGCTATCTTCAAATAAATTAACTTTCCACAAAGAAACTTGATTTTCTCCACAGTCACTTGGTAACATTTTTATAATGACAAGCTTTCATTGTTGCCTGTCCAATAAGGGGGGAGGGGAGTTTCCCCTATTTATTCTACCAAATCTCTTCAAAAAATTCCTTTGCTATCTTAATGGATATGCTGTAAGTCTGTTTTATAAATCTCTGATAGGCTAAGGCTGATGAGAAATTGTAAGCACCTCCAATGTGAGCTGGAGTGGTTTTCACAGGACCCTTTCATCTTTGATCTAAACCCACCAAGGCGTATGATCAACAGGACAGTCAGCCAGAATGTTAGGAAATCAGCCACGTTCGGAGAGAGAGAGAGAGAGACTGAAGTCTGTGACAGATCACTGACTATAATGAGAACTGTTGTGGAATTTAAAGGAAAAGGAAAACAATAAATGCTGGGTCAACAGGGCCGTTAACTAAAACTCTCAAAGTGAAAGTTAATGCCAACACCGTGGCTGGAAGCAAACACTAAATACTGAACGAATACTCCTCTTCCCCAGAGCCCGTCAAACCATTAGTCCTCTTTCCCAGACAAGGATGGGGGTAAGCAGGAGGCATAAATGTTGCTGTGCTTTTGGTCAAGTCTCAACAAGACCAGAGTGAAAAGAAGGGAGTTAAATACCACCACAGAGAAACAGTAATAATCTGGAATGTGCATGCCCGTGAGCACAATTGCTGTACCTCTTGAGCAGCCTGCCTGCATGCGGTAAAGTCAGTGGTTGTGATGTGACCAGAAACAGGAAGTAAGGGAGCAAGGGGGGGGGGGGGGGGATGACCAGGGACCTGAAAGAATGGAGTACAGCAGAGTATTTTTTCATGTTGAGAATCAATTGCTTCTATCTAATTCTCCCTCCTTACTCCACAGCAAAACAGCAGATCAGTGACTACCACGTAGAATTAATCGAAGAAAGCATTTCTTTGAACAGTAATGATTCTTTGTTAACACTGATGTGCATTTTGTATACTTATGTTTTTCAGTGTCTCTTTCTCATGACTTTCCTCAGCTGATGTCTTACTCTTCCTTCCTGAGTCAAAGTTCAAGCCTCAGACAATGATAGGTTAATAGAGAGAAGTAGGTTTTAAGGAGCCCTCTGAGGAGAGAGAGAGATAAAGTTGTCAGATGACTTTAGGAGGGAATTGACCAACATTCCTGTGCTAGGGGAGTGCTACATTACTGGTGATCTTGTCTTACATGTTAATTTGTGACTATCTCCTTACTTAGACAACAGTTCTTGAAGAAGGTCATGACCCTTCTTCATGACCCTCAAAAATTGACTTGAAACCCTTAGCTGTTGTAGAGATGTCCTGATTGCAAGCAGATTATGTACAATGCAACAGTGACCATCATATTTAATAGTGTCGAAGTTTTTCAGAAGGATAAAGAAGGTATAGTCTAAATATAAGTCCTTTATTTATATTATAGAATTTGAAGTAACTTATATTTTGCAAGAACTAGGATTGCTGGTTCTAGCCTTTACCCCTATCGTTGGTGTTATGAAAATAATGGACTCAAAGAGCAGTTACAAATGATCTGAAAATTTATTATTTTTAACTCATGAATGTCCATTCATTAGATGCTGCTTTTCTGGTAGTTAACAATGCATACTTTGTTTGTATTTTTAGGAATAAATGATATAAACTTTTCTTGAAAGTCTTCAAATTAAACCTGTATCATGAAAGGCAGCCTTGTGAGAAATATGGTGACAGAAAATAAAGTTCCTTGACAAGCAGGCTGAATTCAAGGCTTTGGCTAAGAGCTCATTTCATTTCTACTCACATTCTACACTAGAAACTGCTGTGAAGTGAGGCACCGCACGCGGTGGATAGCCTTACCCCAGGGATTCTGTGGAGACACTGTGTCTCCATTTAAACCTAATCATGACACCACTTCTTAAAAATCACACGTTTCAAACTTTTATCAGCCCATTCATGAACAGCTTGATTGTGTGTGTCATTTGACCATTGATGTCTGGAAGTATTTATAAAATTGGACCGGTGTTGTACAATCGCCCTTTGCTCTGAGGTGGTTCTTCAGCCTTAACATTCTATTATAAAACACCTTCTGTAGGCTTGCATAACCTGGAATCAAAAGTCCAAGTCAAATCAAACAGTGACACTTTAGATTCTTGTGAGCCGTGTTTAAAAGAAGTTTGGATAGATACTGTATATAGATGACAGGGGTATGGGAGGCTATGGTCTTAGTGCAGGTCGATGGAAGTAGGCAGATTAAATGGTTCGGCACAGACTAAATGGACCGAAGGGCCTGTTTCAATGCTGTACTTTTCTATGACTCCAACAAACATTCAAAGGTCAAATTAAATTTAGCTCAAAGTACATATATGTCACCACATTCAACCCGGAGATTCGTTTACTTGCGGGCACACTCAATAAATCCAATAATCATAATAGAATCACTGAACGACGCACAACCTGGGCACTCAACAAGTGTGCAAAAGACAACAAACTGTGCAAATACAAAAAATAAATAAATAATAATGATAAATAAGCAATAGAGCACAAATTGACTTATTAAAGCTGGTGAATTATTTTATCTGATGGCCTAAAGGATTCAACAATACCAGCAACAACCATCTATACATTGCCTTTATTTTACCAATAACACTTCAGATAGTTTTGTAGAAGCATTCTCAAACCAAATGAAAATATCAGGTGGTATTAGGACACACGACCTAACAGGTTTGCCAACAAAGGTTTGAAGGAGCACTTACAAGAAAAAGAGGCATAGAAGTGAAGACACTGGGAGAGAATTTGCTCACTGACTGTGTTAGGATCTGAAATTTGAGGTGGACTGAATCAGTTCAGAGATAATTGAGATGCCAGACATGAAGGAGTGTGGAGGATTTTTACAGAGATGGGAAGAAAAGATTGGCAGATTTTTAAAACATTGGTGGCAATTTCACACGAGTGCTACTTAACCAGAAACCTGTATTAGTCAAATTAGTTATAAACATGAGGAAGTCTGCAGATGCTAGAAATCCAAAACAACACACACAAATGCTGGAGGAACTTAGCAGGTCAGGCAGTATCTGTGGAAATGAATAAACAGTCGGAGTTTCAGGCCGAGACCCTTCTTCAGGACTGAACATTTCCATAGACGCTGCCTGACCTGCTGAGTTCCTCCAGCATTCTGTGTGTGTTGCTTTAGTCAAGTTAATCAAAGCTATAAAAAACCATTTATTTAATAACTTATTTACTATATATTGAACTTTAAGTTATAGTTCAAATTGTTGCTCAGATCTTCTTAAATTTAGAAGTGAGTGTGAAATGCCATGTTATAAAAGACATTTAAAACTTCTAGTCTGAAGGGATAATATGGGCGTAATTAGCCAAATTTTATTGCTCTTTGCCTGATGCCCTGAAAATGTGGCACTGTATGTCATTGTGGAACAGGGAACTTTGTTACTCCTACTGTGTAAGGAGCTCTTCCCTCTGCTAGCCTGCAAGTCACCCTGGGGTGAGGTGTAGCACCCTGTTAGACCCCCAATCAGGGTCACATGAAGCCATGGGAGCAGGAGGTGGATGGCCGTATGAGCTGCTGGTGCTACCACCGACTCCAGGCAGACAATCTCTGAAGAGTTTTGATAATGGCTGGGGTCACCCATCTTGCACAGACACTGCCCAGAGGAAGGAAATGGCAAACCACTTCTTTAGAAAATTTGCCAAGAGCAATCATGGTCATGAGACCATGATCGTCTATGTCATATGCCATGGAGCATTATGATGATGAAGGCAGTCCACCTACCATCCAATGGAATGTGTTTGCAGCCTAAAATCTCTGCCTCAGGCCACAGTTATTCACCCTTTCCTCCACAGCCTGTTGTTACACTGTAAACTTTCTCTGTGACTTTGCTTCCAAAATACCTCATGTGGGATGTTTTAGAAAGCTGAAAGGCTGGAGAAGATGGTTTATAAATGTCTGACTTTCTATCTGTGATGTGCTTAGACCCCCACACCATTTACTGTAGATACTTTGATAATAAATTTACTTTGAACTTTGAAATATCTTTTTAGTAATTGCAACAGTCATCCATGGTTATTGTTACAAAGTGTGATTGATAAGTTTGTGGCCTAAGGTGGAAGGAGATGAGTTATACTGCTCTCGTTACATGCACATGCAGTTCAACTTTTTGAGTGATTATGCAGAAAGTTTGAAGTTAATAACTCATCTCCTTTTACCATAGGTCATGAACTTATCAATCACCCTGATGAGTTATTAACTTCAAACTTTCTGCATAATCACTCAGAGTTGTCCTGCATTTGCCTGTAACGAGAGCTGTACAACTCATCTCCTTCCACCTTAGGCCACAAACTTATCAATCACCACTGCTGCGGACACTTCCTGGAGGTCCAAGATCCGTATGCTCCACGACCGCTGGACTAAGTGTGTAAATGTAGGAGCGGACTACGTTGAAAAATAAATGTGCTAGGTTTTCAGAAATTGACTCCTACCTTAGGCCATGAATTTATCAATCACCCCTTGTATATTAATGTCACTTTTAAATATGTTGTTTTTAACAGAAGTAATTGGATGTTGTGGTGTTGTTTCACTTAAGTTGTTTGTTAGTCCACAAGGTGAAGCTCTTGTAGTCATGGAAATTCAGGAACTCAGACCCAACACAAATCCTTTAGCCTGTTGTGGTCATTTGTGATTATAAAGTTCACATTTACAATAATTTTTCATTAATCACATTGTTGTGAACTTTCCACGGATTCTACCACAAGGAACAATTTACAGAGGCCAATTAATTTTGCTAACCTGCATTTCTTTGGGATGTGGGAAGAGACTCATTCATTCACAGGAAGGTCAGTAAACTCCACTTAATTCCAACTAAATGCTTCAGAATGATGACATTCAAGTGCTTTGGCAAACTGTCATTGGCATGCTGGGAGATAAAATGCCCTGCTTACCAAAGCTGCTACTGTACATTTATGCTGCGATTTCATCATCAGGGACCACCACCTTGCTGCTGCCATCAGGAAGAAGGTATAAAAGCTTCAGGACTCACACCTCCAGGTTCAGGAACAGTTATTACCCCTCAACCATTGGGATCTTGAACCAGAGGGAATAACTTCACTCGCTTCATCGCTGAAATGTTCCCACAACCCATGGACTAACTTTCAAGATCTCTTGATCTCATGTTCTTGATATTTATTGCTTATTTATTTAAGTATTTCCTTATTAGCTAGTATTTTTATTCTTTTACCAGCTTATTTCTGAATTGCCAGAAATTTCTGGACTAATCTAGAAGTGTTTAGTATTGTGACTTTCTAGAGCTTACATAGATATTGCTGGGTGGGCCTAATTATTCAATGCAAAGTAGATACCAGTTGTAGACATTACTACTGGGGCAATGTATACCCTGATCATTTTCCATCGTCTTACCATTTCCTCTTTGAATTCAGCTTATTTCTTGTGTTTTTCACTTACTGATTTCTGCAAGTAATGTATGCTTGGAATGGTTATAGCTATTAACTAAGTTGTTCTTGCTTTTTTATCCTGTGTTATTGAATCCAGACAGTTATTATGGATTGTCCTGTCTGAAATAACTGATTGGTTGTAATATAATTTGTGGAACTCTGACTCGAAAACTGAGCCGGGTTAGTACTTATAGTAAGGTATAGTTTATTTTATGAGTTTGTATCTTAAGCAAGATTTTGGTGAATATAATAATAATTATTTGTATTATTTCATTTATTCTTTCTTTTATTATTTGTACAGTTTGATGTCTTTTGCACACTGGTTGTCCTCCCTGCTGCTGTGGTCTTTATTGATACTACTACGGTTATTGGATTTATTGGAAAATAAATCTCAGGTTTGTAAATGGTGACATATATGTACTTTGATAATAAATTTACTTCGAGCTTGGAACTTCGATATATAAAGTTTTCGTATAAAGATAGAAGGCCTAATGACCCTTTCAATTTCATGAACAGTGAATATGCAGCAGACTTCTTTAGGGAAGTTCTTACTGGTGCTTCACCCAGGGCAGGGCTCGGCAACGTTTACCACTGAAAGAGCCAATATGGACCCATTTCCCACAGAAAAGAAAACACTGGGAGCCACAAAATGAAATAACACTGCATACAACGGGTTTTTTTTGCCTTTATGCTATGTATAAACAAACTATAATGTGTTGCATTTATGAAATTGATGAACTCCTGCAGAGAAAACGAAATTACATTTCTGCATGCAACAAAAACATTTTGAACTCCGAAAAAAAGACGTTGGGTTGAAGGTTACTCCGTAGGTAGCCTACCTTGGATCGAAGAATTAAAAGAAATCGCGCACTGGAGGGTGTCAGGCATTGGCAGTGGTGATGTATATTAATAGCGATAAAAAACACATTGTAGCGGTGTAGCGCTACACGCAGCGCTAAAATAAAGACACTGCAGTCAAAGGAAACTTTATTCGAACTAAACAGCCTTGCTTTAAAGCCTCCCTCAACCCGTCCCCGTGGGCGCGGATGCTCCAAAAGACATGTACTCACAAACCCCCGTAGGCTATCTCCCTTAGTCGGAACGGTAGCTAATTGTGAGCCGGTTCGGATGTGCCAGGAAACGGTGTCTCCGCAAAGTTTTCATATTGTACAAGATCACCATAATCTTCAAATTTCAAATTACATTTCAAAAGCTAACAAACCACGGGGAGCCGCATCACAGAGATCAAAGAGCCGCATGTGGCTCTGGAGCCGCAGGTTGCCGACCTCTGACCCAGGGTAAGGGCCGTCACAAGGAATGAGGGAGCCCTGAGAAAGTTTGTACAGTTTAATCAAAATCAGAGTTAAAAGTTCAAAGTAAATTTATTATCAAAGTACATTTATGTCACCATACACTACCTTGAGATTAATTTTTTTGCAGGCATTCACAGGGAAAAAAAGAAATACAGTAGAATTTATTGTAAAACTACACATAAACATCCAATGTGTGAATAAAAAATAAATCATGCAGCGAACTTGAGTTGTAGAGTCCTTAAAGGCAAGTTTGAAGGTTGTGGAGTCAGGGAGTCAGTTCAGAATTGCAGTGAATGAAGTTACCCTCGGTGATTCAGAGGTCTGATGGTTGAGCAACTGAGCGTGGTGAGCAGTTGCTGGGAAATTCAGTGATAATACCTAAGTGTTTAAGTGTTAATTGAAATCTCAGACATTTCCTGTGAAAGAACAAGACTACAAACAGATAATAATGGTTTCTTTCATGGTGCCTGATGTAACAGATATCTCAGCTACTTGAAGGTAGGACCTTTCTCTTTTATTGGGGCTGAAGATAAGGTGGACAGGACAACTGATCTGAACCTCACCCACTGAGCTGTCCAGTCAAAATTCTGAAGCGGAATATCCTGTCCCACACGCTGCTCTGTTACTTATTGTTTCAGGTCACCCAATCTACATCTGGAAGTAACTTTATTTGAGGAGCAACTCTTTAAGTGATTGAATCACAGGAGTGAAACACATTAATAAGTAACTTTTTGTAAAGAATTCTCGAAGTTCCAAAATAAAGCAAAATATTAACGCTCAGCAGTGGCTGAAATTGGTAGAAACGTGCCAGTGTTAAGGATAGACACAAGAGATTCTGTAGGTGTTGGAAATCCAGAGCAACATGCACAAAATGCTAGTGGAACTCAGCAGGCCAGGCAGCAAGTGTGGAAATGAATGAACAGTCAAAAATACAGGCCAAAACCTTTCTTTAGGACTAAAGGAAGGAAGAAGATGCCAGAATAAAGAGTTGAAGTTTTACAACGACATGTTGTAAATCAAAGTGTTTATAAGTCATTAACCTGAAACAATGACCCTGATTTATTCTCTATTGATGCTGCCTGCCTCGACTGCTGAACATATCTGGCATTTTATAATTTCCCTTCACATTGAGAGCAACTGCATTATTTGATCCTAGAACTGTGCCCTGGTAATATATGCACACGCACTAAATGTCTATATTTGTTTTTGTACAGAAGTCTATTTTCATGCTTGGTATATTTTTCTAACCTTATTAAATTACAGGGATGTGAAAAATGGACTATTAATGAAGTTACATACAGACTACACATCCATAGATGAGCCAGCCACATTTTCTGATTGATTTTACACCTCCGCTCACTTGGACAGTACACAACAAAACATATATTATGCAGGTGATTATCGAGGTTGGTAAGTTTATAGAAATTATTTCTGTTTAAACAATATATTTCCTTCATACATGACATTAATACAGCAATAACCATTCATGACTCCTGCGATCACTAAAAAGATATTTTTCAGATGAGCTAAGAATACTTTGACCATTATATTTATAATGGATGGCTAGGTGGAGGTGCCTCACTACTAAAGGAGGTGTAAGGCAATCTGTTCCTCCACTGGTCTGCAGGTCGTCCTGGTTATGAGAGCTCTGTTGCCAGGCGGATAATCTCTGAAGAATATTGATAATGGCTGGGGTCACCTGTCTTGTAAAGTCACTGGCCAGAAGAAGGCAATGGAAAACCACTTCTGCAGAAAATTTGCCAAGAACAATCATGGTCATAGACCAGGATCAGCCACATCATACGACGCGGCACATAGTGATGATGATGATGATTTATAATCAAATAACAAACAATTAGGAGCAACATTATTTAACTTACTACTATTGTAATACTGCTATTCATAAGAAAACTCCACATAATCTGATCTAATATTAATACAAGTAATATTTTTACATGCAATATAGAGCAATTTTAAATTCCTCATTGTTATTATTTCAGAGGACCTGTCCTGGGCCCAACGCATATGTGCAATTAGGAAGAAAGCATGGCAGTGCCTCTATTTCCTTAGAAGTTTGCGAAGATTTGGCATGACATCTAAACTTTTGCCAAGTTTCTATGGATGTGTGGTGGAGAATGTACTGACTGGCTGCATCGCAGCCTGGTATGGAAACACCAATGCCCTTGAGCTGAAAATCCTACAAAATGTCGTAGATATGTCCCAGTCTATCACAGGTAAAACCCTTGTTACCATTCAGTGCATCTATACAGAATGTTGTCACAAGAAAGTGGCATTTATCATCAGGGACCCCCACCTCCTAGGTCATGCCCTATTCCTACTGCTGCCATCAGGAAGAAGGCACAAGATCGTCAGAACTCATACCACCTGGTTCAGGAACAGTTGCTATCCCTCAACTATCAGCTTCTTAAGCATCTTGCCTGACAAATCCGTTGGAATTCTTTGAAGAAATAATAAGCAGGATAGACAAAAGAGAATCTGTTGATTTTGTGTACTTGGATTTTCAGAAGGTCTTTGACAAGGTGCCACACACGAAGCTGCTTAACAAGCTACAAACCCATGGTATTACAGGAAAGATTCTGGCATGGATAAAGCAGTGGCTGATTGGCAGGAGGCAAGGAGTGGGAATCAAGGGAGCCTTTTCTGGTTGGTTGCCAGAGAGTAGTGATGTTTCACACGGGGGGGGGGGGGGGGGTCTGTGTTAGGGTCAATTATTTTTACGTGAAGTGTCAATGATTTGGATGATGGAATTGACGGCTTTATTGCAAAATTTGCAGATGAAGTGAAGATAGGTGGAGGGGCAGATAGTTTTGAGGAAGCAGAGAGGCTAAAGAAGGACTTAGACAGATTAGGAGAATAGGCAAAGAAGTGGCAGATGGAATAGAGTGTCGGGAAGTGTGTGGTCATGCACTTTTGTAGAAGAAATGAAAGGGTTGACTAATTTCTATATGGAGAGAAAATATATGAGACTCAAAGGGGTTTGGGGATCCTTGTGCAAGATTCCCTAAAGGCTAAATTACGGGTTGAGTCTGGTGAGGACGACAAGTGTGATGTTAGAATTCATTTCAGGAGGACTAGAATATAAAAGCAAGGATGTAACGTTGAGCTTTTATAAAGCTCTGGTGAGGCCTCATTTGGAGTATTGTGAGCCGCTTTGGACCCCTTATCTTAATAAGGATGTGCTCAAACTGGAGAGGGTTCAAAGGAGGTTCACAAAAGGTTTGAATGGCTTGTCATATGAAGACAGTCTAATGGCTCTGGGCCTGTATTCACTGGAATTCAGAAGAATGAGGGGTGACCTCATTGAAACCTATCGAATGGTGAAGGGCCTTGATAGAGTAGATGTGGAGAGGATGTTTTCTATGGTGGGAGAGTCTAAAACCAGAGGTCACAGCCTCAGCATAGAGGGGCATCCTTTTAGAACAGAGATGAAGAGGAATTTCTTTAGCCAGGGCGCTGAATGGTGAATCAGTGGAATTCTTTGCTATAGGCAGCTGTGGGGCCCTATGCAGGTCTTTCAAAATTATGAAGGGCTTTAATAGAATAGAATGAGGCAGAGCCTGGGATTTATTGAGGTTGGCAGTTTTTGATTTAGCCTGCTTTGTTAAATTCAAGAAGGTCACCTTAATACATTTCTGGAACAGGATATTCCTGGAAAACACAACATTTGAAATGAAATGGATATCGTTTTTCAAAGAGGCAAAAACCTCTCCCGCACTACTTGTGTGATTGTGAGGCAGGAACATATCTTCAGCCCACCCAAGCTTTCTCTCTCATCAGCTGGACACTCCACCACTAATCCCCTATCCCGAAACTTACCCCTCAAATCCTACTGCTTTGGTTTGCTGGTAGGCAATTTCCTCAGGACTGCAGATTGAACCATGATCTGTTCTGAAAGATTGAACCCCACTGGAGTAGGCAATATACCCTAAAAATGCATTGGTTGTGAAGTCAAAACTCTATTGCATGCAAGTTGCATGTCATTTACCAACATTCACTCACTACCCCTTTCTCCCAACTCCCACCTACTGTCATCTGTTGGACAGCAGAGCATGAGTCCACCACCAGGAATTCACATCCGGAATTCAGGAACAACTTCTTTTCCAAGATCAGAATCAGGGTTAATATCATGTTGTGGAATTTGTTGCTTTGCAGCAGCAGTAAATTGCAGTACATAATAATAAAATTTTAAATTACAATATGAAGGAGATACAAAAGTAAAGTAAGCAGTGCAAAAAGAGAGGGGAAAATACAGAGGAAGTTTTCATGGATTCATTGTCCTTTCAGAAATCTGGTGGCAGATTAGAAGAAGCTGTTCCTGAAGCATTGAATGTGTGTCTTCAGGCTCCTGTACCTTCTGTCTGAGAAGAGGGCATGGCCTGGATGATCAGTTGATACAGGTTGATCACTGATTTTCTGGCACCCTCGGTTCCTGAGCCTTGTGGGATTAACATTTTTGCCAGAATAAAAAAGGTCATGCAATAATAATGACAAAAATGGACTGTAGCAGCTAAAAATATATATTAGTTAAACACCAATTAAATGTAAATTTATTAATTACTGTGTTCGCAAAGAATGTTGCTTCTCAGTTACCTTTACAAACATTCATCCAGGTGAAGTTGTTTTATGTGTTTTGATCTCTCCCTGCGTAAGTTTTCTTGCATCAAATAAAAATTCATTAGTTCTTGTTCAGTCACAAGATATGTTTCTTTAAACTTTTGATTAAATCACCCAACAACTCAACCTGTCAATAGTAAATCCTTCGGTTTCATCATCATCGCTGCCGTCTTCGTCACTTGCTGTGTTTTTATGAGCACTGCCTATAATATCTGAGTCCGTAAGGCAATGCATTACAGGTGTTTCATTGTTGACGATCACCCACTCCCATAGATTTTCTTCATTAAGACTACTTGCTATATCTTTGGAAGCAGGTGCTGTAAGACGTTTTGCATAAGCAAGCAAATCATGAGCATCAACTTTGTCCTTTGATACACAAAATCCTGTAAAGCCATTGTCAAGCTTTTCTCCCAATGCATTATCAGACATCAAGGCAGGCCACAACTTATGCCAACCATTCTTTAGTGTTGAACGCTCTACCTTCTCCCACCCTCGAAGACTGAATTCATGCTAAATTCCTTAATGAATGTCTGTACAGAATTGTCTGCATTCACCTCATCTAACAGATGTTTCATGAAATGTGAGCAATATTTGGCCTTGGAATTTCATCTGAATTAAATGAGGTGCTGAACCATCGTTTTCTGGAAAACCGGTGCTCAATCTTCTTATGTAATTCACGGTTTTTATTATTATGTATTGCACTGTTTTGCTGCCATATAATAACAAATTTCATGACATATGCCAGTGATATTAAACCTGATCCTGAATTCTGTGCAGTGGTTCCCTCCCCACCACCCCCCCCCCCCCCCCATACCAGACAGTGATGCAGCCAGTTAGAATGCTCTCCACGGTACATCTGTAGAAATTTGTGAGTGTCTTTGGTGACGTACCAATTCTCCCATAGAATAATGTTAAAGTGGGAATTACCCTGTCTCTGTGAAGGCTCGAATCTTTAACAGTTGTGGACTTTCTAAAAGTCTGGCGCAACAACTGCAGCTGCGGCTATCGAATATTCTGTACAGAGCAAAGAAATCTGTCAGCACAGTCCCGCATAATATGAATGAATGTATAAAGAAGCTACAGGATAGGGGCTTGAGAGAGAAGAGAACCCCCATGATAAGCCTACAGCGAATGCGATCTTGCTTGCTTTCCACTCAGCCTTGGATGACTTGGACAACAGCAATCCCTGTCAGGCTGCTATTTACTGATTAGAGATGAGGAGAAATTTCTTTAGCCAGAGGATCTGTGGACTTCATTGCCACAGACAGCTGTTGAATCCAAGTCATTAGATATATTTAAAGTGAAAGTTAGTACCTCCTTGATTAGTCAGGGCATCAAAGGTTATGGGGAGAAGAGGTTACCCATGATGAAATGGCTGAACAGATTCAAGAGGCCAAATGGCTTACTTCTGCTCCTATGTCTTAAGGTCTTATTACAGCTCAACATTCAACACCACCACCACTCAGTACTAATCAATAAACTTCAAAACCTGGACCTCTCTACTGAAGTCTGCAACTGTATCTTTGAGTTCCTCACTGAGAGACGGCAGTCTGTGCGGATTGCGAATAACATTTCTCATTCACTGATAATTAACACAGACACATCTCAAACATTTGTGCTGAGCTCGCAGCTCTGCTCTCTATACATTCATGACTGTGCAGCTAGGCACAATGCAAATGGCATCTATAAATTCACCGATAACACAACTGTGGTCAGCAGAATCTCAGATGGAGACGTGGGTGAATGAGATAAACCGGCTGGTTGAGTGGTGTCACAATGAAAACCTTACGATCACTGTCACTAAGACCAAGGAATTGATTGTGGACTTTAGGAAGGAGAAGTTGAGGTAGCACTCTCTGGTCCTCATTGAGGGGACAGCAATGGAAAAGGTGAGCAGTTTCAAATGTCAACATCTCTGAAGATCTAATCTGGGCCCACATATTGATGTTGTTACAAAGAAGGCACACTATGCATTAGGAGGTTGAGATTTCATATATCATAAATTTCTGTAGATGTACCATGGAGAGCGCTCTAACTGGTTGCATCAATGACTGATATTGAGACCCCAATACATAATATTGGGAAAGGCTACTGAGGGTTGTAAACCCAGCCAGATCCATGGGTGCTAGACTCCCATCATTAAAGACATTTTCAAAAGTCGATGCCTCAGGAAGGTAGCATCCAACATTAAGGACACCCATCATCGAGGACACGCCCTATTCTCATTGCTATCACCAAGGAGGAGGTGCAGGAGCCTGAAGACACACACACAATGATTCCGGAACAGCTTCTTCCCCCCTGGCATCGGATTTCCAAATGGTTAATGAACCCACAAACACTATCTCACTATTTTACTCTCAGCTTTGATTACTTATTTTTTTACATATTTCTTATTTTAAATGTTAGTTTGTTTGTTATATTCCAATTCATATGGTGTGGGTGATCATAATCTTTCCATGATTATACTAGCTCTTGGCAAATTTTTCTACAGACGTGGTTTGCCATTGCCTTCTCTGGGCAGTTTTTTTTCAAGATGGGTGACCCCCAGCCATTAACAACACTCTTCAGAGATTGCCTACCTGGTGTCAGTGGTCGCATAACCAGGACTTGTGATGTGCACCAGCTGCTCAGACAACCATCCACTACCTGCCCCATGGCTTCACATGGCCCTGACTGGGAGGGGATGGTGGGGGGGGGGCTAAGCAGGTGTTACAACTTGCCCAAGGGTGACCTGCAGACTAGTGGAGGGAAGAAGCTCCTTGCACCTCCTTTGAGGATCTCCACCCCGCTACCCGATAGTATAGTTATGTATTGCATTGTACTGCTGCTGCAAAACCACAAATTTCACAACATATGTCATTGATTTTGACTCTGATTCTGAAAATTTCCACAGGGCTTGGAAATGTGCATATAGAGAGTATATTTCTCCTGAGAAAACTTGAAACAAGCTCCATCATCAGAATCATTTAGCACTGAGTGAAGAAAGGTCCCTATACTCCCAGGGTATATAAAATCCTGAAGATACTCTGTAGTCTTGAAAATACTCAGTCATTGAGGTACTTCAAATAGGGCTTGACAGATTTCTGATGTTGAGGACATCATGGGATATAGCTTTCATGTAGGAAGATGTAGTAGATGAGGTAGCTCAGTCAAGAACTCACTGAATGGCACAACGGTTTAAGGGTCCTTAAGGCTTCACCTTTTCAATTTCTTATATTCATTTGTTCTTTAGTTCCAAGTATCTCAGGGCTAAAGCAAATCTTTACCTCATTGAGCTGTTGAGAAGTACTTTACATCAAAGAATTGATAATTGGTGTTGAGGGGCAAAAAAAAATCAGCGGTTTATCGAGTGTTAAAATCTGCTTGGAAGATGAATGGCTGGGATACAGGAATCATAATAAATATGTTAAAAAAGAAGCAGAAGCTTAATAATAAGTGAAAACCTGTGAAAATGTTTGGCAGACAGATGATGTTTTATCAGGGTAATTTTCTATGATCGATTGGCTGATACAAAGATTATCCATTATAGCTCTTGTTGAGCGAGTCAAATATTGCACAGGTTGTAAAGGAAATAGGTGATGTTGATTTATAGACATTGTCACTAGCTACGAAAATGCTTGAGGCATTTCCTTCAGCAGCTAAATCCCGTGGTTTGAACATAGTTGATGTGAGCAGATGTTCACACATTCAGTTCAGTTCAGTTCAAGTTTAATTGTCATTGAACCATGCATGAATACCCATGAATACAGTCAAACCAAGAAGCCAAGGTGCAAAACACAGTATCAACAGTCAGACACAGCTTCAAGGCAAATTATAGCACATAGAAGATATCAATAAAATTGGGGCAGCGCAGTAGCGTAGTGGTTAGCACAACACTTTACAGTACAGGCAACTGGGGTTCAATTCCTGCTGCTGCCTGTAAGGAGTTAGTACATTTCCCCCGTGACGGTGTGGGTTTCCTCAAGGTGCTCCAGAGACCTATTGGTTGGTAGGTTAACTGGTCAGTGTAAATTGTCTTGTAATTAGGCTAGGGTTAAATTTGGGGTTGCTAGGCGATGCAGCTCGAAAGGCTGGAAGGGCCAATTCTGCGCTCTATCTCAATAAAAAAATACAGTCCAAAAACATGAAGGTAAGAAAAGAGTGCAGATGGATATTTCTATCCTGATTCCATTTAAGTAAGTTTATAAGTGAAGTGTAAACTTTCTGTGATGGAGAGCGCTGGGTACACACACACACACACACACACACACACACACACACACACACACACACACACACACACACACACACACACACAGTCTTGCTGTTCTGCTGAGTGTGTGCACTTCAATATCTTCCACCAGTATATTCTCATAATGGATCCTAGCCCAAGCTGATGCACTCGGGTTGGCTTTGTGGTGGCGTTTTCTCCATACACATTGGAATATTCCATTTCCTTAGTAACGGAGATGTTTAAATGGATATATATTTTTTGTATACTGTATTTCTGGTAGATATTTCTGTTTATTTTGTAATACAATTTTAATTACATTGTGGGGTGCATCATATTCTTAAGTTAGCTTTAGTGCATAATTGAAGATGCCGCATCGCTCTCAGTAACAGGGAAGAGAGAGAGAGGGAGATCAAGCTGCCAGGAGTTCACATTGGACATAGTATGTTGCTATAACTGTGTTTTCTGGTGGATTTTTAAAAAAAATATATTATCAGTTTTATTTTCAGTATATTTGCTAATCTTTGTAGGTTTTATTTTTGACGCACTTAATAAACACCCGAGCATGAAGGTGCTAAGTGATTCCAGACAATTCTTTTCTTCAGTGATAACCCACGTGTTGTAACACAGGGGCATGGATAAAAAAAATTGCCGGATAATTGGAAGCTGGTGAAGTTGATAGATTTGGGTTCAGTGCATCATGTCATAATTGAAACTTAAATTCAATTATTTTCTCAGATTATTGACTGTAATTCAATGTCTTATCACATCATGTAACCTGTGCAAGATGTAATAGAAACTATATCAGTGTAAGACCTAGTATGGAAGACTACCAAAAATCATTGCATACTAAGTCTAAATGATTGCTTATTCTGGTTTACCTAAGCAATATTAAGAATTAAATCCATTCCCTCTATGTAGTTGATGTCAACTACGTTAAATTATGTTTTAAAATATTTTAAAATTCTTTCCTTCCTCAATATTTTGTGTAACTATACAGTCTAGACTTAGTATACTAGAAGCTGGAAACTTCACTCTATTGCTTTGGAGATCTAGATAGAGTAGATGTGGAAAGGATGATTTCCACAATGGGGGAGTCTAGGACAAGAGAGAAGGATAAAGGGGTGTCCATTTAAAACAGAGATGCAGAGAAATTTCTTTAGCCAGAGGGGGGTGAATTTGTGGAATTTGTTACTGCAGGCGACAGTGGAGGCCAGGTCATTGGGTGTATTTAAGGTGGAGACTAATAGGTTTTTGATTGGACACGACATCAAAGGTTACAGGGAGAAGGCCACAGAGGAGGGAAAAAGGGATCAGCCCTTTGAATGGCAGAGTAGACTCAATAGACCAAATGGCCTAAGACTGCTCCTATGTATTATGGTCTTATGGTTTTATCTTCTGCATCTTATTAAGATCACTGGCTTTAGCTTGATAACTCTTGGAGGCATACAGTGCAGAAGTGCCTAGATAATATAGAACTCACAGCAAAGGTTAAACTACGAAAACAAAATCCATTTCCTGGAGAGCATTCTAACAGGCCTCATTTACCATCTGGCATGTGGGCACTACTGTACAGGATCAAAATAAGCAGCAAATAGTTGTAAACTCAGCCAGCTCCATCATGGGCACTAGCCTCTGTAGTAACCAGGACATCTTTAAGGAACAATACCTCAAAATTGCAGTGTTCATCACTAAGGACCCCCATCACTTAAGTCAAAAAAACCTCAAAGCCACAACTATACATTGATAGAAATAGTCAAGACGTACAAAAAAGCTGAATGAGATCAGCAGGTCTGGCAGCATCCGTCGAAACACAGCATCTGCAGTGCATTTTGTGTTTGATATAAATAGTCTTTGCCTTCCAAACAATCTGATCTTAAATATGGCCATTCAAATACTGCAGAATATGAAGCTCCAACAGCCCTGAAAGTTTGGAAATATTATTCAACCAAAGCAAGTAACTGTGGTTAAATAATAATCAGATCAAGTGTCAAAACAAGATGTGTATGATAGAGTGCACTGGATTTAATGAATTCAAATTCTCTGATTCTGAAATTAAAGACTTACTTTTTACAATTCTGGTACTCAATCAAACTAGTGGCACTTCTCACTCATTTGTATATATTATACAGCTGTTCCTTTAACTACTCTAAGGGACGGGTATACAGTATATAATTATTTTATGTCCCTCTCTCTCTCTTTTGTGTCTAGCCTCTCCAAATTTATGTTGTACATGAGACCCACCTTTTGCCCCCCCCCATTATTTTATTTCCATTAATATGTAGACCACCCAGCTTCCCCTTCTGGCTCCTATGCTCGCTCAGCTTGTAAATCATGTCCTTTCTTCAGAGCCCACCCCTTCCTTTTCGATACCAATCATCATGCCTGCTTCAGACCCTTAACGTCTCTGTTCTTGCAAACAATTGCCCAGCTTGGAGCTTGTTTTTCTTCCCAAATTCATTGAGCATGTAGTCACTACAATAATGAATGCACTTAGGAAAAAAATAATAAGACATCAGTCTAATGGAGCTTCTGCTCATGACACAGCATTAAGGTAACCCAAAGGAGTATCACATCGTTTCGTTCTCTCTCTCCATCTCCTCTCTAAATTCTTTGACAAGATTGATCACCTTATGTCTGTCCTTTGTTCAAACCTGAAACAGTGCTTTTGTTTGATTCACCCGTGGATTTTTAATCAGTTCTCTTCCTACTCCCACTAGATTAAGTCAGTGTTCTGTCAAAGAATAGTTTTGGCATCCTTCTTTTTTGCATGTTATTTTTGGACAACATCATTCACAAAACCAGCAGTTATCAATGCATGAGAAAGAGATTGTTACTCTTGTGATGATCTGCAATTTCTTACAATTAATACTGGGAAGACAAAGGGCCCACTGCATGGGTTTAGTGCCCTTGCTCTCTCCGTCATTCCGATTTCAGGATGAAACAAGCTGTTTTCAAATACAGTATTCTATTCAATTGGGTGGTAGGGTGGAAGGTACATCTCTACCAAAGGAGGTGTAAGGTGCTCCTTTCCTCTGCTAGCCTGCAGGTCCCACTTGGTCAAGGTGTAGCACATTGCCCAGAAGAAGGCAATGGCAAACCCTTCTGTAGAAAAATTTGCCAAGAATAGTCATGGTCATGGAAAGATATGACCACCCATGCCATTTGACATGGCACATAATGATGATGCTGACTCTCTTCAAGAAGGCCAAACTGAGGCTCTGCCCGCACATCATCTTCTTCATAAAGAACAGTTCTTCAAGGTCCATAATCATGGTTCATTTCTACATTCATTCAGGGTTCCCAAAAGTCCTTCCAGGTCAGGTGACATGTCACCTGTGAGTCTATTGGGGTCACCTTCTGTTTCCGGTGCTCCTGGTATGGCCTCTTGTATATCGGTGAAAACTTGACATGTATTGGGAGACCTCTTCGCTGAGCACCTATGTTCCATCTGCTAGAAAAAAGCAGGATCTCCCATTTTATTTCCACTTCCCATTCCCATTCCGACATGTCAGTCCATGGCCTCCTCTACTGTTGTGATGAGGCCACACTCCGGCTGGAGGAGCAACACCTTATATTCCATCTGGGTAGCCTTCAACCTAATGCATGAGCACCAATTTCTCAAACTTCCAGTATTGCACACTCCCCCACCATTCCCTATTCCCATTTCCCTCTCTCACCTGTCCATCACCTCCCTCAATATTTTGAGCTCTTTCCCCTTCCCTTTCCTCCATGGCTTCTCCTATCAGATTCCCCCTTTGCCAGCCCTTTATCCCTTTCACCAGTCGACTTCCCAGCTCCTTACTTTCCCCTCCCCCTTTCGCAATTTCACCTATCACCTACTACCTTGCAATTTACTATTTGTGTCTTTCAACCCTGACATCTTGCAAATCTCTCTTCTCATCATCCTGTCACTGCTTAGTCTAGACCATGGGTTCCCAACCTTTTCCGTGCCATAGACCTGTGCTATTAACCGAGGGGACCAAGAACCCCAGGTTGGGAACCCCTGATCGAGACCAAAGGTGCAAAATAAATACTTTTTGTAATGTTTTGTGTGAAACCATCACTGTCCATTAGATGGTAGCAGCTGATGTAAGATTTTAGTCTCCTAAAGGAAGGAGAAAAGTTGTTTTCAAGCTTTCCAGAATTAGCATTCAGACCTTAAGGAAGTGAGTGTGATGATTAATCAGTGGTATGATGAGGAGAATTGCCTTTCCATTTAGTTGTCAGATTATATCAGTTGTCAGGATAATTGGCCTTTGAGTGCAGTGCATTACTAAAGTGGCATTTTACCTGTCAGTTTAATTTAGTGTGAGTGGGTCATGCATAATTACAAGAGTTTTAGAATTCTATTTAACAACTCAAAAGGCAAAACTGCATTTTGCGTACATCATCATATGTAGGGTGGAATGCTGGGGAGCAGTGAGATTTCTCTGTGGCATTATGCTTCTAAGCTTCACGTGTCACAATACAGCAGTACATAAACTTGTCACTTTGAAACATTTCTCAGTGAATTTATGGCAAAGGCCTAAAGTGTTGTGAATAAACTGGGAAAAAAAATCCTTAAACAGCTTTAATGTTGATACAACATCATCACTTCTCTTCCAGAGTCGTTCAAATTATTCTTGGGTTCTGTTATTAGTCTCAACCTAAGAGAAAGATGTTGCTGTTGCTCAGTTGTTGTCGCCTCATGGTGACCCTATGTACTTGCCCAAAGGGTTTTCATGGCAGGAAACGGAAGCAGATTACCAGGCCTTTCCTCTGCACAGATACTGCTGCTGCCCAGGTTGGGACCCGGCTGGATTCAAACTCAGGACCATCTGCCTCAAAGTCCAGTGTTGATGCTAGTACACCACTGGCTGGCTCAAGAGAAACAGATACTTTACAGCATGTTATGGATTTGATTAATTATTTATTTCTTCATAGTATCCAGGGTGGCGGGGTGGAGAGGGTGTCGGGCACACCTTCCCTCTGCTAACCTATCCTTGGGCAAGGTGTGGCACCTGCTTATCTTCCCCTCCCTGCCACCCGATCAGGGTCACGTGAAGCCACAGGAGCTGGTAGTGGTTAGTCGTATGAGCAGCTGGTGCATAGCACAAGTCCTGGTGATGCGACCAGTGGCGCCAGGCAGACCAATTCTGAAGAGTATTGATAAAGGCCGGTTTCACCCATCCTGTAAAGACACTGCCCAGAAGAAGGCAATGGCAAACAAGTTCTGTAGAATAATTTGCCGAGAACAATCATGGTCATGGAAAGACCATAGCTGTCCACGTCAAATGACACAGTACATAATAATGACAATGAGGATCCAGGCATCAGTGTTAATACAAGGGCTTATTAATCATCACTATTTCCCCATGAACTGGGGAGGGAGTTATGGGCCAATCACATTGTCAAGATTGGGCCCATATACAGACAAGTTTGGGACAGGACTGCAGATTCACTTCCATGAAGAACAGCATTAAACACAGCAGTTTGTTTTGTTTGCAACAATGACATTGCTTCATCGTTATTATTATTAATACAAGCTTTTTAATTCTGTAAGTCTGAACCTAAACTTCCCAGCTGACATGATGTGATTAAAACGCATGGCGCTTTTTGATGCAGTAAGATGTCACAAGGGGAATTCATGGGAATGTTAAAAAAGGCAAATACCAGGAGCTGGCAGATCAGTGGCAGAGATAGGGGTGGAGAACATGATGCGAACCTGTAGAGGTGGGGTGGGGTGGTTTTGAGGTTTTGCTTGCTGTGCAGAACCTACTCTCACCTTGGCATTAGAGGGGCTGCAAAGCGAAGAGCTCACAGGACTGTCACAGAGGTTGCTGAGTGAGCCTCTAGCTGGCTATGGATCAAGAGATGTGACCCATGGACCAATGCTGCTGGGACGCAAGCTCGGGCTTGATCATTCCCGTCTGGGACAGCTGGTTGAGAGTTTCTGATGTTGAAATATCTGAAATACCCAATGACCCCAGGGAACATCACTGATGCTGTCTCCCAGCACATCCTAGGGTGTATCTCAGTATCACTTTTAATTACCATAGGAAATTGTCCTGTGATTTATTTGTCTATTAAGATACAGCAAGGAATATAGCCTTCTGGCCTTTCAAACCATGCCACCCAGCAGTCCCTGATTTACTCCTAGCCTAATCACAGGACATTTTACCAGTTCAAATTAACTTACTGGACTGTGGGAAGAAATGGGGGCACCCGGGGAAAATCCATGTATTCCATGACAAGGACATACAAAAATTCCTTACAGATGATGTCAAAATTGAACTCTGGACTCTGACAGCCTGAACTGTAATAGTGATGCACTAACCACTACACTACTGTGGTCCCCCTACTGAATGCTGAAAGCATCTCTAAATTGGTTAATGCATGATTAATAAACCCTTGTATGAGCACTGATGGCAAGATCATTATCATCATTGTTATGTACCCCGTAACTGGGTCACTTACCAGCAAAGATAGAGAGGTTCGTTGAAGTCTGATGGTACTATTTTAACAGTATTTATTGGCAAGAATACACAAAAATAATATCAATGCAAACATACAGATACTATACATCGTCAATACTAAATCAAAAGGTGCGGGTATAATAATAATCAATAAGAAATAGCTCTATCATTGTCTAGGGGATAATGTATTGTCCGATGGAAATATAAAAGTCACTCAAGTTCATTCAGGCTGCAGCTTTTGGTTGGAGTCAAGAGAGAGAGATTTTTGGAACTTGCCAGAGTTTCCTTTTCTATGATGTCGATCCTTCGAAATGTCGTTGGTGTCCTTTTTCTTTTAGCTAAGCCATTCTTCCGTGGTCAGTCCTGCCAATCCCAGGCAATGGGAAAGGACGCACGCGGGCCCCACCGGCTGTCGCTATTAAACGCTGTCACAGGATTTCTAGCGTTTCTCCTGGTGCGTCTAAAGGGGTTGTTCCCCAGACCCACTTTTATCCTTACTCACGGGGTCTCAGATGCCAATCAGGTTGGGATGATGCAATCCCTCAACCAGCCCACTCTGGTCATTCCCTGAGGGCTTCAATGAATAGTACAGTACTCAATACACAATTCCGTCTCCAAGAGACAATGGCTGTTATCCGTGGCTTTGTCTTTCGGAGGCCCAGGATGCATTACAAACCTTGAGGATTCTCTCTCATTTCCTGGGTCCCAGACCTGAATTAATAGCGATCTTGTGATTCTCAAAAAGGAGGGGGCTACTTTGTCCCCTTCGGCCCCTCAGAGTTGTGGCACATTCGTAACATCATTATGAGTCATGTTGTGTGATCTGGGCGATCATATTCTTACCATGACCATGATTGTTCTTTGAAAGTTTTCTACTGAAGTGGTTTTCCATTGCCTTCTTCTGGGCAGTGACTTTACAAGATGGGTGACCTCGGTCATTATCAGTACTGCTCCGAGATTGTCTGCTTGGCATCTGTGGTCACTGAACTAGGATTTGTGATGTGCACCAGCTGCTCATACGACCATCCACCACCTGCTCCCATGACTTCACATGACCCTGATCGGGGGGGGGGGGGGATAAGCAGGTGCTACACCTTGCCCGAGGGTGACCTGCAGGCTAACGGAGGGAAGGAGCACCTTACACCTCCTTTGGTAGAGACATATCTCCATCCCTCCACCAATTGGGTAAATATCTTTGTGGGCATTTTTGTCTATTCCTTGGTATCAGCTGTTTAGGGTAATCCATTTTAACATCCTCTTACATTAAAAATGAGTTATATAGGACAGTGAAAAAGTCTTAGGCACATGTAAAAAAAAATCCTGTAGAGTAAAGATGCTTTCAATTATAATTCAATGTTAAGTTTCTAAATATCAAAAAAGATTACAATAAAGAGCAGCAGGCAGTAAAAATCTAAATCAAATCAGTCCTGATGAAGGGTCTCAGCCCTAAACCTCGACTATTTACTCTTTTCCATAGATGCCGCCTGGCTGCTGAGTTTCTGCAGCATTTTGTGTGCGTTGCTCTGGAGTTCCAGCATCTGCAGATTTTCTCATGTTTAGAAATCAAATAAATATTTGGTATGACCACCTTTTGCCTTTAAAACTGCATCTGTTCTCTTAGGTACACTGTATTGCAGTTTTACAAGAAAATCAGCTGGTAGGTTGATCTGAGAATCTTGGAGAACTTGCCACATTTCTTATGCCAGCTTTGGCTGTCTCACTTGCTTCTATCTCTCCAGGTAGTCCCAGACAGCCTCAATGATGTTGAGATCAGGGCTCTGTGGAGGGCACACCATCTGATACTATTCTGTATCAGATGTTAGATAGAGCTCTTATAGATAGCGGGGTCAAGGGATATGGGGAGAGGGCATGAACGGGGTACTGATTGTGTATGATCAGCCATGATCACAGTGAATGGCGGTGCTGGCTAGAAGGACCAAATGGCCTACTCCTGCACCTACTGTCTATTGTCTATTGTACATCAGTATCAGAATCAGGATCAGATTAATATCATCGGTATATATCGTGAAATTTGATAAATTAGTGGCAGCAGTACAATGTAATGTATAATATAGGGAAAAGTAAATAAGTAAATCATATACGGTATATATATGTGTGTGTGTTTGTGTGTGTATTAAATCGTTAAATTAAAAACAGTGCAAAAACAGAAACAATAAACCTGAGGTAGTGTTCACAGGTTCAATGTCCATTTAGGAATCGGATGGCAGAGGGGAAGAAACTGTTCCTGAATCATTGAGTGTGTGTGTAGTGTTCTCGCTCGGGTGTAACGGAACGCTGAACTAAACACCGAGATAAACCGTAGTCAATGAAAACAGGGTCGCAGTAAGATTAACCATTTACTGTTCACTCTTCCTCATTAACGTATGGTGAAAACTGTTGATAAAACAATACAAGATTTGTACAGCATTTGTTTCCTTCTTGATATTACATTTACATCGTAAATACTTGCAAGAGTAAAACTACAACTACTACATCACATTAAAGTGCAGCATACAGTCAGAATCGACCTACGCCATTGACTGCTTTAAATACACTTCAACACAAACTATCCGCAACTCTTGAACTAACGAAAACATAAACTTATTGACCGTCATTACTTTTAACAGGATCGGCATTAACATTTTAATTCAACATATCAATTATCTCATGACTTACGGTGTTGCTCTCACTATGTTTCTAATACGTAGAAGACAACTTTTCTTACGCTGGACTCGCACATGTGTGCCCCCCACCTTCCCGTTTCTCCAAACTGGTATTTTCCCACAGGATGCGGTGAAACCGGATGTGACTTCATCGCATGCCGCGATATATCACAGACAACAAATTTACTTCAAACAATCCTAACTTTAACTAAAATGCTAACAAACGAATTACTAAGCGAAAATATTATAAACTAAATAACTGCCATAAAGGCAACACAGTGTGTCTTCAGGCTTCTGTACCTCCTTCCTGATGGTAACAGTGAGAAGAGGGCATGTGCTGGGCGATGGGAGTCCATAACGATGGACTCCACTTTTCTGTGACATGGCTCCTTGAAGATGTCTTGGATACTACAGAGGGGCTAGCACCCAAGATGGAGATGACTAATTCTAACAACAATTTTCTGTAGCTTATTTTGATCCTGTGCAATAGCCACATCCCCCCCCCCCCACCATTACAGACAGTGATGCAGCCTGTCAGAATTGTATATCTGATGCACCATCAATAACTCTCCGAGACGTGAGGCGAGATATTGGCTTTTATTGACTGGAAGAAAGACCAAGCAGTGGTTGACCACCATACTACATCCTGGAGACTGAGGGCGGGCTCAGGCCTCAATCGCCTTTATACAGGGGTCTGTGGGAGGAGCCACAGGAGCAGTCAGCAGGGGGCGTGTCCAGACAGGTATATGTAGTTCACCACAATATCTATAGAAGTTTTTGACTGTCTTAGAAGTCAAACCAAATCTCCTTAAACTCCTAATTAGTTATAGCTTTGGTCTTGCCTTCTTTATAGCTGCATCAATAAGCTGGGACCAGGTTAGATCCTTCAAGATTTTGTCACCCAGGAACTTGAAATTGCTCACTCTCTCCACTTCTGGTCCCTCTATGAGGATTGGTGTGTGTTTCCCTCAACTTACCTTCCTGAAGTGAACAATCAGTTCTTGGTCTCACTGACATTAAGTGTATTGTTGTTGCTGTGACACCATTCAAGTGGCTGATATATCTCACTCCTCTAAGCCCTCTCGTTTCCATCTGAGATTCTTTCAATAATGATTGTATCATCAGCATATTTATGGATAGCATTTGAGCAATGCCTAGCCACACAGTCGAAGGTATAGGGGGAGTAGAGTAGTGGGATAAGCACAAGTCCCTGAGGAGCTCCAGCTTTGATTGTCAGCAAGGAGGAGTTACTAATACCAACTCACACAGATTGTGCTCTTCTGGTTAGGAAGTTGAGGATCCAGTTGCAGAGGGGGAGGTATGGAGGCCCAGGTTCCATAGTTTATCGATCAAGTCTGTAGGAACGATGGTGTTAAACACTGAACTATAGTCAAAGAATAACACCTTGATGTAGGTGTTTGTACAGTATATAAAATCTCTAATGCCTAAGACTTTTGCATAGTGTTATGAAACAAAGAAAACTATGGAACATGTTCAAAATATCAACATCAATTTCACCCCCCCCCCCACACAGACAAAAAATTGTGCAAATGGCAACAAAAGTGAATGAGAAACCTAGAATATGAAACACAAAATCGAAAGAGACCAGGCATATTCAGTTCATCTCAGTGTTTGTTATTTAAAATCTCCCAAAATAACAACAAAAACAGGAACAGCCAGAAATGACAGATTCCAGACCATAAGCTACGTCAATTAAACCTTGCCAAAGACCCAGAACTCCTTCACCATCTTCCAGCTGCTGTGACAGAGAGAGGGAATGTCTCAAGCAGACACCTTGGTTCAGCAGCAGCAAGCAGGCGCTGAACATCCCTCGCCTTCCTCACATGCCTTGATGATTTCCATCTTCCTTGGTGCTTTTATTGGCGAGATAGGTGAGAAAATGGAGGCATCATTGTCCCGCACCCCATCCCCAGGCTTCTTGGCCTCAAGGCCGCACACTTTGTTTGAGACGAAGGAAAAGCATAGAACTTTGTTGCAAAGTATTATCCATTACAACAGTATTTTATTACATCTGTCTTCACTGAGTGTGACAAGTGATGTATTTTCAATCATTGTGAAAAAGTAATGCTATGAAATGCCTTAAAACTACTTTAAACATATAGTCAAGATATATTTATATACTTGCTTTGGAAGAACTACATCCACAAAATCTTTTAAAGTGCAATATTAATTTACATGTAAAAATTCTATACTGTATTTATAGTAGCAGGCGTGGAAAACTGTGAAGAAAGCATTAACTATGAGCTGATATGAAACTGGTTGTTTTTTCTAGGCTTCTCTATGACCGAGTTCCGTTGAGTTCAAGTTCTGATAATGACATCAGGACATTATGAATTCAAAAGACATTGGGATAGATTTGACGTCAAGAAGCAAATTTGAAGCTGGGACTTTGTACTTGTCCAAATGAGGGATCTTATCTATTCTTCTGAGACTGGCTGATCTTGGGCGGTTAGTGTGCAGGAATCTCTAGAGTGGAGTGGGAGAAGCTAAAGATGGCACCAGAGGTTATTGTGGACCTAGACGACTTCTCCGAGTTTATCCGTGCAGCAGCTTAAATCTCCTGTTCTCATGTCTGTTTTCCCTTTTCAAAGTGGCTCGGGGCCTGTCAGGAGTCCTTAATCTACAGCTGCACTCAAACTGAGTTCTTCACAGGCAGTAGGTTCCTACTCTTCAGAACTTGCCGGGCGGTTTGCTTTTTTGGGAACTTCAGGAGCGGCTTGGAAGATTTATGCCTTTGGGGTATGGCCTTGTGGATGACCCGATTCCTCGCCGATGTCGCCAACTGAAGAAGGTCACAGGAGATTAAACATTAAGACAGTGGGTTCAGCTGTCAGAAGCCGCTGAACAATTGCTGTCTGTCTCTCTCTCTCAGTAGAGTGGGAGAGCCTGCTGACTCTCGAGTTGGGGGAGCTCGAAATAAGTGATGCTGCAGACCGTAGCATTGACACAGTGAGCTGGTGGCCTTTCACTCACTATGGCAGGAATAATATCTCTCTCTCCCTCCTTGTGACAGACAGGTCCTGTTGAGGTGTTGGGATGAACAGTCATTTTTGATGGAATATAGATCATGGTTTTGGTGGCTTACTATTGCTTAGTGGGTGGTGGGGGGTTTGATTGATGTTTTCTGCAGGAACAAGGGAGGGAGAGGGAGGGGGAAGTGTTGATGCTTTGCTGCTGCTTGAGTGTGTGTGGGGGGAAGGGGGCTTTAGGGTTCTAATGTTTTTCTGTCATTCATTCCTTGGATTTCTTTTCCTTTCTGTTTTGTGGACACCTGCGAAGTGCAAGGGTCTCAGGCTGTATACAGTGTACAGTCTCTGCCATTAAATTGAACCATTGAACCATCTGTTTTCTGGGAGCCCACAAGTGGAGAGGTAAGATACCAGTGGATCTGCAGCTAATTAAAGTTTAAACATTCAAAGTTTAAAGTAAATTTATTCTCAAAGTATACATATGCAACCATATACAACCCTGAGATTCATTTTGGTCTTTCTGGTCCATTCTGGTCTCTAACAGGAAGGAACTTCTTGTATGTCTGGGGTGCTGGAAGAACAAGGAGGAAAACAAGATCTTATTTTGAGCATCCATTGTCAACTTAAACACTTTTCAGCCTTAATACCACATTTTGGTATCATGTACCTATGAAATAACAAAGTTTCTGGTGCTCCCTTTAAAATGTTCCACTTATTTTACAACCATTTGTTATGAACAAATTCCTGGAATTCTGCTCCCTTGGTGAAAGTTCATCAGACCAGAGCCTCTGTTGTCCAGGTCTGAGGGTGGGGATTAGTCTCATATTGCTGGGATAGTTTTATTGGTGTGCTTGTGCAGAGGAGTGGTGTCTGAGCATCAGATTAGCATCTTAGGGTATGGGCATGATATTCTGAGGGAAGATATAAGACTCGGGAAGATTCAGCCCAGAAGTCATTGCATACGATGAACTTGGTAAGTAGGTATTTTCTCACTTTTTCCAGGATAGCCTACTTTTGGATGGCAAGATTTCACATTCTTTCTTGAGGTTTCTTATCAGCTTATTAACTGTCATCTGACAAGAGTCACCAGAAAAATATTGGCAGTTCATACATGCCATACATCTGCATGGAAATGTGGACCTAGATTGTGCAGAAGAAATCTCAGGGTTGTACATCGTGACATATATGTGCTTTGATAATAAATTTTCTTTGAAGCTTTGAGGTAGGTTGACCCTATAACTTTTTCTTTCAGAAAGGGTGTACTACTACAAGGTGGGAAGCTTTTAAATGTTAGTTTATGTGTGAAATAATCTAAAATCAATGAAGATGATAACATTGTAAGAATATTAACATCTCAATTATTATAATTCTTTGGTGATTCTTTAAGGTTATTATAGCCGGGGGTGGTAATGGGGACAAGCTCTCACTACCTACTAAATACTCACAATGGTATGTGTCTCAAATAGCCTCTGACAACCAAGTCCAGCTCCTGGCCTTAACTACTAAGCCTCAAAGAACCATTTTTTTCTGACAGGAGAAGGGGCAAAGACGGGTTACTGGCAACTTAAAACTAGTCACCTTGGGCAGATGGGTCTTGTCAGCCGTGGTTGGCAGCTCATCTAGAAGAAGGGAAGATCTGATCTTAAACATCTGCTGCCTTGCAGCTATACCCACCCATGGGGAAGGCTTAAGGAGTAAACCCTGAAGAAAAATCTGGAGCTGGGGTCCCTAAGTCAGTCCTACATTGAGTTCAATGCAGACTTGGCAACTCCTGTGGCACCGCTGGCACCAAACTGTATATGGCTCTGCCGTTCCTTTGGATTCATCAGCGTCAATAATGGGGGAGCCTGCTGCATGGGGAACAGCTTGCTCCCAAAATAGTACTGCCCTGGCTTACGCACTGACTTTTACAGCTAGGTTGCAACATCTACGGTCGATCCCAACCAATGGAGGGCCATCACCACATTTCCTTGGTGTAACATGAAAATATAGAGGACCAAGGTAAAACGAGAATAACTTTTAACTGAGCTGATGTCTAATATGATACAATCTAGATCAGGGGTTCTCACCTTTTTATGCCATGGCAGGACCTCAAGATGTCATATAAACACACTTACGTGCCGGTCCCAGTACAGATCCTCTGGTATGATAAAGCCAGAGAATTGAAAGCTATGGACTCTCTCCTCCTCTGATTCACTAATGAGCACTGGCTCATGGATCTCTGGTTTCTCCTTCCTGTGGCCAATAATCAGCCCTTTGCTTTTGCTGATGTTGAGCGAGAGGCTTGTTGTGACTCCATTCAACCTGATTTTCAATCTCCCTCCTTTATGCTGATTCATCACTACCTGCGACTCAGCCAAGCAACAGAGGCGTTGAAAGCAAATTCAAATCTGGCGTTGGAGCTGGGCTTAGCCTCAGTCATAGGCATGAAGTGAGTAGCTAAACACACAGCCAGGTGGTGCACCTGCGCTGAGGGAGTTTGTGGAGGAATCTTGTTGCTGATCCATATTTTCTGGGGTCTGGAAGTGAGGAAATCAAGGATCCAGTTGCCCAGGGAGGTGTCAAGGCTCATATCTTGAAGCTTAGTGATTAGCTTTGAGGGGAAAGTAAGTTTTGAGTAAACAGAGATGATGAATGACAGCAATAGGCCTATACCACCAACATCAGGACTCATGTTTATTTCAAAAAACAGAGTCAGGCAAAGGACAGAAGTATGATGTAAGTTGGTTTGATTTTTAATGTTGGTACAATTCCACATAATTGGTTTATTGATCATTACAGAATGTCTCTCTGGTACTTCCTGCTTCCCGTCCTTCTTCCTTCCCCTTCTCCCAACCATGACTCCCCTCTCCCTGCCCCTTCCCACTCGCAGTCCACAACACAGACCCATATCAGAATCAGGTTTATCATCACTCACAAATGTCATGAAATTTGTATTTTTTTTGTGGCAGCAGTACAGTGCAATACATAAAATTACTACAGTACTGTGCAAAAGTCTTAGGCATATGATTGATGACATCCATTAGTCTCGCGAGATCATGGATCTGTGCCTAGAAGGTCTAGCTTCAGTCTGTCTTGAAAGTCTTGGCCTCTCCAGGGCGCAAGCCTGAGCAAAGTTTTATGGACGACCGGCAGTTGCCCAAGCAACAGGTCTCCCTTCTCCACGCCACCGATGTTGTCCAAGGGAAGGGCAAGGGCCGATACAGCTTAGCACCAGTGACGTCAGAGTAGTTGCCAGAGCGAGGTTGAAGGCAACGTCGGACTGCCTTAGGGACTCCAGCTCCGGATTTGTCCTCAGGGTTTACTCCTGAAGCCTTTCCCATGAGTGGGTGTGGCCGCAATCAGGGTTTTCCCTCTCCTCTCAGATGTATAGATATAGATAGATAGAGCTAGGGTGCCTAACGCTTTTGCACAGTACTGTGCTTCCAACTAATTTTATGCAGTTTTAGATTGTTTTCATTTTTACAAACCTTCACTTTTGACATGTTTATTTTATTTCCAGCGAAGCAGATTTAACTTGTTCTGTGTCCAACCAGTAACTAAATTTCTCCAAGAGTTGATAACTTTCCCATTTTACTAATCAATCTAGATCAAGGATTCCAACCTTTTTTAGCCATGGAGCCTTATCATTATCAGAGGGGTCCATGGAGCCCAGATTGGAAATCCCTGAAGATTGATTCCCTTTTATTACCAGTCAAATTAGTTGACCTCCAAGATAAAACCCTTGTTTTTAACTTGTCCTTGTCCTTTTAATAAACATTGAAATGGAACCAGAGTATTCTTTATTCTTTCATTTTCTAATCACAGCACTATATGAAGATTATTGGATCAAATCCTGATGCTAAAGCCCATTACCCTGTTTGCTAACTACCAGTACCTGCAGAAGTACATTTTTCTAAGGGCTGAGACAGTATGTCCAAGTCCTGTACCGAGCATGAGACAGGGGAGATGGAGATTCACAAATCAGCTGATCTGCAAACCATCTCACTACCTTCTCCAATTACAGACGATGGGCACTCTGCATGCTTACATGTGATGAAAACATGAACCAAGTGTCTTAAGTGCTGCACCTGCCTATTTTCCTCCTCCCTCAGCTCCATTCAGGGCCCCAAACAGTCCTTCCAGGTGAGGCAACACTTTACCCGTGAATCTGCTGCGATGGTCTATTGTACTCAGCACTCCCGATGTGGCCCTTTACATTGGTGAGACCCATCATAAACTGGGGGATGGCTTTGCCAAGCACCTCTGCTCCATCTGCCTCAAGTGAGACTTCCCGGTGGCCAAACATTTTAATTCTGATTCCCATTTCTATTCCGACGTGTTGGTCCATGGCCTCCTCTTGTGCCAAGATGAGGCCACCCTCAGTGTGGAGGAACAACATCTTATACTCTGTCTGGATATCCTCCAACCTGTTTACATGAATTTCGATTTTTCTTTCTGATAAAAAAAATCCTTTTCCATCCCTGTTCTTCTATTCCATATTCTGGCCTTTTAACTCTTCTCACCTGCCTACCACTTCCCTTTGGGTCCTCTCCTCCTTTCCTTTCTCCATGGTCCACTCTCCTCTCCTATCAGATTCCTTCTTCTCCAGCCCTTTGCCTTTCCCACCCACCTGACTTCACCTATCACCTTCCAGCTAGCCTCCTACCCTGCCTCCCACCTTCTTATTCTGCCATCTTCTCCCTTCCTCCTCCGTCCTAATGATAGACCCCAGCCTCAAACGTCAAATGTTATTCAAATGCTACCTGACTTGCTGAGTTCCTCCAGCATTTTGTGTGTTGCTGTGGATTTCCAGCATCTGCAGATTTTCTCCTGTTATGAACCTATTTTGTCAATGGATGCCATCCTAGATCTGGCACTCTTCACTCTGCTGGGTGCATCAACAGAATGTATTGGAAGAATTCGAAATTGGAAGTTAAACCTAATCTTTTTTGAAAAATTTCGAAGAGGTTTATTAGGGATAAAACAACGATGACTGAAACACCATTTGAAAGGAAGTGCTTGGGTTCTAAACTCAAACAGTCCAGTCACAAAGGACTTTCTCTAGCTGCATCCAGTTTCTGCTGCGGGGCGCCAAAGGCTATGTGTGTGGGAACATTTCAGTTACTCTATCATTGACCAGCTATAGAGGCACAAATTTACAGAAACTCAAACTCTTTTTTTCGTATTTATCTGGACATGATTCACAGCACCTGAATACAATTACATTAATTGATATAGAACACAGAGGCACTTCCAGCACCCTAGATAAGGCAATCAGACCTGGAGGCTTCTTGATTCATAGAGTAGACTGAACTGCTGATTTGGAAAAGGCAAAATGTGGAGGTGTGTTTCATGGTAAGCTCTTAGTGATACTCTGATGTGGTGGTTTTGGTGTAGTCTTTTATTGATTATATTCTGGTTATTCTATTATGGATCTACTGAATATGCTTGCAAGAAAATGAATCTCTGGGTTGTATATGGTGACATATATTAACTTTGGTAATAAATTTACTTTGAACATATGAACTTTGAACAATTAATACTGAACATTATAGACTGGAACAGGGAATGAAATAATGTTCCTAACTGAATTTTGAGGAATAGTTCTGGAGCCAAAGGTATGATCTTTGTTGGATTTACAGTCTCCCCTTGTACAATAGTTATTTCTGTTGCTGCCATTTCCAGAGGCTATTTCTGGCTCTGTTTGTTTCTAAATCTTGTAACAATATATTTTATCATTATAGCAAAATGGTTTTAGTTATTTTCTGGTTCTAGGCATGGAGACATTGGCTTTACAATTATCAAACCCACTCAGTTATTGGCACAAAATCAAAAGAACCTTATAGTCTTGCCATGTTAGTCTCTGCAAAGAATTGTAAAACCATTCTACTTACTGAGGTCACTTCAGCAAACATCCTGAAGGTGAGCTGAAAATACTGCAACAGATTCATTAGCAGTGTGAGAAAGGAAACTTACCTGAGACCTAATCATTAATCAGACACCTACCCACTGTCCCATCTGAGCTGCGTGAGTGCGTGGCCGCGCAGGAACTGAAATGCCCTCGTGCACCTTGCCTTTGTTGCCACGCAGCTAGAAAAAGTATATGGAAGGTGGAAGATCTTATTTGTTGTACTGTATTTCATTATACCCTTCAATTTATAAATAAAATCAAAAGTATGTGATTTTTCAGTTTTCATTCTGAATATTCATAAAATGTATATTACGAAAAATTTCAAGTGCTGCACAATTACCAGCTTGGAGCAATGGTTGGTCAGCACAGCTGTATAAACAAATTAGAGGAAATGTTGCTGCTACCTGAGCTTCATCC